>NC_033796.1:11702501-11736694 GCF_001876935.1 Asparagus officinalis
GTCAAATCAATCACCAGCCTCCTCCCCATCTCAACTCCCATGGCTTCTTCTCCCCGCCGACAACCGAACCACCACCAATCACCGCCTCTTCTTCAACCTCGCCGACAACAGAACCTACAATTTCCCTCTCGTCGAATCTCGCCGCACTCCTCACTCCCAAAGACATCGAAACCCTAACCTTGACCATTCCTCTGGCGCGCTCCTCGGTCCCTCTCCCTCCGCTGCCATTGACGGAGATCGGCGCGCATGTGCTCGGAAAAGCCAAGGTTCTTGATTCCAATCACGTTGCTGTTATTTTCCCACATGGTAGTGATATACTCCTCTGTAGGCTCTTAAAAACATTGCGGGTATTCCATTGGTTGAAGGGCTTAGTGTTTGTGATTACCTCGTTGAGTCTCCGCAGGGGGAGTTGTTGTTGGTGTGGAGGAAAGGTGAGAGGAAGATATTTGAATTGTTTCGGTTGGATGCGAGTGGACGGAAAAAAGTTTGGATTGAGATGACTAATATAGGGGACAATGTGGTGTTTGTGGATGGTATTCAAGCTATGTTTTTTTGTGCTGGAGATTTGGAGGGCTGTAGAGGGAATTGCATTTATTTTGTGGATGGTTAACCCTGGTGGTTTACAAAATAAAGGGCTTAAGGTCTTTGACATGGATAATGGTCGGTTTGAAGATGACCCGTTATTTTCCTTTTTTTTTCCTCGAGGGCATTGGGGAAAGGCTTTGTGGGTAGTTCCAAGTCTTGGTTAGAGATTTTTGCTGAAGCTCCTTGAGGTAATTTTTGTAACCCGTTTGCTGATTTATGTATTTTAGTACATGAACTGGTTTAAAAAAATTCATTTGCTTCCCGATGATTAAGTTGCTTGTTAACTTTTCTTAATGAACGTTGCTGCTAAATTCCAAGCAATTGAATTGCAAAACTATTGTTAGCACTTCAGATACATGGCAGCTGGATTGTATAGATATTAATTGAAGCTAGAAAATTCTCAACACATTGAGTTTATTTCTGATAATATGCATATGATTTGGTAAGGGCTATCCGATAGTATGTTAAGTCATAGAAAAATAAGTTTATGTTTGTGCTTCTTCTTCTTATTCTTTTTTCTTAACCATATATGCTTTATTACAGTGGCGGAGCTAGGAATTCATGACAATGGTGTCGCAATATATATAAAAAGACGATATTACTAATTTTTCTCTTATATTCAGTATAATCATGAACTTTAACAAGATATAAAAGATATATTTAACTAAGTGTAATTACAATTGATCCCTATGCATCCTCATGTTTTGAAATTGTTGCATTATAGCTTCGTTTGAAATACCATTAAATACATCCTTTTCAATATAAGTTACTAGTTTGCCGTTCATCCACTAATGAACCACTTGATTTCACAGACGACCCTTTTCAATATAAGCCAGTCTTTTTTTTCCCCCTTTTCTAAAATGATGTTAACTATTTGGTACGTGGACTTTTGGGATTGGGTCATTTAAGGCTTTGTCCATTAGAGATGAATTAATAGATCATATGATTTAAGGCTAGTATATACTGGTAGTTTCACTTCAGACTCTTATTTTGGCCCATGCCAAGCACCATGCATCCATGCATCCATACATAAATCATAGCATAAACCCCAATTAAATGCATACTCATAAATAAAAAAAACTTATGTAATCAATTGATTAAACAATAAAGCAATGTATTATTAAGTACATGCTAACGGCCAAGAACTTCATGATCTCGTCTCTATATGCAACTGTTATTATATGGGAAATATTATATGCAAGATTCTTTATTAATTGGTCATTATTTTCTTCACAACCTAAAGCACAATGAACTATCAATTGCCAAAAACATCCAGTAGTCCTCTCTTTTTCAGTCCATCTTCATCATAATGAGGCATTTATATTTTCTTTCCCATTACAACCTAACCTGGAATAGAAGACTAAAAGCGTTATTGTTTTATTTTTGCTCTTAGGTCGTCCCTTCAATTTGAAACGGAATCCGGAGTTGTTCGTTTTTCTTCATCAGATAATTTAAGGTGATAATTTTTTTTCTTTTTTTCATTTTATGACAATTTCAATGATCTCTTTAGCATTTTGCTTACAATGATTTTAGTAGTTTTAACAAATAAATCACATTATTGTTCTATCATAATTTTTGATTTATTGATTGGTTCATCTACAAACTAGAAACCAAGAAGACTCATGGTGGAGATAAGAGAAAGATCGTTGGACATCTTCATTTTGTATGGAAAAAATGTGTACTTGGTCTTAGTTTAGTTTGTAAATAAGATTTATACGGTTAATATGTAATTAAGATTTATAGAACGATGTGAATGCTCAATTTGTGGAGCAAAATTTAGGGTTGGGTGGTCTAAAGGTCAATTTCATGAAGATTCACTGGAGAAAGTATTGCTATTTGCAGACGGTGATAAGATTCAATCGACAAACAAAGAAACTGAATGAGGAAGAAGACTGAGATGTTATGCTCGAATTTCTTTTTATCATTTTAAATGGGGTTAATGTAATTTCACCCACATTCTGTTACTATTTTAATAGTCCTTAGATTAGGGGGCAAAAGTAAAGGTAATTAACAATATCACTTATTTAAATGGAAAGTCGGTTTTATCATGTTTAACGAGAGAAGCTGTATCATTAGAAATTGAACTAAAGGTTATGAGTACTCATAAATTAGTTTGGAAATGATAACTACACTAAATAGATAAATGAGGTGGTAATCTACAAGTTGTCTAAGAACATATGGCTTTTATGTTTTTTAAGTTTTCAATAGATTGGTACGGTTTTTCTCAATATACATGACATAGGATTACTTTCCTTGAGAGATCTAGCTTAATCTACACCATGATGAAATATCACTACTAATATTAAGCCACTTTTAAACAAGAAAGATTAGTTTTAATCCTAAATAATTTACATCTTCAAAATTCAGTACAAATTTACTTTGAAGTTCAGATATTTTAGAAATAAAATTTTAGGAGCTTTAGTTTCAAGAAAATTTAGGTTCCCAAGTCCGAAAAAAGTTATTTTGAAGTGTAGAAAATAAAATAAAAAGATAATTATCGAGAAAATTTATCAATTACACGAAAAAAGTTATTTTGAAGTGTAGAAAATAAAATAAAAAGATAATTATCGAGAAAATTTATCAATTACACCCTATTTATAAAAAAAATCTATTCCAAAAAATAAAGAATATTTAGAATAAAAAATTGCCATTTATTTATGTTCTCCATAATTTTTGTTTTAAGACTAAAATTTTATAAATTCAAGAAAATTTACCTTGAAGATCAAAATCTTAAAATAAGAGATTGCAATAGAGGTTTAGATTTAAGAGAGTTTAGTTTACCCCCTTAAATCCCACAACCTTTATTTAGAAATCCATAATATAGAGGTTTACAAAATAAACCGTCTTTGCAAAAATTATCTACCCAATCCTTTTTTTTTTTTTAGAAAATTTGATATTTATCCCATTTTTTACTTCTAGATAAAGAAAAGTTAGTAATTACAAAACCTTACAATTTAGGTAAACTATTATAAACCCTAATTTCAAAACTAATAACTAAATTATACATGACAATGAGCTTACGTGCAACACACGTGCACCATACTAGTGTGTGTGTGTATATATATATATATATATATATATATTTTTAACTATTTAATATATTTATGTTAAGTAATTCAAGAAGTGAATCACCTTTCCAATGACATTTTAGGAGTCAATTCAGTTGCATCCTAACAGAGCAAGTTTTGATTTTAACTTTTATAATAATTTGATTTTCTGACATATTGGAAATTGAGAAATAAGATATGATTTTTTTAGATTGCTAAGTATTCCAAAATGACTCCTAGTTTTTTACCCGTGCAATGCACATGAATTATTGTTGACGAATAATGACAATCAAAGTTCCAGAAAATCAATCCATGGTTTCCCAATTCGATATAGCTAACGTACACAAAACCAAGCATGTCTGTAAAACTTGTATAGATCACATGATTGTTGAAACTACTAGGTTATAATACAAACTACAACAATGTTCTTATAATGTCATTATGCTTTACAGAAATCAACATAGTTTTCAGATGTTCCATGTAACTTTTCATGATTGAATGACCAGCCATCATGCGTCCATAAAATCTTAAACTGACCCTTTCAATGTAAATAGAGTTAGATTTGTCCGACTCTGTGCTTGAAATTTCTGCAACAAATTTGTGAGCACCTGTGCAACATTCTGAGCATTTTGCATCATAGCCTAGAACCTATAAGTTAGCTTAAAAAATAATTGGTAAAAGTTACAACACTATTAATTAAATGGGATTAATAGGATAAATTAACCTTTTTGCAATATGGAGCGAGCATAAAAAAAATGAACCCATGGATAAGATCCTGTTTGGTGCGAAAATTCGAAGAAGACAATTGAGAATCTGATTTATTGTATTATCTCTCTAACTAACTTAGATAAAAAATGAATACAATCCTCTCAATACAATTTCTCTCTAATTGACTTTAGAAAAAGAAATTACACTCTTCTTAATCGGAATCCCGATTTACAAAAGAGAAGAAGATCGACGGAGATCCTCCCTTTTGTTTAAGTCTGGGTTTTTCACGGTAGCGATGAGATGCCTCCCTCGAATGCTCGCATCGAGTTTGCTTCTCGTTGACGATCTGAACGTCTTATTTCACTGGAATGTGGTTGATTCATCTTGATTGACGTTGAAGAGAACTTGCATGGCAAGTTTGAAATTCTGAACGAGTTAATAACTCAGAATGAGTTTAAACTCTTGAAAAAGAGTTGATTTAAACCAAAAATCAGTTAATAAGCTAGGAATGAAAGCTCCAAGGACTGCTCCACAAGATGAATGCCGATCTCTCCTTTGTGCAGTTTTGATCTCCAAAATTTCAGATCGAAGATCCCCCAAAAAGATTTGAATTAAGCTGATTTTTTAGCTATTTATAGAGATTTTTAGGGGTGTAATCGCCCCCTAAAATCTCTCCTTAATGGGGTGTAACGGACCCCATTTTATGAAAAACGGTTTTGAAACCATTCAAGGGTTTAAGGGGTGTACCCCCCCTAAATCATGGGAGAACGGTTTTAGAACCGTTTAACTCATATTTGAACAAGCCAAACACAAAATCTGCGTTCTAGAATTGAAATGCAGAGTTAGGACCTGTGTTGGCGGCTGAGAACGCACAGGTCGCGCTGCATTTTGAATCTGGACTGCAAGGCTGACCCTTGCGTTTTGAAGTAGGAACGCAGCTCTTGAGCTTTGCGTCTCGTTCTGGAACACAGCTACGGGCTCTGCGTTTTGCTTCTGGGAGTTTGGAACGCGGCCACGAGCTCTGCGTTTTGAATCTGGGACGCAGATGTGAGCTCTGCGTGTGGATTTGAAGAGATCGTCAATTTGTAGTTTTTTTGCTAGAGCGTTGCAAATACCGTCATCTTGTAATCTTCGTCTTGGCTCTTTGTAAATATGAGAGTCGTCAGATTGTAACTCCCGATGTTGATTGTGAAGGCTGTTGATTAGATCTTTTATCAGTTGTTGTGAAGGTCGTCAGATTATAACCTTCATCGATATACGTGAAAGTCTTTAAAGTGTAGCCTTCTGAAAGTCGTCAAATTGTAACTTTCATCATCAGTGTTTGATGGGGATCAGCTATCTGCAATGATTTTTAGACAACCTACAGATCCTATAAGTTAGCTACAACAATAATTGATGAAAAAAATACAACTCTATTAAAAAAGTGAAATAATAGGACATCTACTGTTGCTAACACTTGTGAAGGTGGAGGATATGATAATGGACTTATCGAGGATAATCAAGGTGTTGATGAAGTATCAAGGGTTCAGAAGATTCTCCTGTATGGAACCACATAAATGATAACTTTTTATTTTCTTCTCACTCTATTTTCTTCTGGGATTCTTTATTTTCACAACTACGCCTATTAAACATGCTAGATTTTGATTATTACAATGTGTGTGGAATTACAAAGTATGCATTCCCTTTATCATTTAATTGCCATATGTGACTAGAGAACCCTGCTGTTGGAACTGGTAGTCCACTGGATAAAGTTTTATCATCAGATAATTTGAAATAAATATCATAGGAATTTGGCTTTTAAATTTGAATTGAAACAGTGCGTCCTGTCTTGATCATCTTCCTCTGAAATGTGAAACTGCTTATGATACATGTATACGGGAAGAACCTCTCCCGTTCTCCATCAGTGTAGCTCATAGCAGCTTGTCAGTTGTCACCATGCTTGTAAACCACACATGTAGTTTCTGTTAGTTGTACGTAACTTCCTACATAATCCACCATTCCATAGATGAAACAGTTTCAACTTCTTTTGGCTGGCCCTCATATGTACAGAATATCTAGGATTAGGCAATTTATCATTCAGAAACACCACTATGTGCTCCTATTGTCCAGTCTCCCCATTAACAAGCATAAGCAAAAGGTGGCATGGGGTCTTGCTATTTGGTGACGCAGCTTTTTCTGGATGATATGCAGCTGTTGGTTGATACATGATCCCTGTTAACGTATGGTGTACTCTAGGACTTGGATATCTTGAATTAGTATGATTGCGGTGAAGCTTTCGTGTGCCTTAAGTAGGCAGATAACGTATATGGGTTTATCTACCGTCGACTTTGGTTGGTTGCAATTATATTTTATTTTGTAAATGCTTCAGCTGTAATTTCGGCATAGAATCAATGGTTATTACAGGTTTTGTTTAGTTGTAAGTAATGCGGGTATCGGTAGCCCTGTTTGGTTAGCTGCAGCCCATAATGTGATTCAAGTTTTATGTTGTCGTCACAAGTGGAAAAACCCAGCTCCTACTTATAACTACCTGTTATCCCCTGTCTTACCTTGAAGTTAAGAGGTTCTAAGCTGTATGCAAGTCTGTAGCCAATTTGGCTATAGTGCCATTTATGAGTTTTTGTGACGACATGGTGTTACTAGTTCTTGGGATGTTTTGGCTCATGAAACAGGCAATGTTACTGTTTGATCACAGAGAAGAAGAGAAAAAGAATATATTTCGTTGAGGGGGGCTCCGGTAATGGGTAAGAGGGCTTGATTTTCCTTTTGTTGTGTTTCTGCAAGTAGATTACACTCCTTTATATAGGCCATAAATCCCATCATCTCCACCCCCTCAAACTGCCTCTGAGAGATTTTCTCTCAACAAACCCCATATCCCACGTTTCTCTCCACTTGAGAAGCGTTGATTTGGTGACACAAGACCAAGTCAGAGTAACATCTCCCACGTGACCAAATTAACCAAGTGGTATGCCTCCCACTATCCGTGAGTTCGGATGTTTCTGCTTACCATTACTCCCACTATCCGTAGAGAGTAACTCTTATTTTATTATTCATAAAATTTTACTTGGACTTATTTATTCCTAAGTCCCATCAAACTTACATGTTTGATAAAAGATTCCGCTGGTATTCCTTTTGTCAAAGGATCAGCAATCATATCTGTAGTAGGGATATAAGTCACTTTGACTTCTCCCTTTTCTACAATATCTCGAATATAGTGATACTGGATCTCAATATGTTTTCCTTTGGAATTATTCGCGCCACTATTGATTAAGCTAATTACTGCTTGATTATCACAATAAATATCAATAGGTCCTTCTAGCAAATTGAGATCAAGATCAATCAAAAACCGTCTTATCCAGACAGCATGTGTAGTTGCCATACTGCAAGCTACAATGTTTTAAATATCGGTTATCGGGGATTTATCGGACGGCCAAAATCCTTATCGGATAGCTAAAATCGGGGATATATCGGGGATAAGTAGTATTTATCGGAGCAATATACTGGATGGTGTATATATATAATATAACAACTAAAAAAAATGTAATCTAACTATGCTTAATGAAATATAAACATACCAAAACAGAAAAGTAAAGTATGTACAATTTATTCACTAATTTCTTATATAAGTCTCTGTTACAGGAAAAACAGAATAGTAAAGTATGATAAAAAAAATAGTTATAGAACTGATATTACTCAAAAGAGAAAGTGCGTGCGTGAAGGTATTACAAGAGAAAGAAAGCTCACAGCATGTGTATATAGCCAAGTTTCCGGACAAAAAAACATGGTTGACAAAGGGTAGGCGAGCGACGAAGTTCAAGGTTGAAGTTCACGAAGGCGAGTGACGAAGAGGCGCAGAGAATATGAGATGGAGATAACGGAGGAAACGCCCAACGAGAAAAGGAGCAGCTGTCAAAGACGAAGTTAGGGTTTGAAGGTCGGATTCACAAAGTTTCGGGTTTTAAGTTTCATATTATTAACAAAACGGATCGGGTCGGGTTTTAAAAACTCAACAACTCAACTCAAAATGTTTGGCCGATAATCCCGATAATCCCGATAATTTAGCCTTACTTATCGGCCGATAAGTGCCGATAATGCCGATAACTCGCCGATAATCTCTCCAAAACGATAACCGATTACAAAACCAACTTATCCTAGCGGATAGCTCAAAAATCCGATAACTCGGCCGATAATATCGATTATCGGCCGATATTTAAAATAATGGCAAGCTATATATTCAGCTTCTTGCGTAAATCTAGCAACACACCCTTTGTTTCTTGCTACTCCAAGAAACAGCTTCTCCTCCAAAGATAAATAAGTGTCCCGAAGTGGACTTTCCATCATCTTTATCACCTCCGAAATCAGCATCGGAATAACCGAGAAGTTCAAGCGAATCAGCTTGATAAACTAATCTATGAGTCAATGTACCTCTGATATACTTCATAATCCTTTTAACAGCTTCCCAATGTGCTGGTCCTGGATTACTTTGATATCTACTGACTAGACTCACAGCATAAGCTATATCAGGTCTGGTGCACAACATTGCATACATCAAGCTTCCAATTGCTTGAGCATAAGGAACATCTAATGGCTTCTGCCCCTCTCCAGGGCTTTGCTCTTTACATAATCTCTTTCCCATAACCAACGGAGTTGGTGCCGGATTGGAATTCTCCATTCCAAACCTTTTAAGAACTGATCTTAAATATTTTTCTTGGTTTAAACTTAGCATTCTAGACTTTCTATCTCGAATTATTTGAATTCCAAGAATATATGATGCATCTCCCATGTCTTTCATCTCAAACTTTTCGCTGAGATCTGCCTTGGTTTTATTCAACATTTCTATGTCATTTCCAGCGAGCAATATATCATCCACATATAAGGATAATATAGTAAACTTGCTCCCACTTTTCAAGACATATACACAATTATCTAATTTATTTTGAATAAAACCAAGTTTAGTAACTGCATCATGAAATTTGAGATACCATTGTCTAGAAGACTGTTTTAAACCATATAGAGATTTCATTAATTTGTAAACTTTATGTTCCTGTTCTTTCACCTGAAAACCTTCAGGTTGTTGCATATATATTGCTTCCTTCAACTCTCCGTTAAGGAATGCAGTTTTAACATCCATTTGGAATAACTCCAAATCAAGATATGCAACAATAGCCAAAATAATTCTAATGGATGCAAATTTAGCTACAGGAGAATACGTCTCCTGAAAATCTATTCCTGCCTTCTGGTTATAACCTTTGGCAACTAACCGTGCTTTGAATTTATCAATAGATCCATCAACACGATATTTCTTTTTGAGCACCCATTTGCATCCTATGGCTTTCCTATTTTCTGGTAGATCACATAACTCCCATACCTTATTCTTTTCTATGGAATCAAGTTCTTCTCTCATAGATTCTAGCCATGAAGCTGATTCATGCGATTTCATCGCATCAGAAAAGGTTAAGGGATCTTGTTCTTCTATATTTGTATCTACCGAAAAACAGGATGACTCACATGAATACAAATAGTAATCATCCATCCATGAAGGTTGTGTTCTTGGCCTTTTGTTGCCTATAACCGGTTGATTAGGTACATTATTTTTCATAGGTATTTTATCATTTTCAAGGTTAGGTTCATTCATAATATCAGAGTCATTAGTGGGAACAACACTGTAATAATCATCATCTATTACAGTTAGAGGTTCTGTTTCCTCTTGAACTTGTTCCTCTTCCTCTAGATTCTCTAGAAATGTAGCATCTCTGCTTTCAATGACTCCTTTATAGAACTTATAACCTTTTGATTTTTCTGAATACCCTATGAATCTACACTTTATTGTTTTAAAATCCAACTTATCTCTAAGTTGACATGGAATGAGAACATGGGCTATAGATCCCCATTTTCTGAGATGACTCAAATTAGGTTTCCTCCCATTCCATAATTCATAAGGTGTAGATGCTACTGATTTGGTGGGAATTCTATTTAAAATGTAGTTAGCAGTTAACAATGCTTCTCCCCAAAAAATTTTAGAGAGACCAGAATGAGACAACATGCATCTAACTACATTAAGTAATGTTCTGTTTTTTCTTTCAGCAACAACATTCTGTTGTGGCGTATACGGCATTGTTGTATGCCTTTTAATTCCATGCTTAATACAATAACTTTCAAATTCTTTAGAATTATATTCTCCACCTCTATCAGTTCTCAAAATTTTGATTTTTAATCCAAGTTGATTTTCAACTTCTGTCTTATATCTCTTAAAGCATTCAAAAGCTTCTAATTTTCTGGATATAAGATAGACGTGTGCAAACTTGGAATAATCATCTATAAAAGTAATAAAATATTCTTTATTACTATGAGTTTTGACACTTAGGGGACCACAAATATCCGAGTGTATCAACCCTAAAAGTTCATTGGCTCTATGTCCATCAACAAAAGGTTTTCTAGTCATTTTACCAGTTAAACAATGTTCACATGGTGGCAATTGAACATTAGATAGTGCAGGAAGCAAGTTCATTCTGATAATTTCTTTCATTTTTGAAATACTAGCATGTCCTAGTCTAGAATGCCACAATTCAGATTCAGAAATATAACAAGACAAGTAGTTCAAATTCAAAATTTTATTATCAGAATTATTACAAACTACTGGAAGAATGCATAATTCATGCTCGGGCACATATTTACCCATAGCATACACTTCATTATTCTTGCCTATAGAAACTATGTTATTATAGAACCTTACTTCCAGTCCTTTCTTCATCAAGCTGGGAACAAAGATCAGATTGCGTCGAATTCCTGGCGCATAGAACACATCTTTGAGGACAAGAATACTGTCCCCAAGATCCAATCTATACGAACCAATACCTTCTACATCGAGATAGGTATTATTTCCCATATAGATTCTCTGTTCTCCTTTCTTCAGCTCGGTGAATTCTACGACTCCATTCTTGTCCTTTGCGATATGCCTAGTCGCACCGGAGTCGATCCACCAACCACTGATATCCGTCATCACCACCTTGTGGGCAATTGAGTTTGAAATGCCCGAACTTTCCACAATTGTAGCAGGCTCCGCGGGGTACTTTCTTTCTCTTGAACTGTTGCGATTTCGGTCCTCGTGGTTGTGGTTTACTAGAACCAGGGTTTTTATAGCTTCCAGTATTATGCCTCTGGCGGACATAATTCAACTCTTGCTGCACCATATTCAGTTCTGGTTTCTTCCTACTGGCTATTAAGTCATGTTCTATCGCTAGGTGCATAGGAAGATCAGTGACAGACTTAATGGCAGGATTCATTCTTAATGTGGTGGCAGCCACAGCAAGTGAAGGGGGGAGACTATTCAAAATGGTTGCCACTTGCATTCTTTCCGGGATTTCGGTCTCAGCAGTGGATAAGTCCTTAGCCATGACAATCATTTTATTTATATGCTCTACGACATTGTCTCCCTCTTGCATACGACAAGAATTATACTTATGCAAGAGTAGTTGAATGTTAACTTCAGAAGCAGTGTCGTATTTTTCTTTTATTGCATTCCACATGTCCATGGAAGTTTTATAAGTTTCAAAAACTTTGATTAAATTATCTTCCATGAACATGAGCATGAGACTTTTCGCCTTTTTGTCTTTCGACTTCCACTGTTCAAACCCTTTCTTTTCTTCAAGTGTAGATTTATCAGTAATGGTTGGAGCAGTGGTTTCGATTATATCATCAATATTGTCATGAATAAGAGCATACCCTATTTTTCTATGTCACATATCAGCATACCCTATTTTTCTATGTCACATATCATAATTACTGCCATTAAATTTGTCAATTTTTCCTAGTTCTAATAGAACGAGTTTACTAGCCATTCGGTAGAGAACTAAAACTAAATTAATTTAAAAAAATGTATAAGGTTGATATTTTGACAATTATACTAAAATAGAATAAAGTTAGATAATAAATAAATAAAAAAAGAACCTGATTGTTCCGAGTTGATGAAAGAAGTTCCAATTCGAGCGAGATTGTAATAAATAAATAAAAAAAGAACCTGATTGTTCCGAGTTGATGAAAGAAGTTCCAATTCGAGCGAGATTGTCACTCAACGGTGAGTTGATGAAAGAAGTTCCAATTCGAGCGAGATTGTCACTCAACGGTGTTGATTGGATCAACACTTGTCGAATATTCGGCGTCGTTTCTGACTAGATTTTGAAGAAGGTCCACTATGTGAAGAATCAAACCCAACAACAACCTTGATTTTCTCCTCACGCTTAATGATATCGAACCAACAGCAAGCCCCCCCTTTTTTTTTTAAGGCTTGCTGGTTTCGAAGAAGATGTGATATAGGAAAAGTGGGCTTTGTAAAGATTTATTAAGGGAACATGGGCCTGGCTTTGTTTTAACAAAAAAGAAATGGTTGGCTTTGAATAAACGGATAAAGTGGATGGCTTTGCTGGTTGTGGGGAAATGGGCCTGCCTTTGTAACTTGACTCTTGAGAAACGAGTGCCCCACTCGTAAAAAAATGATCTTGAGCTAGGACTTAGGGTTTTGGCCGCAAATTCAAGAGGCGGCTGATCTATCTACTCGATCTAAATCACAAAGGTCGGGAGGATGGAGACTCCGACGTCGAGGTCAGATTTGATCGAGGCCGTTGTCTCTGCGGGCTGGTTGATCAATGTTGTCATCACCGTCGAACGCAGCAAGGTCGTCGACTCTACGGGTGGATTGAGGTCGTCGGAGGCGCAGTTCTCGATGGCGGCGTGATGGGAGTTAAGGATCGAAGCTCTGATACCAGTGTTTGATCACAGAGAAGAAGAGAAAAAGAATAGATTTCGTTGAGGGGGGCTCCGGTAATGGGTAAGAGGGCTTGATTTTCCTTTTGTTGTGTTTCTGCAAGTAGATTACACTCCTTTATATAGGCCATAAATCCCATCATCTCCACCCCCCCTCAAACTGCCTCTGAGAGATTTTCTCTCAACAAACCCCATATCCCACGTTTCTCTCCACTTGAGAAGCGTTGATTTGGTCACACAAGACCAAGTCAGACTAACAGTTACACCTGTATGCTCTGTATGATGCATTGTACTAAGGGAATAACCTTTGTTGGGTTGGTGCTTGGCAACACAGTATACTTGCAACTATTTCGGTATCATTTTGATAAGTGTGCATGTATATTTGTGCTTGTGGAAAGAACACACGCTTATATACTTATATATACATGAATGAAGACTCGTAAAACTATGCATCATGATAATAAAAGATTATTTAAGAAAGGTTATTTTAAAATATTAAAGCAAAGTGTTTAAATAAAAAATTGATCGCAACTTGAGTTAAGTAATCAAAGCCCAAACTCCAAGCTGTTGAGTCACTGTGTTAGTCTCGGACTGCAAAGAAAATATAAGAGAAGTTTAAACACTAGTGCTAAATCATGCAAAATCTCGTTGAATCAATTAGGCTCCGGTTCTCACTTGAGGGAATGCTACTGGATAGAGAACATAGGTATACGCCAACTCCTCCTCCTCGTCCTGGTTGGTTGGGCTTGTGTGTGTGTCCCTGTCGTATTCCTTTGCCAGAGAGATCGATTTTCAAGTACTAAAGTCTGGACTCAGGTGTTAGCGATCTTTCCAAGCTTGGCACTGCCTGAAAGTTGACTCTAAACCCGATCAAACGACTCGTCCAGGTCTGAGCTTATTCATGAGATTCAAGCCTTTGGAGTTTTCAGAAGGCGAGACGCACGGTCTTCGAGGCTTTGAAGAATAGAACCTCGAATGTTTGTCTACACAAAGCTTCAACCAAGCCTGTGCAAGTATTACAATTCTCATATAAAAGTCATTTCTTCAGTTTGAAAGAGGAAATCAAAAAACGACGTTGAAGCATAATATCCCAAATGTTTCGCTAGGTCATCGTTTTCATTTCTTTTGTTGAGAATTTCTTCTTTCGCCGACCTCTACTAACTATACATATATAGGAAAGTAAACACAAATAAATCTCAAGATGGTTTTACTGACCACACAAATTAACCCCACAGCACGCTCAAATCTCGACGATGTTTAGAATGCTACAAATAATGCTGCAAATCTTCCATGGATTAATTACATGATAATTCTCCCGGCGTCCATTATGGTTAATTATGTGCCTTGTAATGAACAGAGACATACACGTTAAAACTTGAAGCGCATCAAGTCAGTGATCAGTAGTAATCAATGTAACTCTGGTTTCTTCAATGCATCCTATTTCTCAGTACAACGATGCTGTGGTCGTTGCGTCCAATTAATGCCACGGTGTCTGTACCTGTTATAATTCAGCAAGCTGCCAAGCTTGTAGGCCCAAAACGAAGACCACACCCCCTCGTTGTAGGCCCAAGACAAGGACCATATCCTCTAAAAACAGGCCCAATCAATGCAGCTGTGATGCTAGTTATGAGACAATCTACTTGGCAAACCAATCTTTTCGTTGGCCCACTCAGGCTCATTTCTCTTTAATGTTAGTACAAGTGCTAGGCTGTAATCCTAATCCTTGGATCCTGATGATGTTTGCTTGTCGTTAATACAGTGTGGACGTAACAAATGTGAAAGATTTGAAGAAAGTGGAATAACACAATATTAAACAGAATTTATGTAAGAATCGGGGAAGTATTATTGACCCTCAACACACAAATTTTTTTTTTTTAAATTGAATCAAAGGAATTAAATTTGCTTGTTTATTAATGTTGGATCCGAAAAGCTGTAACCTTCCATTTTGGGGTATACGTAACTTTTGTACTGGTTATATGTCTGAGGGCCTTTTTTTTCTCAATTACAGGATTCTCCTACCCCTTGTAGCTACTGTACAATTTTATCTTTGGACCCTCTCTGCTCTTGATTGATTTGCTTTTGCCTTTGCCTTTGCTTTTTTTTTTTTTTAATGTTGTAGATGAAATCTCAGCTACAATCCGTAGTCCCTCTATTCCTATGCTCGCTTTTACTTTCTTGGATTTTGTGATGCTAGCACTTTTTTCTCTTTTATGACCTCTTGCATGGCCCCCCTCTTTTTGTTTGATTTAATACAATAGCTTCAAGCCCTTCGAATGACCATCTTGATATTTTGGATTTGATCTTTTCTCCCTCTCTTTCCACACTGCTTTTTTACCTCAAGACTGGTGAAATGCTGCAATTTGGATGTTTAGTTCTCTACTTGAATTGGATTTTGAGTTCTCCATGCTGTTCTTTTAATGTGCTTCAATTTTAAAAAAAAAAGGATAATTTCAAATAGCACCCTATGTAGTTGTATTTGTACGGATGGACCTCCTCACAGAATTTTTCCGACTCTCTTACGAGTAAAAAGAATCTAGAAATAGGAAGTCTATCAT
Organism: Asparagus officinalis; assembly: GCF_001876935.1. Lineage (NCBI taxonomy): Eukaryota > Viridiplantae > Streptophyta > Magnoliopsida > Asparagales > Asparagaceae > Asparagus > Asparagus officinalis. The sequence goes on from NC_033796.1 coordinate 11,718,154, forward strand.
CACCAATAGAACTAAAAGTGGTCTACCCGCCTTATCAGAACTTTTTTTTTTTTGACTATTTTAAGAGTAAACAAAAATTCACTCTTTTTACAATTAACACTTTTTTTAAAACCCCTACCTTGTTTTTATGCTAAACTAAAGAAAGGAGCTGTTTTTAAAATCTTAGTTATAGTTTGGAGAATTGAAGTCATTTTATTAACATTACCTTTTTTTTTCTATCACATATCCAGCCATAAAGTGTCTATGTACACTTTTTGTAAATGATCTCTGATCCCAAAACTTTGGCCTTTGGTTAGATTGGATCCCAAATCAGCAGCTCTATTCAAACTTTGCACGTGATCAATACCTTCACCGGTTGACACACAAACGACTGTGGGATTTTGTTGACCAATAATAGGTTAGGAGAGGGTTTCTGGTCTAAGCTTTGGACTTGAGTTGAGTCCTATATATATATAAGACCAAAACTGGTGCCAACTTTAGGCAGACTTGTCATTGTAGAAGACTAAGTGGTACGTAAGCTACTCATAGAAGACTCTAGGCAGACTTGTCACTGTAGAAGACTGAGTGGTGCGTTAGCTACTTAATAGATGTGGGACAATTGCTACGTAGGAATCTTAAGGAAGAATTATATTGAAATATTTTTCTCTAAAGGACAGTTCTGCTCCCATATTTTAGAGGTTGGAGCAATTATATGTTTACATTTATTAAAATAAAAGTTAGAGTTTTATCTAATTAAACATGTATTTATAGGTTTGAGGCCACACAATAAATTCAGGAAGCCTGAAAGTACATTAGACAGGGAGTCTTAAGTTGAAGGACGTCCGCAATTTAAACAGGGTTGGCTTTTTACATGGTACTAGCAAAGCAACAACAAAAGTTTATCGTAGATTTCTAGGGTTGGCTGCATGAATCCTTTTCTTTTATTCTTTTCTATTATGGGTATTCATTCTCCCTTGAGTTTAAAAAAAAAGTCGAAAATTTTTAAATCTTCCTTCCTAGCAATTTAAGAAGACACCTGCAGGTGCAAAATTTCACATCTTCTTCAACGCACTACTTGCATAAAGGCTAGCTAAAGCTACGGATTTCTTGATACATTGGCCATTTGTGATGGATATCAACTAAGCAAACACACATTAGAGTGCCTTGTTGACTTAACATGATTACATTGCTCCTAGCAGTAAACATGTTGCAAGCCATTTTGATGCAACATTTCCCCAATAGTGGTGCGCATAGTAACCTTTACGACCGACTCCCATCCTCACCTAAATCCCTTTCCCATCACAAAATTTAGATGAGTCAATGGAGCCAAGCCCCCACCCATTAGCCCAGTATCACAATCATGTATGTATTGATAGTGAGTAACAACTTCTTTGGGTTGGTTGGCTCCAAATTGTGATAGATCTTGATTTGAAATGTGCACATTTTTGAATTGGTCTCTGCTTTACTTACAAAATTTCCACCCGCGGGTGGGACTCTCTCGGTCAGCACCATGGGAGAGGATTCGCTCCCTAGGCCTTCGTGCCATGTTGGTTGGGAGTTCGAATCCCCGTAGCCGCATTCACCTGGTCTCCTTTGGTTTAAGGGTGGAGATGGAGACCCAGGGTTTTACCCTGTTGGTAGGCCAGCCTGGTAGATTGGGGTCCGGTTGGATCGTCTTGGTCCACACACTGCTCGCCCTGTGCAAGTGGGTCACGCTGGTCCTGGCACGTGGGGATGAGCCCCCTAAGAATAATTGGGCGAAGCTCCTTGCAGTTGTGGGGGATCAGGGGACTCGATCTGTGGTCTCCGCTAGACCCAAAAGTGAGGCGCTGGAGTGCTAACCGGGGTTCCCTCGTTACCAAAAAAAAAACTTCTCAAATTCAAACCTCCCATGAGCCCAGATGTGGGACTCAAACCAATTAGATTGGGTCAGGTGACAACCACTCGGATCAAAGTGCCACTAAAGTAGGGGGGGATTCCATTACTGCCATTACTTTCACGGACATTCCCTAGATTTTTTGAAAGTTACATGGGCAAGCAAGCTATCATTCTCAATGTCCGGTCAGTTGATCCTTCATTGTTTGATCGGTGGGGTGTACTAATCTTTGCATAATCTGTGATTAAACGATTCTAAAGTTGATTTTAAGAGTTAGAAGGAGAGATGGAAATCGAGTCGCTCAAAAGACATTGCCGAGATTGATCGTCATGCAGATTTGTCCCAATCATATTAGAGGAATAAATCAAAAAAAGGTGATCCAGTTTTGAACCAATTTGAGGATTATTTTTTTATTTCAACTGAAATTGGATCGATACTAACGCTTTTTTTTTGTGAAAAAGGTGATTTCCCCCGAATTTTGGATGGCTGGCAAACGCAAACTAAAGTTAAATAGGACAACAGGTGAGGATCATTTTGATTTCATCTGAGGAACGGAAAAAGTTACGGAAAACAAACGACCGGAAAAAAAAAATTAGTGCATGACACTCCCTAACTACTCGTACACAGTAAATACAATAAAAAATGAATAGCCTTCTAGCAAGTTTTTAATTAAGAAAAGGACGAAGGGAGGCCATTGGTGGGAAATTATCGGACCATGGATCCAATAGTTGGCCTATTAAAGTACTATATATCAAGGCTCAAATTGCAAGAGCTCTTCCTTCCATGTTTTTTTGCTTTCACGTACGTCCCTAGTCCAGTGAATACTCTCTCTTTCTCTCTCAAACATAAATTAATGCTCGCCAACTGATTGATGCTATGTAGTAGTATTAGAGTTCCAAGGGAGCAGAGGTGGGAGAGAGAGAGAGAGAGAGAGAGAGAGAGAGGAGATGATGCAAGAAGAGCCTGCTGTGTTCTCAGCTTCTGATGATGATGATGCGTGTAGTGATGCACATAATACTGTAGTCGTTTGTAGTACCAGCTGAAACAACAGCAGCAGTGTATGCAATGAGACCAACAACCAACAAAATCAATGGCTTCAGCCCAACCGTGCAGCAACCTGCAACATTATAAGCAACTCCCATCTCTCTCTCTCTCTCTCTCTCTCTGTCTCTCTCGCGTTCCCCAGGTCTATTGAAGCCTGAGCCCTGTCCCCTACTCTACTACTCCCTACCTCCTAGCTTAATTATGCACATAATAACTGAAAAATATATATTATTAATTAGTAGAGAAATTATTTCTCTCTCCAAAATACAAGGAACGTTTGTTTGGTGGAATGAAATCAAGCCCCATCCTAAGTTATTGAGGCTTAAATAGAGTTTAGGAGTCGAATTAATCGTAATACTCCTTCAGAAATCCGCCGCATTCATTTGAGTCCGCTGCTCTTTGTTACTTTATTTTTGGCGTGAGCCTATCTATACCTGCGCGCGCAAATCACATTCTCGATAGTTCGTCCCTTTATATGCGGCGAGTATACCTCAATTATTCATGAGAGTCATAGTCATTTCAGCCATACGGCAACAATTTTATGATTTTCCACCTAGATTCATGGGCTAGTCCAATATCTGTCAATTTCTCTACAACTTTTGACTTCACAATTCACTTTTAGTCTTTCTTGACAGGGTGTGGAAATGAACTAAATAATTAACAAATAGTTCGGTAATTGTTCGAATAACTATCCGGTCATATTTAATTCGGTAGTTTATTTACCACTAAACAAATATTTTTATAGTATTCGGGTTTACTAACGAATAAAATTTAACCAGGTGTATATACGATTCGTTTGTCTATTAAATATTCTTTTAAAATTTAATCACGACTTATTATTTGTATTATTGTACATATAATGTCATATTTTTAATTCACTTACCATTTCTACTTAACTTTTATATACTGATTTTAAGACTTAAATAATATTAAATTTATTTTCTAATTAAAATTTTGATTTACATATATATACATCATATATTAAAAAGGAATAATTTTTATTTATGAATTTTAATATTATTTGAAAATCAAAATTTTTTAGCTGAATAGATATACATTGGTATTCGATAAGTATTCATGAATATTCAAGAATATTTATCAAATACCAAGCATTCGAGTTCGAATTCGAAAAACTAGATATATGAATATCAGAGTTCGCATTCGAATTCGATAATTTTAAACAAATACAAATACGAACACGTTAGTATTCGATTCGATTCGATTGTTTACCACCCATATTTCTTGGATTGCAATATTCGCTCAAATACCGCGTGTTCTTTTCTTTAGTCATCAATTCTAAAAATGTCGTAAGAATATCAGTAAAAACAAGTAAAACATGAGGCAAATCGATGTATAGAGAAAATTATAGAATGTGGTTTTTTCCCCATCCGTTTTAGGAAACTATTTAATTGAGAAACATAACATTTTGAGCAATCTTGATATTATTAATAGCAATTAATCAGAAACCTATCACGTAGATAATTTTTACCGGAACTAAATCGATTAACCGATCACGTAGATAATTAATTAACTAAAGCAAACCCATGGGCGAAAAATTTCCTTGAAGAGGGAAAATAGCAAGGGCATGACAGTCATTTGTAGAAGAGGTTAAAGAGAAAGCTGGCTGGTTTTCACTTATGTTCAGTCAGAGAGAGATTTTTTTTCTTTATTTAAACAGTACCATCATTTATCAGTTAATAAATTAACTTAAAACAGAATTCTTTCTTTATTTTTGTGGGGATTTTTGTTTTTTCAGAAATGGATTCCTTTATTTAAGAGGGAGAAACAGTCCGTGTCGGCTTCAGATGCTGGCAGGACATACAAATGTGGGGCCCACACAGGAGACACAATCACTGATGCCACTCTGTTTGCCAACTCGACTGTTATTCGCCCTGTGACCGTACGCTGGGACCCCCGCTTATATACTCCGCAATTTCGTCCACGAGTCCCCCATTTGTCTCTTTTTGCAATCTTATTGTTAATGTATTTTCATTAAATAAATTGTGGGCTAGGGATATCGATTTCTCTATTAATTTAGATTGGGACGTGTTCTTATAATTTTTTTTTGACCATTACTACGAGAAAGAGTAGTACCCACATAATAATATTCGTCATCTTCAGAATAGTTGTATTTCAATTCAGACATAAATATTGTACAATTTAATTCCGACTATTTCTACAAAAAATAGTAGCATCCATGTAACATTGCATCGATGGAGGGTCAAACGACGACGGGTTCACCCCAAACTTGGTGTGTTGGGGTTTTAGAATATGTAGATCAAGTTCAACGGAGCGGATCATCCACAATGTCGCTCAATCACGTGATTTTAGAGGCGTCATAGGAGGAAATCCCCTCCCATGACAAGGATACTCATTAATCTCTCTCTCTCTCTCTCTCTCTCTATATATATATATATATATATATATATATATATATTATATATTATATATTTATATATATGAGTAATAAGTGTGTGGTCATATGTCAAGGAGCGGGATTCCTCCATAAAAATAATGTGGCACAATCCTCACCATTGTGAATAAAGTAGAGAGAGATATCAATATGGGTGAGAGATTGTGCGCACATCATTTTTCAAAGAGCGAACTCCGCCGTCCTATGACAAGGATTACTCATTATTCTCTCTCATCAATATATTATATATATATATATATATTTATATTATATATATATTATATATATATATATATTTATATTATATATATATATATATATATTTGAGAAAAATGGAGAAACTTCGTCCAGTTGCTTTCAACGCAACTTGGCTTAGTGATGTTTGGGGGGGCCCTATCTTGCCTGATCCTACTATCTACATAAGGATGTTGGTGAAGGGTGTTGAGTCTATCTTCGCAGGTTTGTGATGTTTAGTGGTCAAGATTAGGGCCACATCACTACAAGTTGTTTTAAGCAACTGTTTTGTACAAGGTTCTCCATATTTTCTCTCTCTCTCTTCTCTCTCTCTCTATAATATATATATATATATATATATATATATATATATATATATATATATTATATATATGAGAAGGCTCTCTCTCTCTCTCTCTCTCGTCTCTATATATTATATATATATAGTATATATATATTATATAATATATTTATATATATATATATATATATATTAAGACTGCAGATGTCATCGATACAACGAGAAAACAAAGCTTGGATTCTCTTATCCGCATTTTAGAAGGGACAGCATAAGCCTTTTTTGTGCCGCATTCAAGTATTCAATTCGTCTCCAATCAATCGACGAATGAATACACTCACCATGACCTACAAGAAGAGATTTAATTTTTCAACAACTATCATATTTTAAAATTAGCCCATTTCCATGTTGGTGATGTACCGGAGGAAAACGCTTTAATCTGCAATCACTTCCGTATGAACATTCCGGAATTAAATATGCAAATAAATAACCGGTATTGAAGCATTAGAATATACTGTATATAATTTTATCAAACATTGGTAATATAATACGAAAAACAAAATCATATTTATCAGGCACTTTTTAATAAAATAATGCATTATATCATGTTATCGAACGTTATGACTTATACGAGATTTGATTTGATTTGATTTCTATTTCCTAATCACTCGTTTTAATAAATCGCGCATACTTATAAAAACATTAGCGCTATTTTCTTAGTTTCGTAGGCATGCTTTATTTACTAAATCTCATCAAACTTTTTTTTATTTGTGTATACTACAGATGTAGAAGCTGAGTACGATTATATGTAAATAGTTGCTAATGAAATATTGTTTGATTATTGTGCACTCAACAATATTAAAAGTTATAGTTCCCATGGGAGTTATCAAATGTGATTAAATCTAGCACTTCTAAGTATAAATAACAATTCTTTTTTTTTTTTTTGGTCAACTTGTCAAAATAAAATGTGCACTGAAACATAACGTAAATGAAAAGAGCAATCAATTGCCCAAACTACTCTTGAATTGCGTCAGGAATAACGTGAGATGCTTAGACTCACAAATAGACATTAGAGGTTACATCAAGCTTTCTTAATCACGTTAATGGCATAGCTTAATTTGATAGCTTTGGCACCCACCTGAGCTCTTTTTTTTTCTCCTTCATGGGAGGAGATTATTCTATTGAGCATTTCTTCCGTAATTAATATTGTCAGTTTATAACCAACTCCGAGCTAATTGCAATACAAAGCTTTTGAATACTGTTAGCTTCCTATTTGACAAGTACCATTTTGTTGTATAATAAGCAACCAAAAGTAATGACATCATAGACAAAAGAAATACTTTTTTGATAACCGATAAGGCTGTCCAAAAAGCTTGTCGACCCGGGTCCGGTCTGGGGTTGGCCCGGAAACCCAGACCAGACCCGGAAATCCGGACCAGACCCGGGTTCGGTCTGGGGTTGGCCCGGAAACCCGGGCCAGACCCAGGTCCGGGCCCGAACCTGTCCTGGTACAATGCTGGTCGGGCATAGAAAACCAGGTCAGACGCCCTGGACCCGGAGCCCGACTCGCCGCAACGGTCACCCAGGGTGACCGTTGCGAGCAAAATCCGGCCCGGCCCAACGCCAACGGTCACCAAAAGTGACCGTTGTGGCCGGGTCCAGGCTCCGATTTTGCCCGGGCCGGATGGACGGGCCTAGCTAGGGAAATAATTTACTCCCTACCAATTTTGGGCTTAAACAATGAACCATTTATTCAACTATGCATATTATACGGAAAATATTGAATAAAACTCATTTATCACTCTATAATATAGGCAAATACGATTACTAAGGGCCCGTTTGGTTGCTGAAGAGGGCTTGGAAAAGCCAGCCAAAACTGACAAAAACTGTCAGTTTTGGCAGGTTTTCTTGCAAAAACGCTATTTTTAGGGCGTTTTTGCAAGAAAGTCTGCCAAAACTGATAGTTTTTGTCAGATTTTGACAGACTTTCTGCCCATTTCAACTCTTCTTTTCAGCAACCAAACGGGCCCTAAGCATACTCTGCCAATTAAAAATAAAAGATAATTTTCATAGAATTATCCTATATTCATTCAAATATTTTGATATGGCACTCGGAATAAATTAACACGCGAGCACCATATACCGACCATTTAATGAGAGCTTCAATATTTTGCAAGAAAAATGATACCAATGTGTGTCGATTTAAACAATTTAGGATACTTAAATGTTGCTATAAAAAACAATAGGGATTTATAATGGCGAAGCAAACGAAACTACGAGTTATTCAAAGAAAATGATAGAGGCACATCCTTAGGCACACAACTAACCACCCCCTGTTACAGTGCATCGGTCCTATATATGATTTTTTTTTAAAAAAATATATGTGGGATTGATGCACTGTAGCAATAGATGAGTGTGGTTGATGATGTGCCTCTCGGGCCTCTCTTATTCAAATGCACAGAAAAGTTGCACAGCGATGGGTGATGACAGATGTTGTGCAATATCCGAAGTAGTATTCATGTCGTGAGGTTTGAATTTGAGATGGGATGATTTGGGTCAGCTTTCAGATGTCCACTCACAGCTCCTATGACCTCTAGATTTCTATCTCTAGGTTCATTTAATTTTGATCTCTCGTCAAATCAATTTTATTTATCGCTTATTTCTTTCCTTATTCCTTTTTCACCCTTTGCCTTGTTGGATTCAACCTCTGACAAAAACTCAATGTCAACTGTGCTAAATTATAAATGTATTCAAGTAGGGGGTAAATTAACAACAACTTACCAGTTCAAGTGGTTTATTAATAAAGATTTTCTTCGGCAATCACGCCTAACCTAGGTCTTATTTCACATATCAATATTAATTACCATAATTTCAGAAAACCCTTCTTCCCGACTACCGTTCCGTTAACGAGTAACTATCGATGCATTCGTTTATCCAATTTTTACATTAAATCCTAATAATGTACTGATTATGCCTTTTACCTAAAAACTGTAAAATAGCAAATATCTATAAACTTTACCATTTGCCAATATGGGAGTAAGCACAACTACAAAGATAATACTGCTACGGTGCTACTGGACCATAAAATATCATCAACCTTGCCATAAATGATTGTTACTGTATAAATTTTAAAAACAACCAAATATTTAAAATAAAGGCTAGTCAAGCGATTCACTAAATCACAGTTACATAACAAAAAATAATTATTGCATATGAAGTAAAGTGTAAAAGTTTGAATCACACAAAAAACTTTTGTTTCACGTTGACCTACAAAAAGCTTATCATATGAGGGTAAAACCATCAAACCGTGATTTTGGATGAAAAAGCATATATATCATATCATATCATACTCTCTTTAAAAGCACGAGTTTGAGAAAATCTTTCAGTAGACAAAAATACCCTTTGAATTTAAATATTAATCCATTAAGTAAGAGTAAGTTGATAAATTGATGAATTCTTATTGGATATATATAGTATGAAGATAATAATACAGTTTAAATTGAAATGTAAATTTAAATAAATTATTAAATACCAAATTCACAAATGTCTACAAAATGAAGGGCGCATGTGCAAAAACCAAACAAATTAATAAGATAAATAATACCTACCCCGAGCACAGACCTACTAATGTACATAGTGTGGATGAGATATTTACAAAATCAACCAAACAAATTAAAGAGACAAAAGTCATTCTCAAAATTATAAAAAATTTAAGGAAAATAAAAATCATACTCTCTTTAAACGCATGTGTTCGGAAAAAGTTTTTCATAGTCAAAATTACCCCGTGCTATTTTAAATATTTAATTTAAATTATAATCTATCTAATCATAGTTATATTCTATCCTAATACCCCCATGAACTATCTATAGCTCAATAATTTAAATAAAATATATAAAACAGCTCCATGGTATCAGTTTATTACATGAAGTATTACAAAAAAAATAAAAAGTTTTAAAAATTAGACAAAATACTCTCAAAAGTTTAAAATTACACAAAATAAAAAACTTAAATTTTAAAACTTGGTACAGAAAAGAGTAATTGATTGATATTTTTTTATTAAGATATATAAATGTAACTTATAATTTAAGGTTTAGTATTCTTTTTTAGAATCTAAAATTAATCAAGTTGATGTTGGTAAAAAAAATCAATAATAACAGATTAAAAATATCCAGTCAAAGAATAAAATTTTAAAAAATATAGGATAAATTAAAAATTAATTTTATTGTATAAATTAAAGTAACTACATATAATTTTACCAATATGTTAGAGCAGTAAAAATATATAAATATCATTAATTGATAGAAGACTAAATTGTAAAAAACTAATAAAAGACTATAATATAATAGCTTAACATTAATTAATTATAATTTATAAATATTGATCTCTAATGGTAGTAATATTTATAGGGTAAAAAGTTACAAAGATTTATGTATGGAGAACTATTAGAAAATTTAGAGATATCATCAAAAGAATCAAGCAGTTTTCATTTCAAATGAAATTCAAAAGAATCACTTCAATGAACACTAACATAAGTTATATTTATCAAAGAAGTACCGATTGAATTCCCCCTGAAGAATATATTGAACAACTTTGTTCCAATCAAAGAAACGTTCTTTATGGAAGATAAAAGAAAAATTACTATGTCATGACTCTGCGTAAGCAAAAAAATATAAAATCGCCCTTTTTCTTTTTCTTATATAGTATCACGACACTGTGTATGACTTTATTTAGGGGTATGACTACTAATAAAGGATCAATTCTTTAAGACACGTTCAAAGATAATAATGTAATAACACTATTAGATTTCAAGATTTATAAATATGGAGGTAATATATATCATTACTAAAATTCTTATTAAAGGCCACTAAATATAAAATTCACATTATATCTATCTCAAATTTATAGAGGAGATATGCATGTCATCGTAAATTGCGTCAATAATATATATCAACCCAAAGATACAACTTACTTAAGAAACAAGAGAAAAGTAAGTAAACCAATCAAACATACATATAACACCGTATAAAATATTATATTTTAAAGCTAATATGCAGCACGCTTTCAGAGTAAGCTGCCAAGACAAAAGCATCTTCATTAAGGCTCTTTATAAATGCAACGTAAATTCAAATTACTAATATATACAACCATTATAACATTTGAAAGAGGTATGATCTTAGAAACATACTCTAAAATTCATACAGTTAAACCTAAGAATAATTTACCAATATACAGACACAGTAGCACACCTTTAATACAACAATAGCTACCATTTATAATAGAGTTGAGCCGTGGTTCTATGTTTACAAAGGCTGCAACAAGCAAGTGGATATGGATGTTAATAATAAGTGTCCAAATGATAAACGTTGTAAAATCATCGATGATGTAGTACCAAGGTTAAGTGATATCCTTTCTTCATGAAATAAATATATCAAAATTAAATATTAATATTATAATCTAAAATAAATTGACAATGAAAAATATAATGTATTTAGTTCATATCCTCATAGAAAATGACACAGACAAAGCAAAGATAATATTATGACACAACAAAAATTCTTATGGATGCACAACAAAAAGGATTCATTGCAGAGAAAAAAGAGGTAGCTCCTAACCTTATTTAATAATAAGTGTCCAAATGATAAACGTTGTAAAATCATCGATGATGTAGTACCAAGGTTAAGTGATATCCTTTCTTCATGAAATAAATATATCAAAATTAAATATTAATATTATAATCTAAAATAAATTGACAATGAAAAATATAATGTATTTAGTTCATATCCTCATAGAAAATGACACAGACAAAGCAAAGATAATATTATGACACAACAAAAATTCTTATGGATGCACAACAAAAGAATTCATTGTAGAAAAAAAGAGGTAGCTTCTAACCTTATTTAAGTAATAAATTAGAATATAAAAAATTTTATATATATAAAATTAACATTTATTCTTATTAAAATAGGAAACAATCAAAGTCCGTATTGTAAGAATTTTGTGTTGAACATAAGAAATATATTCAACTAATTTATGAATTTAGACGAGAAGACAAAAGATGAATGAGCCCAATGAAAGATAACATGCTCCAGCCGCATATCACAGTCGATGTAAATGATAAAGACACTACTCTAGAATTACCCAGAAAAAAGATAAAGATGAAGAAAGATTGATCTCGACTCAAAAAAAAAAAAAAAATAGAAGCAACAAAATATAATGTTTTATGAATTATTATAGAATAGTTTAAATTTTTAGTAAAATTAGGAATCTTTAGAAGAGATTTTCATAAACTATTTTTAGTGCTTTTATATACATATGTAGATGCTTTTATCATATAAAAGTATACTAGAGTTGACATTAATCTTTAGTTTATGATTTTTTTATTAACTATTTTTTGTCATTTTAGTCCATTTTAAATCAAATCAATCATCTTAGCTCGATAACTTTATTATTCATCTTCCTTTTATAATGTTATTTTTTAAGTGTTTTCACTTTCATAACACTATATTTCCTCAGGTCAAGCTCTGTTTCATGCCGATCCAAATGAAATAAAAAAAATTAAATTGGATTTAGATTATATTTATCTCCTGATAATTTAACTATCAACATAAAAATTTAAACTGGGTGTAGCCTATTCAAATAAACATCAAAAAAATAAATAATCAAAAGTGTAATCGAGGAATAAGTTTTAGTCAGAAAATAAACCAAAAATACTTAAATTAAAGTGAGCAAAAATTATCAAAGTGTAACCGAGGAATAAAATTTAGTAAGAAAATAAACCAAAAATGCCTAATAACTGTATTTAACCACGTGCATTGCACGTGCATAAAATCTAGTATATATATATGTGTGTGTGATTTCTATGGCAACGAAATGATAGATATGAATGCTTTTCTAAAACTAAAGTGATTAAGAATAGTAATGTTATGTCTCATGTTTATGAGCCTACTATCTAATCTAGTTTTGATGATTAACAAACAACTCATAACAATGTTTGTTAAGTGTTTATATTTGTTTGTTAGGTATTCTTCACAAAGACTTGTTGGCGGTTGGATGAAATTAAGCTTAACGACGGCATCCTTTGGACGCTGGAGGAAATCAGAATGAAGCTTTGCGCAATTCAAATCAAGATCTAATATCGCTTCATACGCAACCAAGTCGAGCCTAATTGAAGATCTCTTAGCTTGGTATTATAGTTTAGGTTTTATATTTTGTGTGTTTATACTTAGAGCTCAAGCTTATACACACACACGTTCTTTGGTTTTATCACAATTTTGATATTTTTGAGAAAACATCGTGTTATTGGTTTATGGACTAAAAAGTCCCAGTTTACATCTTTTATTAAGTTCATTAATCAATTTGAAAGATTTCAAATTTTGGTTCAAGTCATTTTGTCAAAATCATGTGTTTTTGAGATTTCATATTTTGACCAATTTTGCAAAATGATGAGTTTTCACAAATGATAAATACAAATTGAAAATTTCTTTTTGTAACATGTTTATTTTCATGTTTATAAACATTTCTCAAAGTTTTATAATTTTTAAAATCTATTTGCTATTTTTAAAAAGGGTTTGGAATAAATTTTTCCTGTTCCTGATATACCATGTGCACGTTATCAGTCGACTGATGAACAGTATCAGTCGGCCGATGTTATGGTGTTTGCTCACCCAAGATACAGTATTCACAAAATGATACGATGAGATTCCTAGTCAACTCCCAAGAGTTCTAGGCATTTCGACTCATAAGTCGAATATCAAGACATTGGTACCTTACAAAAGTATAAACCCAAGGCACAATTACAGATATCTCGGCCCCACCAACTCATCAAGTCGGCACCATGGTGTCAACACAAAAGGCGATACTAACCGATACGAAAGATCCTGACATGTCAGACGAATCGACATCTTTATATCGACCCGAAAGGCGGTTATTAAGCAGAGATAAGACGACGTCTCACTCAGTTGAACGGACCGACACTCCTAAGTCGACACGAAAGACGGTGTCGGTCGACCCTTTTATCAAGGACGACCCTATTTAAGGCATTAGACCACTCACTGGGCATTTCTCAAAAACGACTTAAGGGACGTTCCCTGCTGTTGACTAAGTTGAGGACTCGACCCTGGTCTCAAGCCTCTCCCCCCGAGAAAATATCGACATCTCAGTCCGCCTCGAACGAGTCTTATCCAGACATTGCCCTGATAAAGTCTCCATGACTTGTCAGCTCAATCACTTCCCGGAAAATACGAAGATACATTCTCCCATAATGAAGTGATTTCCCCTCCAGTCGTCAATCGACACATATAAAGTAAGGGACGACTTAACTTGCCCGCGTGCCTTCTGCCACGCTCACAAGTCACTTTCTGGATATCGCGGAGATGTCATCTCCCATGCTAAAATAACTTCCCTTCCAGTCGCCAGCCGACACTTATAAAAAGAGGGATGACTCATCTTCCAGCTCACGCTTTGTCACCGTCATTCTGTATGGTTGAAATGACCAATCTACTACGGACATTCACGCTATATATGGATGTTATTCACCATCAGAAGAAAAACCCAATGAAAGAGGACCGAGAGAAGCCAAAAAGGCAAGAAACAAACAACAATCTAACTCTTCTGGTTCATCCAATCTGAGAGATGATAATCTCTAATGCAATAGTATAAGAACGCATAGTTTTAAACTCCACTCAAGCTCATGTTTATCAACTGACTTGATCATCGGAGAAACCACGGGGGAACCGGTCCCCGCCCTCTCACGAGTTATTTCTGTCTGTGTAGTGCGGACATCGGACCCTCATTCAAGAACTAGGTGTAAAGCTGGAGAAAGGAGCGAGCCCTCCATCATCCTTCACCACCCCGCAATAATCCTCTTCTGGATTAATTGGTTGTCTGATATCGAGTATCAACAACCGATGAAATGCGCTGAAAAAGCAGAAAGTTTCTGCTCTGTTGACTGACCGATGCAGCTTGTCAGTCGACTGATGAGTTTATCAGTCGACCGATAGTGGATGAGCGGCCTGTAACGTTCAGCTCATCAGTCAGCTGATGAACAGTATCAGTCGACTGATGATACTGTAACAACTAGTTTTTCAGCCTGCGTGATTTTTGGATTTTTTGTCTTTTTACTTGGATTTTCTTAGGCTTTGTTTCATGAACCTATTTATACCTCATGCCCTCTAACTTCTGATTTATCTAAGCAAAGTTTAAATCAAGTTTACAAGTGTTTTAATAGTGTTTTAAGTTTATTTTAAGGGTGTGTTTATGTGAAGAGGGTTTCACAAGAGGAGGCAATCTTTTTATTTGTTTTGAGCATTCAATTTCACATCTCCATCACTCTTGTTTGCAGAGAAGGTTTGCTAAACTCAATCTCTAGCTTTATATATGTTTATTGTTGATTATCATTTTTAAACTATATTATAAATTAAGTTTACATTTTATATTTCTCATTGTTTACACACACATCCCTTGAGCTTAAGTATTTTCACATATACTATATTATTGGGTTGTGAGGTTGTAACATTGAGAGTAAGCTTAATTATGTTCTCATATTGTTTAGAGAACAAACACATTGTATTTATGCTATTATTGTTAAGAACACATTGTAATACACAAGGGACACCGAGAGAAATGGTTGGTGAGAGACGAGGTCAAATCCAAGAGAAGTGGCGTTTGTAGTAAAACCTAGAGAGAGGTGGTAAATCCAAGCACTTGAGGAATGTGACACATGCTAGACCAACATTTAGAGGAAATATTGTGTGATTACTGTTGATGTTAAATATCACACAACTAGATAAAATCACGGAGTTTGCAATGAACCGCTTTCTTCTTTGACTTTATGCCTGGTTCTGTAGTTAAGATGATTGAGCAATCTACACACAAAGAGTCGTAAGAGGGCGGGGATAAATTCCCATGTAGTGCCTCCAACGATCAAGTCAATTGATGAACTCAGGCTTGAGTGGAGTAACAGAACTAGGTGTTATTCTTTTTGTGTATTGTGTGCTCTTAAGGGTTTTAGATCTCGAACCTTTTAGATCGCCAACCTTTTAGATCACTAACCCTTTGGCTATGGCGAATAGCATCTGCATATATAGAGGATACCAAGGGCAAATTGGTCACTTTAGCCATGCAAATGACGGTGACAAAGTGTGAGCTGAAGGTGAATCATCCTTTGCTCTACACGTGTCGGCTGGCGATGGGGGGAAGATCACTTTCACCTCGATTTGAGGAGCGATCGATGAGACGTGAGCTAATAAGCGGCATGATGATACATGGTCTATGAGTAGACATGATGTGACATGTTGTCAGGATGGTTAAGCTTTGGCGAAGTTAATCTTTTGGCTTCACTGAGAAGCAATGACCCTCATGATGGGAGTTGACTCGTTGAGATGAGTGACGACTCGCTGAGAGGAGTGACGACTCGCTAAGCCTACTAGGCTCTTGGCGAGTTGCCTGATACGAGAGGGCCGACTGGTACCGCCTTTCGAGTCGACATCGATGAATGTTGACTCGTCTGGTCGGCTGATTCAGACTGCTAGCTAATCTCTGACTATCTCTCCTATCGGTCGAGATGTCGACTCGTCAGATCATATATCTGGAAACAGTTGTACCTCATAACAATTACAATAGTGAGTTGTAGACGTTTATCGGTGAGCGTTGAAAACCGATTGTGTAGTATTTTTGTGAGATAGTGGATATTCTCCTCGAGGATGAGGAGCGGAGACATAGGTCGTGGGTCGACCAAACTCTGTGATCATTTGCCTTGTGTTTATGTTTGCCAATTTGCACACTATCTCTCTTATTTGTGTGTTCATGTCTATATCGCCATTGTTTTAATTACATATCATTGCTCATAAGGTATTGAATATTATACTTGCTAGGATATAATTGTTAATTAGTTTTAAATTGACATTTATATCGGATTAGATTAGCATATACCCTATTCACTCTCCTTTAGGGTACTTTCAAGTAATAAATAATAGAGCCTAAGTTGTGGAGGGGCTGCATGACCCAAAAAACATTATTAAAAAATTAGGATGGTTTTTATCTATTATAGCTAACATGATTTATTTATTTTATTTATTATTTATTTAGATAATAGCCACAACCTTTATTATAGTGAACATGATTAGTAAGTTGAATCTTATTATTTTCCACATGCGATGAATTTATTTAAATATAATGAATAAGTTGTCAATTTAACCATATTTTACGAAAAATTAAACGCCTCTAATCAAGGAAGTTCCGTAAATAAATTCTCACGCTGCAATTGCTGGATAGCAAATCTCACGTAAGTATAGATAATGACACAACTATATAATAATTAGAACACACAACTCCAGTTATCTAATCCATTCTTAGGCAAGTCAAATATTGTGAGAAATAATGCCAAAAAAGGAAGGGAAAAAACAATTGGATGCCAGTTAAGCTCGTATTAATTTAGGTTGTCCGTACTCCATGGATACGGCCAAACAAAAATATATTATGATTTCAACTCATTTTCATGTTTTTTAATTATAAATAAGAGGTGAAATTTAAAGCTCGACAGAGATTTTGTCTTGCATTGCGTTGGACATGGGCAGGGCATTTCTGTTGAATAAGAACCCCCATCCTCAATGACCATGACAAATTTCGTTCTCTTGCCTAGAAGCTACACGCATAGGCAAACTAGGGAGCCAAATTTCATTAAAATTATGAGTGAAGATTAAAATACATCCATAATTATTTTTAATCTTCAATCTGCATCGTATAGAAGAATACGTTGATGTTAAATAATCAAACAGTGTTGGGGTGAGGTTGATTAAGGCCGCTCACTTTTCCTAATATTTGGTTTTGAGTTGAGTAGTTTCAGTTTGCACAAATAGCAACTCGTGAGAGGATGGGGCTTAGTTCCACCGTTGTACCTCCGACGATCAAATCAGCTGACGACATTGAGTGGAAAAATGAAGAACTGTATGAGTTCTTTAGTGTAGTGCAATATATTTTTCAGATATTGCTTTGAAAAATAGTCTGCTCAGAAATTGCTAGGGGAAAAGAATCTTTTCATGTTAAGAATAGCACCTCTATTTGTAGTGGTGGTGAAAGGGTAGAACGGTCATTTCGTCTGAGCACAGAATGACGATAAATAAGTATGAGTTGGCGGCTGCGTCAGCACCTACTTTACACGTGCCGGTCGGCATGTGGAAAAGAGATCACATCAACATTTAGTGTGAAGTGATCAGAGGTATGATGGCGCTAACATGGCCCGATGAGTCATGAAAGCTATTGGGCTAGAGGTATGATGCGCCTGCCAAGCATTAAACGTGACACTGACGGGCTGTCGGCGGGAGAGGCTCGAGGCTGAAGTCGTCTTTTAACTAGACTGAGAAGTAACGCCTTTCAGGTCGAACTTGCAAAGTGTCGAATAAATAGTCGAGTAGTCGGCGAGTGGAAGAGAGATCACATCAGCATTTAATGTGAAGTGATCGGATGTATGACAGTGCTAACATGGTCCGATTAGTAATGAAAGCTACCGGGGCTAAATGTATGATGTGTCTGCTAAGTGCCAAGCATTAAATATGACACCGACATGTTGTCAGCTTGAGAGGCTCGAGGTTGAAGTCATATTTTAACTTGACCGAGAAGTAACACCTTTCGAGTCGACCTCGCGAAGCGTCAAATAAATAGTCGAGTAGGCTCGAAGCGAGTCGTTTACGACGAGAGAATC
>NC_033796.1:11738767-11776191 GCF_001876935.1 Asparagus officinalis
AAGACTTAATTCTCAGTTTTTTATTATTTCTCAATACTAGCGTTTCTTGGTTCATTGTAAAAGCCCATTATTCAAATTCCGGTAGTATCATATTTTAGAAAGAAAAACCTTAACACGATACCATACATGTTGCGAAGAATGTTAAGACTTAATTCTCAGTTTTTTATTATTTCTCAATACTAGCGTTTCTTGGTTCATTGTAAAAGCCCATTATTCAAATTCCGGTAGTATCATATTTTAGAAAGAAAAACCTTAACACGATACCATACATGTTGCGAAGAATGTTTCTCTAAGACTTAATTCTCAGTTTTTTATTATTTCTCAATACTAGCGTTTCTTGGTTCATTGTAAAAGCCCATTATTCAAATTCCGGTAGTATCATATTTTAGAAAGAAAAACCTTAACACGATACCATACATGTTGCGAAGAATGTTTCTCTTTCTTATTCTTAAATGATAATATATTTTGATATTCAACTTGGATCCTCTCTGGTACAAAAAAATGAGTGGAGATATCATAATTTTTAATTATAATCGTTATATTATGATATATTTGAAATCTTACGCTCATCATATATTTTGTATTACGCTGAATTCCTAATTTAGACTAAAAAATACAATTACTTACTCGATAATCAATTAATGTGATTAGTAGCAGTCCATCCACCAATTCTTTACTAGTGAAGAACACCGGAGTCCAACTTGTTTTTTCATAAAATTTCGTACTTCTTGTCAATCAATCTGGTCTTATTGGTGCTAAATGACACAATGAATCGAAAATTAGTTGCAAAGTTATCTTTATATGATGAGACCATGAAATTATGCGTTGATGCAATAATTAAGGAACTGAATCTCAATACTCCCTGCTTCATATTTTTTTTTTTAAATATTTTTTTAACCATTTACTCCCTGCTTCATCATAAAAAGAACTATAAACTTGTGCTATCTTGACAATAATCAAATATAAACGAGTTCAAGTTCAATTTATGTATTCAACATCTTTATTTTACTTGCGCTGTTGCTTTTACGTAGCATCAAGGTTATCACTTACCAATTACTAATTCCTTATTCAGATTTCAAAAAAAAAAAAAAAACCCCACCAGAAACATAAATTTCCCAACTTTTTATCATGTTAGAAAGAACCAGAATCAAAATCATGAGTTGAGGGAAAGGCCCCTAAAACAAAATCATGAAATCACTCACTCCCAATCAAAAAGCAAAAACCCATCCCAAAAACTACAAACTTTTTTCCCCCCACTCTCTCCTCTTTCCACAGTCCCGATGCAAAGCCCAAATCCTGCCTTGGATCTTCATTCCAACCCTCACGATGACAAAACCGTAATTAACGATAAAAACCAGCCTCATTTTCGTCCTTTATCATTTCTAGAGAGAGAAAAGAGACCCACCGATTCCTCTGCCTTCTTCACTCTCTCCATCTCTCTCTCTCTCTCTCATCCACTCTCTGACATTCTAAGCCGACGCTTTGTCTCTCTCTCACCTCTCTCTCTCTCTTATAAAAGTTCCCCAAATAGCTCAACAACTTCGTACTCTCGCTCTCTCTCCTCTCTCTTTCTCTCTCTAAAATGGATGAGCTCAGAGAACAAGGTGAAGTTTTTAATGGCGGCCATCTGAAGCCGCCTGAGATTCCATCGGACCCAATGGAGTTCCTCTCTCGGTCTTGGAGCGTGTCAGCGCTCGAGGTCTCAAAGGCTTTGGCAGCTCCTCATGATGACGTGGCAGAGCCGATAGCGGAGGAGGCTGATGAGCTGGATTCAGTCGCTGTTGCTCGAAATAATTTTTCTTTTGCTTCTTCTGCCACCTCTCAGCTGGTTTTGGAGAGGATAATGTCTCAATCTGTGAGTTTTTTTTTTGGGTTGTTTTCGATTATTACCATTTGGGTTTTTTGGGCTGGAAAAAGTTGGAAATACCCACGATTGTAAATTTTTAAAAATTCGATGTTAGATTTCCCCCCAAATTTCGTTAGGAAGAAAATATCGGTGTTTTTCTATTTTATATAATTGTAATTTCTCAAAAGAAAAAAGAAGCCAAGCTTGAACATTGTCTTAATCTTACTATATAGCTTACTGTCTATAAGCTCATGGTATTTTTCGTAAAAAAGAAAGATTTTTTTTATCATTTGGGTTACTGTGGGATTGTTAGAAATCTCGGAAAAAACTTTGTTATTAAATTTAAAAATCCAGGCAAGTTCCTTGTTTGCTATTTGTTTTGTAGCAAAAGAGACAGTGGTTCGATTTATACTTTTGTAATTTCTTCACAAGAAAAGGCCAAACTTAAATATTTGTCTCATTCTAATCTTATTTCACCGTCCAATTCATGGGTTATTTAAGAAGATTACCCCCCCACCAATTTTTTTTTTTTTTGATTTTTCTCTATTTTCTTAATGAATTTCAGGAAATATCACCACTGACATCAGGCCGCCTCTCACACAGCAGCGGCCCATTAAACGGAGGCAGCTCTCTCTCCGACAGTCCTCCAGTTTCTCCTTCAGAGTTGGAAGACATTAATAAGGTCTCTAATATTTTGTTAATTACTTCACTAATTACCCTATTTAACACCGAGCTCAAGATAATTATAAAGCACTGAAGACGAAGCGACCAACTGCTGACGGAAAAAAGAGAGAGGAGTGAGATTGAGAGAGCTCGACGCCTTTCTCTTCCCCCAATAAAAAACACAGACGGGTCCCTGACATTTTTATCCTCAGGAGGCGTGTTAATTAAAAGCGACCATCTTTTTTTTCCATTTCACATTTGCTCAGGGCTTCGTTTTCTGTTTCTAGTTTCCATGCCCTCGGTCTTTCTTTTTCTCAAAATGCCCCTACTCGCTGCAAATAGGGTTTTTTTTCGCTTTTTCTTCCGAGGATGCCCATGTGAGCTTTTGTCCTGGTTGCTTGAGGGCGGAAGAAGCTTTGATTCCTCCGCAGAGCTTCGGCCCGAGTTCACGAAACCGCCCTCGTGAGTTGTCCTTTTGCGGAGGGTGTTTTTGTCATTTTGCGGGCAGGTCACGTAGAAGGCGTGACGCTCGCTGGCAGTGTGTTTACTGTAGTAAACCCCCCTCGGATTTTAGATTCTCTCTGGTACCCAAAAACACTGTAGACAATCTCAGTTTTGGCGACTATTTTGAGTGGTTGCCAAACAAAGCCTTTGTAGTGAATTTGTCCAAAAATTATAGAGATATCAGTATTTTTAATCATAGTTGTCTATTATTTTGTGAATATGTGACGTTGCATTGAATGTAATTCATGTATAAGTATTTTAAACTGCTAGATTTATAATGAATTATCTTAAATGATTTGCAGTTGTGATTAAAACTAGTGATCTCTTTAATACCATCGGTAAAATAAACAGTTTCCTCTATCTGCCCTTCACACAGTACTGCAGAACAACCAAACCCCAACAACAGCCCCACTACAGAGTGGGCACCACGAAGACAGTAGGCCGATGGCTGAAAGACAGGCGAGAGAAGAAGAAGGAAGAAGCCCGCGCCCACAACGCACAGCTCCACGCGGCCGGTCTCTGTTGCCGGAGTCGCTGCTGCCGTGGCGGCTGTGCGGCAGCGACCGGCAGCGGCTTCGGGGAATGGTAAGGATGATAGGGCTGCTAGGACGGACATGGCGGTGGCGTCGGCGGCAACGCTTGTGGCGGGCGCAGTGTGTCGAGGCTGCAGAGGCGTTGGGGGCTGAAAGGGAGCATTTGGCATCGGTTGTGGGGTCGGCGGTGAGCGTGAGGTCGCCGGGAGATATTGTCACATTGACAGCTGCAGCAGCTACTGGTGAGAATGTTCAGCTAATGATTTAGTTTCCTCTGTTAAAGAAATTTTAAAAAATACACCGTACTCATATTTTTAGCTGAACGTTCTATTTCATTAGTTATTGGTGTCATAAATGATTGGAGTTCTCAAGCTCAATAATCTTGGAGTCTCAATTGTCCAACAAAAAGCAGCAAAATATCTTGATAGCAAATTTTGGGGTTGGTTAGATGAATCTGATTCTTCCATTCAGTCCTATTTTGGCTCTGTCCTCTGATAAGTTTTAACTATTATCATATATTTCAGTTGTCCATCTAATTGCAATTTCTTCTATTCAATGTGAGTATTAGTGAGTTGTGTGCTCGAACGCTGTGACTTTGGAAGGAGAAGGTGACATGCGCAACATGTAGAACAGAAAGTTTATCAGATAAAACTAATAGAACCGAAAAAAATTGAAGCAAATAATCTTATGTATTGGAAATGTTTTGGTGCAGTTTGCACTTTCAAGGTTTTTTTTAAAAAAATACTGATTTTGGACTTTTGGGACTATTTCAGCATTGAGAGGAGCAGCAACATTGAAGGCAAGGGCACTCAAGGAGGTGTGGAATGTGGCTGCAGTAATTCCCGTAGAAAAAGGAGGTTTGGGAAGCAATCACGGCCATTATCGCGATAGTCAACTCCACAGTAGGAAATCAGAAGGAAATGATGGTGGCCATGGTGGATTCAGCGGCGAACTTTCACCTGACGACAACTTCTTGGGTCTCTGTAGTCAAGAACTCTTAGGTCGTGGCTCTGAATTACTAAAACGTACCAGAAAAGGTACAAACTACAAGTGAACTTAAATAACCTGTTTCTTGTAATTCTTTTTTTGTGTTTATGCTAATTTTCAAAATTTACAGGTTCTCTGCATTGGAAGCTCGTCTCCGTTTATATCAATCAAATGGGTCAGGTAATAATTCTACGGTTAACATTTTTCCTCTGGCCAGCTCCAAATTTTTATGTTAACGTTTGTTCTTGTATGTTCAGGTGATGCTTAAAACTAAGAGCAGGCATGTAGCCGGAACAATCACCAAGAAGAAAAAAAGTATGTCCTGAATACAAAAATTTCGTATAAACTCGTATCTAAATCTATACTAACTCGACTTCGTCAATGCATTCAGGTGTGATCATAGACATTTGCAAGGATCTTCAAGCTTGGCCAGGCCGTCACCTTCTAGAACATGGAGAGCAGCGGCGATATTTTGGCCTTAAAACCGCTGAGAATCGAGTTATTGAATTCGAATGCGGAGGGCAGAGAGAGTATGAAATGTGGACTCAGGGAGTATCAAGACTCTTGAGCATAGTTAATGGCGGTAGGAGGAGACCAATCTAAACCTCTTTATGTGTTGATGTTATGTGGGGTTCCATGTCTCTTTGTTACATTGTATAAAGGAAAAGGGGGGAAATTAAGTAGGGTTCTTCATTAGATCTCTCTTTTGCCGTTTATTTTTCTCTCTCTCTCATGCTGCTACAACTTTGTATACCCTATCTTCTATGTAAAAAGCAAAAGCTATGGTCTCTCTTTTAACGTGGAAACTGTGAATCTTTGACTGGTACCACAGAGACAGCATGATGTGCTCACTCTTTTTAGCCATGTCTTTGAATCTCACATTAACATGTGAGATTGTTACAATGATTGCTGCACTTTGAATTAGCTCTTTATGGGATAATGTCAAAGCGTCACAGCACAATGAACGTTGATTTACATATTATAGTCATCAACGAATCTGATGAAAATACGCAACTACGATGCGTACAGGGTCCACACCAGGAGATGTGTAATCCAATTCCTGGATCTACATATAGAGCAGTCACATCCTAAATAATTGTGATTATCTATTATCATTGACAGAGAACAGCGTGATAGGAAATTATACAGTTACAAATTTAATTTATTGAAAATTCAACTAAAAAAAAAATAAGCCGACAAGTTCTTTCATATGCAAATTTTGGAATGTTGTGACACCAGAAGTTTCAAAATTAACGCGTATGATATAAATGTAGGTCTCGCTCCGTGGACTAATAAAGGGTGACGAAAAAGAAGAGCCTGATGAGAAGCTTCATCGCTGTGAGCCATCATAAAGGCATACATGTTCAAAAACAGTGAAGGTGTTCACAAGAAATTTGACAATACTAACAAAGTTCAAACACCTTTGCCTCTGCAGGGAAAAAAAATCATGTAACCTGGGATGTGCATAAAAGATTTCCACCCCAGGAAACTTGTGCAAAAAATGACCTCGGTTTCGACCACCCACATAAAGCTACTGGTTATGGTTTCTCGGACTGCTAAGTTTTGATGGTGATCTTTTTCAATATCAATTCATTCTGCTTACCAAAACATTGCTGCAATAAGTTTCTCTGTGAACTAGTAACCCGTATTGGCTGTTAAAAAGCTCAGACCCTTCAAGATCCTAGTGCGCTTGTTGGTTCCAATTTTCCGAGTATATATACAACTAGTCGTGAACACCGCACAAAGTCCGTCATATCAAATTTTTTCATTGCTACAGTAATCTAGATTTTTAAATGTCAGTGATATTTTTAAAATTTTTTGAGTTGTTACAGTTCTCTATTACAGTTTTTAAAAAAAAACTACAGTATTTCCGCATGCTACAGTTATATCTTAAAAAACTTGCTACAGTATCATCTTCCCTGTTTGCCGCAGTTAATGCTATTGTAGTATTTACTGTAGCATAAATGATGAATATTGGGTTCTCTCATTTGTATAGATGAGTAGATATCAAGTAACCTTTTTAAGGTTATCGATATCCTCGAATAGCTTAGCTCTATCCTAACTGTTCATGCTGCCATCGATTACATCTACTCCAATTGAAGATTACTTGTACGTAGAATAATGGAGATGGCAAAAGAGATCAGATTACAGCACTCTTCATGAGAAAGCAGCAAATTCTGCAAACAGCAAAATGCTTCAATAGAACGAGCAAAGCACACTATTGAAATGTCGGATAAATTTAAAACTCAATGGCTCAGAAATCTTCACCTTTTCCTTTTTATGGACGAAAGAATTGAAACATCACTGATGATTAAATAAGGAGCAAGTTCCCATTTTCCAACCTCATTTCTAAATTGTTAAGCATATCTAACCTAAGCTATATTGGACAATCAAAATTCATATATTGTGCATGCAGATTTCTCATCATCACAAACATGAAAATTTGACAGCACTTCCTATTAAAACGGGAATATTACAGTCTCCAATGAAAGACAATTGATCTGTACAAACCTAAATTTAGATTTTTCCTATTAGGTAAAAGCTTTACTTATAGACAAAATGGCCAAATTGATATATTTTGTAGAGGCTTGGTGACATGTTGGTATATTTTCTTTAGTTTTGTCAGATTGATATATTTTGTCGACTCCGACGTCATATAGGTCTTAAGTTTGACCGGAGTTAATTTTCCAACCATTATTCTCACGCGATAGCTCACGTGACTTCGACGCGGCCTTGACGTGGACTCCAGCATGGCGGTAGTTGGGATGAATAAATTTCGGCAAAAGGGGGGTTTATATCTCCAATTAGGGCTTCCACCATCTTCTTCCTCCTCCTTCTTACTCCATCTTCTTCCTCCTCCTAGGGTTAGGGTTAGGTTCAGTGAGAGTTAAATTAGTGATGGATTCTTCACCTTCAAGCTGTCGCTCAAGATTAGTGTCAAGCACGAGCATGAGAAGAAGCAGGCAATGGTTCAATGGAATAAAAGCTATACGACAATGGAATGATCTAACAAAGCAATCTGGGGTGAAGGTTTATAATTGTGGTATGAAGTGTGAATATTTTTCTTCTATAACTGATAAAAATCCAGGACGGAGGTTCTACAAATGCCGCAATCAGCATGTAAGTTAAATTTACTTCCTCAATCCAGGACGGAGGTTCTACAAATGCCGCAATCAGCATGTAAGTTAAATTTACTTCCTCATTTGTTGCAGTAATCAACTGGAGGTTCTACAAATGCCGCAATCAGCATGTAAGTTAAATTTACTTCCTCATTTGTTGCAGTAATCAACTGTAGTTTTTACTTAGAAGTTGTATTTTTTTGCGCAACTCATTTGATCATAGCCTCCTTTGATTTTTGAGTAATGATAGGCTGGTGGTTGTGGCATTTGGGAATGGATTAACAAACCAATGAGTAGTGTTGAATGTCAATTGTTTTCGCTTCTAAGAGAGGAGATCAATGGTTTGAGGAATATCTTGCTGTTGAAGGAGGAGTTACTTCAAAGGTGTGAAAATCAGCTAAGAGGATGCAATGAGCACATTTACAAGCTTAAAGAGGATGTTGAATTGTCTCAACATGAGGCTGCTTCTTGGTTGGAAGAAGTGCAGAAAATGATGAAAGAAAGATTAGAATTGCACGAAAAGATTGCAGAAGAAAAAAAAGATTATTAAGTTTATTTTGTTATTAGGAATGTTTACACTCTGTTTAATTCTGTATATTGTAATGTGAAGATGGTTGTAATGTAAAAGTGGTTGTGAATAAAACACTGTATTTTGACAGATTGGTATATTGAACTCCTAATGTGTGTTGTTGATTGTGCATGAATAAATGAACTGGCTTGGTTGTTATATACATGCATGAATGCACACGAACCGGTGCAATAACTTGTATAACCAAATGTACATGACCTGGTTCAATGGCATGAATTCAATTGTACATGTTTGACCCTTATTGCACATGAACTGGTTCAATGATGTCAATAAAGGGATTAGCATGAAGTAGACATATAAACTTTAAACATGCCAATGTATTGAAAATCCAGAATACCAAATGTATCAGGTAGAACATTGCTTGGAAACTACTGTAACACATAACAAAACACAAAATACCAAGTGCATGTAAGTTACGTAACTTTATCACATAACATAACACAAAATACTAAATAGAACATGCCCAGATAGAACTGATAAACACATCTAAACACAAAATACAAAATAACAACTTTGTCCCAAAATACATTAACCAGACAGTAACAACTTTGTACCAAAATAACATTAACCAGACATTAACAATTTTGTCCCAAAATACAAAACACTAGTTATCTACTGCAGTTAATTACACTCTCATTCCTAAGAGGGTGCACTCTGTGAGGATGGAGCATTAGGTGTCAAATGTATCACATTTACTTGACTGTCACCAGGAGCTCTAAATATCATTTCCCCTTGTGGTCATTGCCACAAACCAAACCATTCTGGCATCCGTAATTGACCACCTCTCCCTCTATCTCTTCCTCTCCCTCTCCCTCCCCCTCCCCCCTCCTCTACCTCTTCCCGCCTCAGCGCTGGTTGTTGGAGCCCCCCTCCCCCCCCCTCCCCCCTCCTCTACCTCTTCCCGCCTCAGCGCTGGTTGTTGGAGCTTTTTTTCTTCTTCCAAGGATAATGGATGCTGGCGTTGGAGCATTGCTTGGAGGCATGTCACCATATCTAATTTTGTTCATGCTTCCCTTTGGTCTCCCCTTTTTTCTCACTTGAGATGGTCCTTCACCAACTCTTGTTTCTTGTGATTCCTGTAAGATGGATCAGGTAAGGCTTAAGTTGTTTAATGAACACAGAATACAGCTACAAAAAAATAAGCTTACTTGTGTAGCTTGTTGTCTTGGTGGTGCAGTGGGGTGGTATGTTCACTTGATTCACAATGAGTGCATCTCAATTACACACCTTGCCTTGATGCCTTAAATTGATTTTTTGGACCTTCTGAATGGTCCCTCCTTTTAGCATGTTTGGGCCTCCCCATCGGCTTCCTAATACTGTGAGGAGGCAACACAGATCCCTCCCGTTGAAGGTCCTAAAATCTGATACCTTGCACAGGGTTTAACAAGCTCTCATAAGCATTTTTGTAAGCTTCACTTTTGTACCAATGAGCAACACAGGGTTTAACAAGCTCTCATAAGCATTTTTGTAAGCTTCACTTTTGTACCAATGAGCAACAAAATCTCCTGGATTCTTTCTCATGAACAATATCACTTTTGTACCAATGAGCAACAAAATCTCCTGGATTCTTTCTCATGAACAATATTGCACTAATGGCATGGGGACATATAATTCCAGTCAAGTCTCAAACCCTACAAGAATAGGTTTTTTCACCCAAGTTAACCTCATAGCCAATCCCTTTGTGATGTATCTCAAATCCACTATAGTCATTTGTTTCCGACCAATGTGTTTGACAGTGCAATTGTTCTTAATATCCCTCTTTAATCAACTTTAACTGCATTCTATCCATCATGGCAAGTCTAATGTCTTCTAACATAGAAATTATTGGTTTGTATCTTGCAAGAAGGATGAATGAGTTGAAGGTTTCGGACATATTATTATCAATACTATCACATTGGCTATGACATTTAAAATGTGACTTACAAAAGGTGTGATGATCCCTTGCCATGAAGTCGGCGTATGCCCTTTGAGAGTAATCCTTGAGTTTGGCAGCCTCTCTTGCAAAATCCCCCCATGGATGTTGCCTTCACACAATACTAAAATTGTTTTTGAAGAGTTCTTTCAGTATGTGCTTTCCTCCAATTGGAATAAATGTGTCTTGCACATTGCCTATACTCCACTTGGGGTCAAACTTCATGTATAGCTGAAACTAAACCCTAGTTAAACAAAAAAACATCCCCAGATATGTAAACATGTAGCCCAGATAGAGATTAAATTGAATATGACATGAAATTGATCCTTACCTTTTGTTGGTCTGAAATTACTGTCCATCCCTCTCCCTCTCCCATATTGAGATCACTAGATAAGATTCTCATAAACCATTTCCAAGAGCTCCTAGTTTCACCCTTCACAATGACCCACGCAATTGGCCACATTTGATTATTGTCGTCTCTCCCCACGACACTTAACAATTGCCCACCACATGCATGTGTAAGAAAGCACCCATAAAATCCAAATATAGGTCTACAATTGTTGGCGAACCCCCTTTTCATGGCTGAGAACACATGAATGAATTCAGTATGACCTAAAAAATATGCACATACAAGCTTTGATAAAACTTCAAAATTTTCTAACAAACATTTGAACTTTACCTACAAAGCACACGTAGAATCTTTGAAAGACCCCTGATTCTAATGAATCACTTTGATCTGTGACCTTCAGAATGCATGTATTTCCATCATTACTCCTTAAGAGCTCTCTCATGTATGGCTTTAACAAGCCATATTACTTCTTAAACAAACCATCTGTTGCATTCAAAGCCCTACTCTTTGCCCTCCTACATTTCCTTAAATCCACTACGATTTCATATTGTTTTTGCCTGCTTTCATATCTTTGGGCTTGAACGTAGGATCCCTCAAAAGTTGTCAATGAATTTTTCTGCAAGCCAATCTTCAGTGATTAGCCTATTCTTGATTGTCCTACTACAAGTATGATAATGGTGCATACTATTGATTTTCCAAGCACTAGCATCATCACGATATGGTGTAGCATTTAGCTGCCAATGATAGAGTGCACAATTCACATTCAATTGCCTCTTATCATTTTTTCCATAAGCAATGTCAGTGTTCTTGTATGAAGTAATTCAATATTGCTTCTTTTAATATTTCCCTTAACGTGAACTTCAATCCTACTGTCAATTTAACATTTTTCATCTCAACTTCTTCATTAAAAAATAGATACTTGACCTTTGCTATTTTTTTTTTAACTTTGGACAAGAGTTTCATCCTCATCACTTGCCATTATGGGACCTTCATCACCACTTGATCTAGGATATGATTCATATCCACCATCATAATTTGTACAAAAATCTGACCATGACTGTTGTTGTGGTTCAGTGGTTGATGGCCCAGGTTCATCAATTGTGTTGTCAGCTCTTGAATGCATTCCTTCATGAGGTGATGTTGGTACATTAGCATTAACCACTCGAGAGGGTCTGACAGTGTTAAATTGAATGGAGTTACTTGCATCAACACCCTCTCCTAGTACTGCACCAGAGTTTAAAACAATGTTGCCCATCTCTTGACTTAGAATCTCCTTATTGCATTGCCTAATCTCATTCAGTTCCTCATCTTCACTACATATAGCAGCTTGAAAGGAATCATCACTGTGGGCACCATCAACTTCATTCACTGCCTCCCTATCTTCCTGGCCTGGTTCAAGCACACTCTCATTGCCCTCCACATTCACTGCCTCCCTAGGTTCATTATTTGGTTCAAGCACAGTCTCATTGCCCTCCACATTCACTGTAGGCACCGTCATCCTCTTTCTCTTGCACATTCTTCTTCATTTTCCCCTTGCCATTATTGCTAAACTCATCAAATAGTTCATCTTCATCAAAGTCATCATCTACAAATGCCTCTCTACGATCAATTCTGTAATTCTCATCCTCTACAAAGTTGTCACTATCACTAGATGGACTTGACTAGTGTTGTGCATTTAACGGTTCATCTAAAGAGGCTGAGGCAGTTGCTACTTGTTGCGGCAGGGTTTCACTGGAGGTTGACAGCTTAGTTGCCCTCCTGGGTGTTAGTTTCTTTCTAGAGGTTGAAGGATATGCTACATTTCTCTTGGGTGTTGCTTTTTTGGGAGTTCGTTTCTCATGGCACTAGCAGTGACTTTACTGGGTGTTGATCTCCTAGGTACTGCTATTGTCCCCTTCTTTTTAGGAGTGTCCGCTTGTGGCATTTGCATATCTTCTTGTGCTTCAACTGGTTGAGTCTGTGATTCAGAAATTGGTTGACTGCATATCTTCTTGTGCTTCAACTGGTTGAGTCTGTGATTCAGAAATTGGTTGACTCACACCTTCCAACAACAACACATCACAATGCTTCAACTGGTTGAGTCTGTGATTCAGAAATTGGTTGACTCACACCTTCCAACAACAACACATCACAATCTTCCATAATAACTTCCGCAGGTTCATCAATGACATGATCAACATAGATTTCAATTGCCTTTATCCTTTCTGCATGTTCTAGCATTTCAATTAAGGAACCTTCATCATTTACAGACATCAATCCACCATATGCAAACCCCTGCACCAGGAACACAGTACAACAAGTCATTGACATTGTTATACCCAATTGCACTAATGTCATCCATCAGTCTTTCTATGCTCAGATCCTCTTTGGCTATAAACCTAACATCAAATCTACCACCAACATAATCTTCAACCCAGCCTATCAGAAAACTTCCTCCATGTGTGATTTTAACCAAGATTTGGAGACTCATCTGCAATATCACAATAAAAACCCTAATTTACACTAAACCCATCAAATCTACCCTAATTATTAGTTTCAAAAATATAAAATTTCCACTCACTTTTTGCTCCACGCCTAAGACGATGAAGTAGATGGAAGCCTTGAACTTGGATCGTCTGCAATTTAGGGATCGTCACGCTCTAGGGATCGTCTGCAATTTGGGGATCTTCTACAATTTGGGGAAGAGAGGGAAATTAAAGAACTAGAGGAAATTACTTATTTTCTAGAGAAATCACTTGCTTATTCCTACTAAATATCATCACACTGGAGTCCTCGTCAGAGTTACGTGAGTTGTCGCGTAAGAATAATGGTCGGAAAATTAACTCCGACCAAACTTAAGGCCTATATGACGTCGGAGTCGATAAAATATATCAATCTGACAAAACTAAAAAAATATACAATGTCACCAAGCTTCTACAAAATATACCAATTTGGTCATGCCAATTTGACACCACTTCTTATGCCAATTTGACACCACTTCTTATTAAAACGGGAATATTACGGTCTCCAATGAAAGACAATTGATATGTACAAACCTAAATTCAGATTTCTCCTTTTAGGTAAAAGCTTTACTTATATCCATGAGTCTTTACTCTAAAATAAGAATGTATTCATTTGAGCTGCATACTTCCATACGCCTGAAATTTAATTGTTAGCAGCTCTAAGTAAAGTAAGTAAACTAAGGAAAAGGTTGACGATGTCAAGATAGAGAGCAACAGAAGCCCAGACATATTCATCGTAGGAGTAGCGCTTGATCAAGTTGTCTGTGTCATATACAATATATCCAGAGAATACTATCGCTCCAAGTCCACCGTAGATCATCACAGATATCTTACCCAACGGAAAAAACACCTGCAGATAATGTAGTCATTCACAAAAGTTCACTATCAAATTAAAATTGACAAAGCCACAATGTTTGTTTTAGCATTTTTTTAATGAAAAAATAATATCTTTTACCTGGATGAGAGAGAACACAAGCATCACCATGACAGCAGAAAAGAGGAAAGGACCAAGGAAACTAAAGTCATGGCCTCTCTTTGCTGCCCAGAATGTGTAGAGGGTGAGACCCAAAACTACAACAGCAGTCAGAATAGCAGCCTCCAGAATGACCTTTGCTGTTATCGGACACAGAAATTATATGAGACAAAGTGTCAGATTAGAAACTTACAATTAGTAACTGGAACTAGGAAAATGGTCTATGTGTCAAAAACTAAATCTGAGTAGACAGACTATGATAATGCATTTTCATAACATAAGTAAACAATTAGGACAAGCACACGAGAACCATATGACCAAGTCGTAAATTAGATATTGCAACCAAGTCATACTTAAGGTGACTGTCTACACAGATACCGTTGAAAAAATTTAACCACATTGTGTCTCATAAAGAAAATGGCAGATGCTTTCGTTTTAGTTTAGGGTCTGTTCCTTTGGTTCCTTATATTTTTAATTTACATTCATGCATTTTTTGTTGGTATTTAGATGATTATCAGACGGAGGTGCATTCAGACTTCCAATAAAAGAACAAAGAGTTATTAGCTAATAAATATTGTTTTGGTCAAGGCACCCATCCGACGGAAAGGGACTGCCGCGAAATTGGGGAGCAAGAGGAAACTAAAACTTTTACTGGGAACCAACAACAGGCCGTTAGCAAGGAATTTTAGAGAGTTACTAGCTTTACTTGATGGAACAAGCAAGGCGAACATCTGTAAGGCAGCTCTACTTTCATGTGAGCACCTGTCAGCAGTTCTACCGACAGTTCTCTAAGTTACAAAAATACAACCGTCCAACTCTTCATCCCTTCTCCTTAATCCTAAAAAAGGCAACTGGCTGTTGGCATTCATCACCTAGTCCACGAATAAAAACAAAGACTCTCAACAAGTGATTGCCTTAATTCTTTATCCATTGCCTTGATTCTTTATCCATTCAACAAAAACAGGTAGCAGTCTTTAATATGAAGGCATGTTAAACCATCTTCGTTAACCCTTGCAGCATACGACTTCCATATCCTTTTCTGATCTACTCTGTTCTATGCTCTCAAAAGATATATCCCTTCCCTTGACTCCTGTGATTAATATTCCTTTCCCAATTGAAACCCATTGCGAAGTCCAAAAACAACTATAAGGTTTAAGATAAGCTTGCAACCTCATACGAAGGCTTGTTGGATATGCGAATTGTAATTTGTAATGTTTCCTTTGTTTCCCAATCCGATATGTACAGTAACTATCTGAAGATTTGACCTGGCCTGACACCTACCAGCCCCTAACTATTTCTACCCGCCTTATAGACAATCAACTAAAATGACAAGGGCTAATATACCTCTAGAAAAACTTACTTTAGGAATGTGCTTCCGCTTATCTAATTTGTTGCCTGTCATTATATCAATATCCAAAACCAAGTGTATCGTGTACTCTTACA
Source organism: Asparagus officinalis (assembly GCF_001876935.1). Classification (NCBI taxonomy): domain Eukaryota; kingdom Viridiplantae; phylum Streptophyta; class Magnoliopsida; order Asparagales; family Asparagaceae; genus Asparagus; species Asparagus officinalis. Next base: position 11,754,187 of record NC_033796.1, read on the forward strand.
GCACGAAAGGTTTCTCATTCTTGACTGAGCAGTCCTTATAAAGTATCTAGACTGTTCAGACTGGATAAACAAAAATGTATAACATGCCAAGAACAAATGTAACTTGAACATGAAGTGGTATGTGTGGTATGTGTTCACTTTAAGTGAAGGTAGAAGAGAATTATAATTGCAAGAACAAAACACAAAGATAGATTTTTAGCAGAGTGAGCAATGCTCCCTAAAATTTTCTTGTATTGCTTCTCAACAAACTTGATTAACATATTACAATTCATCTCTAAATGAAGATCTAAAATCTGAATAACACTTTGCTCAGAGTTACTATATGAGAAGAACTTGCTATTTAAATAGAATTCTCCTACAAAATCCACTACTTTTAATATGATAGCAAAACCTTTGGATTGCTACAGTATTTTGGGCGCAAAATTGTACATGTGAGAAGCCACCTATCCCTCTTTCAAGCTGTACCCAACTCCACTCAAAACTAGATGTCCTATCTATCTCCATGTGAATCCCTCTTTCTCCCTCTTATCTCTCCATAACACTACCCCCTAATCCTTAAAAAAAAAATCCCTAATTCTCCTTCTTCCTTCTCTCTCCTCCCCTTTCCCTCTGACTCTCTCTTCTTTTTCAACCCAACTAGCCCCCCCCCCCCCCCCCCTTTTTTCCCTTGGTCTCCTCTCTTCTTTTTTAACTCAGCAATCAGATCTGACTCAAAATTCAAGAGGATTGTATCAAAAGCTTGACTTTTCTCAGATTCAAGCCTTCTTTTTTCTATGGAAAGTCTTTAAATTGCTAGAAAGAAGCAAACTTGGCTGTCAAAATCACACCTTTGCTGCAATTGTTCAATTTTTTCATGGACTCAACTTCTTTAGACTCGAGAGGATCAACTTTCTCTAATCTTTCAAGCATCTATGTGGTTAATTGAGAAATTTCTGTTTGTTTTCCTTTTATTTTAGGGGATGAGATGATAGGATCATTTGGAAAATGATCAAGGAAAAGTACAATTTGCATTTTTTGTTAACTTATATGAAAGCTTTTCTGATTGTAAGGGAATTTGCATTTTACTTAGGTAAGCGCAAGTTTGATTTTGATTTTTTCCTCATGTTTGCAGGTAAGAAAAATTGTAATTTATTTTCAGTTGTTGATGCAATATCTTTTTATGGAAGGAATTTTGCTTATCAAATTGTTTTATAAAACTTGCACCCAGAGAATTACTTGAAACTGACTAATATTATTGGTCTTGTTTAGGAATTTAAGATATTGAAATTTGATTTGCCTTTTATAGCTAAATGTTGTAAATTTTAACTTTCCTTTTATTTACCTTATTAATTGAAGTAAATTTGTTACTTGGCTAAATCTTATAGAGATTGTAGTAGATAAGTATGTTGGATAGATGACCGGTGATATCTTGATTTTGTTTACTAGTGTTTAATTTTTTTCTAATTTATGGTCTGCTTTTCACTTGAAAATACTACGCTATCTATGGCTTATATTCAACTCCTAAAGCTCAAGTTAGCTTAGTGAAATTGATTCCCATTTCAACTCTTTGAATTAATTAGCTTAAAAATATTTTAAATTAATTATCTATTTCTCAATTTCTTGATTCTAGGGTTTCACAGAGTGCCAATTCATCAGATATAAAAAAGCTCACTACAAGCTCTTTGAAACAGTAAATTCCTCAACTGAAGCCCCCTTTTCCTCGTAGTGCTTGCTTATTATTATTTTCAGATTGTTTTTGTCGTCATCAGACAAAAGAATCATAACACTAAGTTGAGAAAGTTGTTTGTTAAGTTTGCAACTACTTATGAGGTATGAATAAATATAATTTCTTCTTCCAAGAAACGATTGAGCAATTTGTTGATCAAATCCTAATTCCTCTACTTCCTTAGCTTTGCGCTTTTATATATTCTGGTCTCTGGGATTGAGTTCAGTGTGGGAAGCTATGATATTTGATCTATTCATTTCCTATTGCAGCATTGCTTATGAGGTAGGGATAAATCTAATTACTAGAAATAAAGTCTTTAGGGATGAAAAACGCACATTTTCTTAAACTAGATTAATATTAGATAAAAGCATATACACTTAATTCTATTGAGTTATTTGTTTGGCTGTGGTGCACAATACCAGGCAATCACCGGCCTCAATGACTGCCACCTCTCCACTAATCCTCATCCTTTTCTTTTTATTCATAATACTGTTTGCTTCATCATTTAATTTGGGTTTTTTTAAATAGAGGGCAAGTAGGCAACAAAGAACATTTGAAGGATTTCTTGGCTCGCTATATTTGGGGAAGATGGTCAAGGAGTCAACCGACGTTGATGAATTTGGGGAGGCTATCATGTTTGTGTACTCGGAAAGGTGACATTGTTATTCTCTTAATGTGTATTATTGTCTGTGCTATACTTCGAAGATGATTGCAATGTCCTGCAACAAGCGTTGTGCGTTTTGTTTAGGGCCTTTCTTCTTTATTATTTGAACCCCTTTTATTATGTGCACTTATGAATTTGATTTCAAGAGCTATGTCATTACGATTACCATTGAATCCCAACAATTATTTATAACTTATATTAATATCATAAAGTAGCTTAAGCATATATCAATGATAAATAAATAGGGTCAAATAAAGTTCACTTCTATGTTACCATGAATTCTAAAGGTCTATAAAAGAAAAAAATCTATATGAATTTTATGTTGCTTGGTTCTCATTTGTCCATCATGTTCAAAGTTTTCGCAATTGCAAGCACTGGAATGTTGCACAAAACAAAAATAATGAGCAGAGAGATTCTCACAAAGAATATGGGCATGTTGTTCTAATTTTAAATTAATCTTTTTTTTAATATTCCTCTATGTTTTTCATGGAGATTTTTCTATCAGATCAAGAGACAGAATAAATATGCAGGATAATGAGTTTTATCGAAAGATTTCCACTTTCAGCTGTATGCAATTATATTTCTGCATTCATTAGTTAGTTGTTGGGTTTTACTTTGTTAAAGCTTTGAGATTTTTAGCTTTTACTTCAGGTTTCTTATATTTCACAGTTCCTTAAAGTTGTTTCACTTAGTTTCATGACTGATTTGATCTATCCTTTAATGTTCCAACACTTTTAGCAGAAAAAATTAATTTTCATAATATTTTCCAATTATCTCGGATTTTCAAACTTGAATGAGAATTTAATCTATAGAGAGTATTTTACTTATAGATTGTCGTTATTTTCTTAATTATTTCAAGTATTTATATTAAAGATCGCCACTTCAAGGGGTTCTATGCCCAAAACCCTAGGGTCTTCTTGTTATTTTATTGATTTACTTATATTTTTGTAGTAGCGAACTACTTTGCTCTACTTTTTATTGATTTTAATCAATATTTCTAGAAATTCGTTGACTGCAGCTCATTCTCCATCTATAATTATCTCCAGTGTTGCTCTTCATGATTAATTGCTGATTAATCCTCGAGCTCAAGATCTTGACAATAACAAAGATAACAATCTTTTCAATTAGTTCCAGTTTTAGATTCTCCATGATTAGATTTGATGCATGCCCATCTCTTGATTAATTAGTTGAACATGTGATTTAATTTTGGATTTATAGAATTTTGGCTATAAACTAAAATGATTAGAAGAAAATACAAATATGTATTTGAGACACTTATGAATACAATGATTACCCTGAGATTCTTGATAAATTATATTTTTTCTTTATAATTCAAGAAAATATCTAAAACTTTCTATTTATCTTCTTCAAATTCAGGCAACATTTTTGGCTTTTGCTATTCAGCTTCCATAATATTATGAAGACTTTGCATATTTATTGAGATTTCAGCTGTTGTTGCTCCAGGTTCCCTTTATCACTTATGACATTTGGTTATGTATGGACAAGTTCTATAATACATAGATTAGTTATTCCTCAACAATTGTAAATGACATAGGCCTGAATTAAAAAATGTACAAACGTGTTTATAACTAAATGTTAGAGATTTTCTAATTTTTGGTCAATTCTTATACTGATATGCATGCAGGCATGTATTGTTTTCTTTTCTTATGGAAAATATGAGTTGTGTGTATTGCTTTCTTTTCTTATAGAAAGTATTGAGTTTTTAATGTGCTAATCTACCTATATTTTTGCATTTTGCATTATTATCAAGGGATTAAAGAGACAAAAGGTGTGCTAAGTACAACAATGTAGAGATGATGGTATGTATTGACTAATGACGTTTGATATCGATTTCCCAATGCAATTTGAGGTGCCCCTTTTGTACTGCAATATTGAAAGAAGAAGTTTATGATTCATTGCTTGCAGCATAGTTTTGTGAAAAATGTTAGCTAATTATCTATGGTTCTATTACTTTTCATCTGTAGAAAGACACTTAAACTTACATTTACAATATGGATTTTTGTTTGTAAAGTTTAATGAAAAGTGCCTTGATGATTAATTTGAGTGTTACAAGAAATAAGTTTGTTTGATGTTGTAAGCTTGGATTATTTTGATTTTGGACTAATGATGATTTTTGGTCAATAATACATCAATCTTTATTTAAGTGTCTTGAAGGTTCTATTGGAGTATTTGCATTTCAAAATCTATAGTTATACAAGGATTTTGGAATTGAGTTCATTGGTTTTGAATTTGGATGATAAAATCTTATAACAGTGGTTAGAATGAGGTACTCTTTGAGCAAATATTTATCAACACTTAAGAATGAAGAGTTCTTTTGCATTAGTTGCGGATTACTACTAAAGGTATTTAGAACTACTAATGCTTATATAAATCATTTCGAAACAAAATGGGGGCACATGGAGATATAATGATACAAAAGAAGTTAGTGGCATGCTTGAAGCCATTCAACTTGTGCACTGCACGGGTATAACACTAGTTTCTATTTAACAAAAACACAATATAAATAGGATTACAATAATCAATTAAGACTCCTTCCAAATCTGTAATTACAAACTCTGAATCAAGATAGGACTCTATGTAATTCTGATGCTACAAACTTATGATCATAATAGGACTCATGCTCCTAATCACAAGAGGACTCATATCCTATAATACAAATATGACTTATACTCCTAAAATAAGTAGGACTCGTATTCCTAGTTATTAATAAGACTCAATACTCTAGTTGTAATAAGACTCAATACTCCTAATTACAATAGGACTTGTACTCCCAATGCAAATAGGGTTCATACTCCTAGTTGTAATAGGATACGAAACTCATAATTGTAATTTGTAATAGAACTCGTACTCCTAATTACAATGGGACTTAACTTCTAATACATAACAAGACTCATACTCCTAATTACAACATGACTCTACTACAAAGGTGCTGCAACTTTATTCTCCTGGCCAGAATAGAAGATCCTTCTGGATCAATACTCTCCCATTTTGGTAAAGCGAAGCCCTGCGTGCTCAACCTTGCCAGACCAGGAGATTCTCCTGGATCAATACTCCCCCATTTCGAAAGAGCTCAACCCCGCGAGCTAGGAGATCCTTCCGGATTAATACTTCTATTTCGTAAGACAAAGCCACATGAGCTCAAAACTTTAAGTGGTGGAATTACATTATCGGGCTTATCCTCTTCATCAAATACAAGAATATCGATTTTTACCTTCACTTTGAAAGATTGCAAGGCTGAGTCAAAATTGGTAGAAGAAATTCCTTTCTCTTATTTCCCACAGTCATCTTCATCATCTGAACTACTACTTTCTTCGATTCAACAGATCTAGCATCTTTCTTTGATTCAACAGATCAAGACTTAGGACCATAAAATATCCTTCAGGCTATTTCCAGATGCAAGAACAACACCAGAGCATGTTGTTCTATCCATATTGTATGCTAGTTTATAAAGTTTCCTCAATTGCACCCAATGTTACATTAAACGCTGGGCGCTTCTAGGCGTCGGACTTGGCGCCCAGCGCTTAGTCACCTAGGCAGGCGCCTAAGCGGTTTCTAGGCGTTTTTTTTTTTTTTTAATTGTAATACTTGAAGATATATATATACTCAATCAAAGATGCATAAATACTAAAATACCAATACTATTAACTAAATTGCTTGGTTTACCAATCACAATAGCTCTTTGTATGTTTATACTTCTTAACTCAAATTATAAGCTCATCTCAACATTGAAAAACTCATTCTCAACTCAAATTACAGTTAATTTATAAGTTACTATTAAGTTTAAGTTAACCATATTCATAAACTTAAACTTAAGTTTATTGTTAACTAAAATATTGTTAACTTAAGTTTACTGTTTACTTAAACTTACTTAAGTTTATTGTTAACTAAAATATTGTTAACTTAAGTTTACTGTTTACTTAAACTTAAGTTTACCATCAACAAAAAACCTTAAGTTTACTGTTTACTTAAACTTAAGTTTACCATCAACAAAAAACTTAATATTAACTTAAACTTAAAGTTTACTGTTAGCTTAAACTTAAGTTTAACTTAAACTTAAACTTAAACTTAAGTTTATTGTTAACTTACACTTCTTAAGTTTAAGTTACTGTTGTGAACCAACTTAAGTAGATATTTAAGAAGTACTCTTTATCTTGTTAGTAGTTACAGAGATCGGGGGAGCTCGGCAATGTTACAGAAGGCGCTAGGCAAACTAGGCGTTTGAGCGAGCGCCTAGCGCCTAGACCCCTGGGCGTACGCCTAGGCAACGCCTAGACGTTTGACTATTTTTAAATGATTTAATTATAATAATTGATAAAAATATGTATTGAATTCATATAAAGTTTTTAAAAAAGATAGTAATCTTAGTTCAACAATAAATCATGCATACTTAGATACTAAATAGCCAAAATAATAATTAACAAGGCTAGAACCTAAGATTCTTTTTAATTATAATAATTGATAGTGAAGGTTAATGTTATAGAAAGCTTAGATGTCGGACTGGTATCTAGGCGGATTTCTTTCTTCATTTAAGTGGTGGTCGATGAGGTTTTGCTGAAGGTCGGAGGAGGTAGTGGAGGTGTTCATATTTGGAGGTTAATGGAGTTTAGAGGACATGTAGGCTACAACACATAAAATCACAACCAAGGCCTACAGGGTGCAATCCACGTAAGCAGACAATGCTCCCCTAAACGTTCGTAAAATCTAGGTGGGAAGCCAAAAGAAAGTCTCCATCCCTAATGCCCGCCTCAAGAACTTAAGAGACCTGACTTCTGTTTAGTGTCAATAGTACCATCTTTACCTAGAATATTGCATCAAACTTAATATACTCCTCGGGTAACTCCATCCAAAAAGGGTTCTATGCAATCAAGAAGAAATCATAAGTGTTGCCTTCTAAAATTATGGGGTTAAATGAAATAACATTACCCAATAGTTATTTTCTTTTATTTTTCTTTCAAGTGGACTAGGTTTCATATAAATTCACATGCTTACTTTCTCAACATAATCCTATAAAAGTCGGTTCAAAAATGATCGCAACAAGAATACAAAGCAATGAGATTAACCAATAAACAGAATAAAGAAAGTTAGGGTTTTCACACTTACCGCTGGTGAATGCGCAAGACAATCCAACAGCAAAGCTAATCGTCACCGTGAACAATCCAAGAAGAATCAAATTCACCGGATGCTTCTGATAATAATAATGCAAAGGGAACAAAACTGCACAAAATCAAACAAAACTAAACCACATAAAAAAGAACCCCCAAAAAAAAGCAAAAAAAAATCCCCTTGTGAAATCAAAGAAATACGCACGTATGAACGGGAGAATGATGAGAAAGATCCAAAGCCCTAATCCAGCGTTCGTGGAGGCGAAAAAGTGAGAGATCGGCCGTACGGATACGACGACTGATGCAACGGCGACGGTCATCAGCAATTGGACGGTGAGGATCGTGTAGATCTTACGAATGAACGCCCATCGGAGCTCTGGCGCCTCAAGCATCGTCCAGAGGCTCCGCGCCCGATTCGATACTCGCCGCCCTGCCCGTACTCAGTTCGCACATCGCGGTCGGGTCGCCGGCGAACTCGAAATTAGGGTTAGGGTTTCGAGAAGGAAAGATGTTCTTTTTATTTAAATGGTTCGCTTGTTTAGAGGCCGCGATTGGGTTCTGGGGTCTTGAAGTTTGAAGGACACGCGGATAAATAATCGTTTTTCTTATGGTTGTTTTCGTGGTTAAAGAAAGACTCGTCAGGCGGCATCCTGTGCTTTGATATGGAACCCGTACAGCGTTATTCACCAGTGAATTTAAACAACGTGGCCCGATACTTTCAATTGTTGATTTGGAATTGGTGTACGCTGTTTCAACTAATGTAGCAGAAGCGATTGATATACTTCGCTCCGAAGGAACGCGTGTTTTTTCGACGGTTTCTGATCATTCTGTTTCGTGGGCCGGCCCCAGCCTGACTTCAGTTACACTTTGGGCTGTGTTTAAACGCTGCTTCTTGTTTATTATGATCGTCGTCAAATTGGATTCTAAATTGGATTCTAATAACTAGGGGGGTTGATGGATTGCTAAGGTTTGGATAATATGTTGTTTTACTTATTTTTATGTTGTGTTTATTAAAATCGAAACATCATGCGTTTAAAAATCATGGTGTTTTTTTAGGCTAAATCATACTAAAAAAACACAATGTTTATTTCAGAACAACTTGTAGGTGTTTTAAGTTTGGTGTTTTAGTTTTGAGTTTGAGAGGATGTTAATATAATATATTAGATGTAATTAATATAGAGTTATTATCAACATGTTTATTATACTATATTATAGTTCATCAATATAGTAATATTTTTATTAAATAATATAAAAATATAATAAATAAAATATCTTATATAATAACATATTAAAAACTAGCATTTAATATGTTAATAATGTATTTTATAGTAATAAAATATAAATAACTAATTTAAAAAATAATAAAAAAGGCTATTAGTAATAATATAATAATATACTATACAATAGTATGATAGCTATAATATTATTACTTTTTAATAAATAAATTGTAATAAATGAATAATTATAAAATGTTATATAAAGGAATAATTATAAAATGCTATATAATAGTAACATATTTAATAATAAAATAACAATATAATAATAATATTGTAATAATATATGTATAGTAAATGTAATATAATGTATAAAATATTAATATATTATATAATAAATAATATAATTTATTATAGAGTAAAATAATTTTTAATAATACAATAATTTATTGCTAACAAATGTTATTGTAAAAATAATATATTCCTAATATAATAACATTTATTTATATCATAAATTATTAATATATTATTAAATTATTATTAATAAAATCTAACATATTAAAAATTCTTAACATATTATAAGATATTAAAATATTTATAGTATATTAATTTATTAATAACATATTAGTAATAACATAATATTAACGTTATTAATAATATTATATTATATGAATAATATTATAATGTTATAATAATAATAAAATAATATTATTTTAAAAATATTAATATGAATATGTCAATAACAAATTGATATACAAAATAATTAAATATATAATTATTTAAAAATAATATGTAACAATTATAATATAATAATTANATATAATGTAACATATTAAAGCACAACATAATATTATAATATATTATACAATATTATATTTAATACTTATAATATTATAATAATGTAAAATAAATATTATAATATTTATTATAATATATTTTATTATAATTAATATATAATATATTAATAATATGTTTAATACTAATGTTATAATTGGTCAAACAAGTATTGGTGAAAAATATTTAACATGGTGTTTTGAAAACATTTTAAGGGAAAAACATAACACAATGGTATTTTTTTTACAAAAACACAACAAGGAAAACACCATGGTATCCAAACGAAGCCTTAAAATTTTATTATAGTTATTATTGTTTTAAAATGATTATTATAGAAAATTGGCCTTTTGAAGGAAAAAGTATACTTGAGGAAAATATTTCTGGCAGCGACGCGGTGAAATGGGCGGGTCGGGTTTGTCGCACATTTTTCTTGTGGCATACTGGTGTTTTGTTGCTAATTATTCACATTGACCAGATTTTATATGGATCAACAAGATGACAGTTTGATTCTATGTAACATGATTTCGATTTTCAATTTCAATGTTAAGTCGATTAAATTTTTAGAGTGGATATTTTGCTATATTGTCTTACAAAATGAGGAATCAAGAGAGAAATATCGAGGGTGTTCAGTTTGAAATTTGATTAGCGGGATGAAAGTTATTGCTAGTCTCTTATCTCGTTTAGCAAAGCTAGTAACCTCATACTTAATTCTGGTCCGTTTCTTTTTTCTTTTACCCTTTTTTTGCAGGGTTGGAGAGTTCGGCCTAGCAACCCATATTTGAAGGCCCAATTTTTTCGACTGAGAAAGTAACCCACGAGTTGGCCCAATTGCCTCTACTTAAATTTATTAATTCGAGAATGTTTTTCATACACATCCTTCAAATCATAGGTAATGTAAAATGGTTCCTTGAACACAGAGAATGATCTTTTAAAAATATCTATGGTCTGGAGGATACATAAGACTCTGATTATTTATTGTTTGTAGCGTTGTTTTCATCAAAGGGGTTAGTGTACATATGACAAAGTATTTAACTTTTTTTAACAAAAGAGGTTATAAGGTCATATCAATTGCTAAGCTAACATATACGACAAGGTAATATAATAACAATAAAATTTTTCTGGTAAAATAAAGTTTTAAATGCATAAATATTCCGAAACAGGTACCTATACTGTCCTCAATAACTCTCAACTCAATAAAATTTAGGCTGCAAGTGCAACTGACCCTTAATCCTAATCCCCTGGTTTTCCTTAACAAAACACGTACAGGCTTCTATCGACAGTCATTGTCCTTTCGGCAATTAATTATTTGTAGTCCCATCACTTAGATCTATTATATATACTCAATCTTATCACTTTGTCAGGTGTTTACGTAATGCTCTTTTGGATGTCAACGCCTTTAACTATTAACTTGGTCTGAGCAATGGAAGGTGCTTATTGAAGCTCCTTGCTTCAGCTTAAACTCCAGTTGAAATGGTATTATATCAATAAAGAGAGCTTAGTTAAGCAAACATGTTGATCATCTGAGTGTGTATATTTATTTGATATAATTTAGGGAGCGTTTGACAACCGTGGCGTTTTTGTCGTTTCTTTTTTTCAACAAAAATAAATAAACGCGTTTGGTAACCGGGATATTTTTTTGACTTGTCCCTTTACAAAATCTAAAAATTAAACACTTTTCTCAAAACATCAAAAAAGTGTTTTGAGATTCCGTTTTTTCATCTACGTCGCCGTCCGTCGTCCGCAGGGTCGTGGTTATAGAGCCGTCGCTGCCGGCTCGCGCGCCACCGCCCACCGCCGGCGGGCTCCGCCGCCCACTCGGGCCTAGCCGCCACCTAAGGTCGGCGGCCACCAGCCCAGTCGTCACCGACCGCCCGTTTGGAAATGGTCCGTCCGTCGGCCGGCCGGGGCCGGCCACCTGCCGTCCGTCGTCCGCCACCGCGCACCGTCCGGCCGTTCGCCCGTCTGCCATCGGCGCTGCCGCAGCCGGTCGCCGGTCAGCTCACAGCTCCACCTCCACCCGCCGCCACGCCGATCGCTCGCCGCAGCACCAGTCGTCACTGCCGCGCGCCGTCACCCTCCCCACGCCGCCGCCCGCGCGGTCACAGCCTCCACCCTCTGCGCGCCACCTGACTCGCCATCGTCGTCGACGACATCGACCGCCGCTCGTTGGCTTGCCCGTGCCGCCGCGACCGTCGGTCCGTCGTCGCCCACGAGGGGTTACGCCCGGTCGGCATGCGCCGACAGCACTCGGCCGCTACCCACTTGCTGTAGCCGACGGTCATCGTTCGCGTCTAAAAGAGGGGAGAGGAGTCTGGCCGTCGCCCGTACATCCGGTCTGCCGGCACCCGACCGCCGTCGGCCGCCGAGCGCTCCCTACCTGCCGCTATATAAATGGTTAAACTAGTTTGACCAAAATGGTGTTTTCAAAACACATTTGAAAAAGAAACACCATGGCATGGTGTTTTTTACAAAAACAAAACAAAATAAAAACACATTGATTACCAAACACACCACAAAGCCAGATAACAGTTTTTGCACACCAAAATTATAAACAAACATTATGTTATCTAATCATTTCAAGTTTGAGATCAAGGACCGATCAAAAAGCTAAGGGAGTAAGGGGTGAACTTAACTGACAAACGCATCAGCACTTTTGGCTGTTAACAATATGTGGCGAAAATCATTATTATGAATATCTGATAACATACAACATGTCATGCAATGAGAAAACTCATTATAGTATCCAGGATTCTCTTTGATCCGTATACGTTCTGTCTATGTCACAATGAGCTTGAGTAGTAGATTGATTATATATGATTTTTTTGTCAAGTAAACTTTAAAGTTGATAAGCAAATAGAATAACGATTTTAGGTTATGGAGATAATCTTTATTTACGTACATAGTTGACGCCATCCACGGATGGGGGACATGTTGGGCTTTTCGCTCAAACTTAACTAATCTCAGATTCTCACAAGAAGGACACGCTACAATAGTTGACTATTTACAAATATGGCCACGTTGCATACGAATCTCTCCAAGTTGAGCACGGACTGTTGGAAATTAGAGAGGAGATGAGGAGATAATATTTTTCTATATTATTCATCAACTAAAAGTGCCTTTATATAGGCTTACAAAACAATTTAATCCCATAAAAATCTAAACTAATTAGCAACAACTCCACTAACAAAATAACAACCTAATAACAAATTTTGAATCAGTTATTCAACATTCCCCCTTGATTCAAAATTTCTTGTCATTCCTTTTGAATCTTCATAGAGCACTTCTCTCCACTTTGTGATGCACTTCTCATCTCAATCTTGTTGACGCACATAATCACCAACATTTCTTAAAGGAGCACTTCTCTCAATCTCTCCATGGCGCACATCTCACCATGATTCCTAGAATAAAATTTATTTTTTAAGAGGTATAACGTCACCCGCTAAAGCAGCACAAGCTGGCAGCTTTCTTATAGATTTGAGCAAACCCGTAAGTGGACCTGGAACGACATTGCTGACAGAAAAAGAACCTCGCTCATCAATGATTATGTTGGTATTATGCAAGTCTCCTTCATGAACCCAGATGTAAGGCTTTCCCCTCTTGAAAATATAGTGCACCTTCGAAGTGTGAATCTCACTCTTGCTGCCTTTGGAGTCGACTTTGATGGTGTTGAGGTGAGCTTGGGAATTTGCACCCAAAATGCTTCTGCATCTCTCGGCGACGGTTAAAGCCGCTGCCTTGCTCTTTATCATCGCCTCCACCATTGATTTTAGGGCTAGGGTTTTTATCCCCCCTCTCCTCGTTTTTGAAGAGGACATCACTCTATATTTTTTTAAAATCCTCACAAACCCAAGAAAACTGGAGCTCTGATACCATGTTGGGAAATTAGAGGAGAAGAGGAGATAATTTTTTTGCTCTATTATTCATCAACTAAAAGTGCCTTTATATAGGCTTACAAAACAATTTAATCCCATAAAAATCTAAACTAATTAGCAACAACTCCACTAACAAAATAACAACCTAATAACAAATTTTGAATCAGTTATTCAACACGGACGAATACAAATTCCATGAGGACAACCGTATATGGGCAAGCTTTCCGAATCATTTGGGAAGAGGATAAACGGACAATTTCCAAGATAACTACCATTTTCAAGAAAGTTGAATCTTGGTTTTATACTTGCAAAGGCTGTAACAACAACATGGATAGAAAATGTTAATAAGAGTGTCCAAATGATAAATATCATAGAACTGTTGATGATATAGTACCAAAGTTAAGTAATATTTATTATTCACAAAATAAACATATCAAAATTAAATATTAACATTATAGTCAAAACCAACTTGATAATAAAAATGTAGTTATTTAATTCAGATCATTATAGAAAATGACATAGGCAGATCAAAATTTACATTATTTAACACAACAGAAACTCATATTGTATGCATAATAGAAGAATTTATTATAGAGAAAAAGAGGTAACTCCTAAAATATTTAAGTAATAAATTAGAAACATAAAATTATATATATATTTGTTATGGTAATTCACCATCTAAAAACAAAGATATCGAGAAACTGTCTTCATAGAGCCAAAAGAGTTATGGCTCAAACCGGCTTAGCGGCCCAAAGCCCAGCCAAGAACGAATCTATCGACCCGCCGAGCGACGAATCATCTTTATCGACACGAAGTGCGGGTTTAGTTGACCCCTCATAAATCATGACGACTCTTCAAATAGTCAGCTCGGCCATCTACTTGGTTGTCTCCTCGGCCAAAAGCTCACTCGACTATCTAGTCGGCAAGTCATAGGGACGACTCAAAAATCAACCAGTCTCTACTAAGGGGATAAGATCCAACTCAGCTCCCTTCAGATATACATCAATCGACACTACAACATTGATCGATCCCATCAATATCTCAACTCTGACAAGTCTCGGGCATAAACAACTCACTTCGCCAAAAGTCACTTCCTAGATATCACCAAAATATCATCTTCTGTGCTCGAATGACTTCCCTTCCAATCGCCAGCCGACGTTTGTAAAGCAAAGAATAACTAAGCAATCAACCTATCTTCCGCCATGCCTCATCTGTCAAAATCTGGGATATGTCGGAGATGTCCTCTCATGTTCTCAAATGACTTACCTTCTAGTCGCCAACCGACATCTGTAAAGCTGAGGATGACTCAGCATCCTGTCTGCTCATCCCACCACTGCCCCTCCTGTGCATAGTCAAAGCTAAGGTTAGAATCTCAAGGCGAAGGACTATAAAAGGAAGGTAAGGTGCAAAGGGGAAAAAGGATCTTCCTCTTCTTCTTCTTCTTTTAATCTTGACTCGACGAAGAGGCTAGATATTCATTAAATTCGGGGGATCATTTTCAACCTCTTGATCAACTTTCTTTTTATTAATAACTCACAAATAATACCCCCTGACAAGGATCTCAATGGTCCCGGGACTTTCCCTCAGACCCCACTTAAGCTCACCAGCTTGACTTGACCGTCAGAGGTACCACGGGGGAAACTAGCCCCGCCCTCTTACAGGTTCGTTCTTCTTGTTTATGCAGAAGAATCAGGAATTTTAGTCTAAAGATTGGGCATAAAGTCGAAGGAGGAGTCGGCCCCATATCTCATCCTCTCACTCTTCGTCATCCGCGAACAACTTCCATCGACTGTGTGCTCTCGGACATCAACAATATTAAATTAATAATTAATCTCTTTGAAATAGAAAAATAATTAAAATTCATATTTCTAGAAGTTTGTGTTGAACGTCAGAAATACATGCAATTTTTTTGTGAAGTAAGATGAGAAGACAAAAAGATAAACAAGCCCAATAAAAATATAACAGTACAAAACATCCACTTCTAACCTAAAGTCATAATCGATGTAGACGATAGGGACACTGCTCTCGAATTGCACAAGAGAAGTATAAAGATAGAGAATAATTGATCTCGACTCAATAAAACAAATGAAACATAAGGAATAAAAAATCTATTTTGTGAAAATTGTATAGAATAGTTTTATTTTTTTGAGTAAAATTAGGAATATTTAGAAGAGATTTCCATAAACTATTTATAGTATTTTATATGCTTATGTGGATACTTTTATCATACAAAAGCGTACTAGAAAGCATTAATCTTTACTTTATAGTTCTTTATAAAGTCTATCAATGATTGAGAATAGCTTCATATTCTATTTAGTTTTGTTCTAGCACTTTTTTTAATCAATCATCTTGGCTTATTAGTTTTAATTATTCGCCTTGCTTTTATAGTGCTATTTTTCAAGTATTTTTCACTTTCGTAATACTATACTTTCTCAAATCAAGCTTGGTTTCATATAGGTTCAAATAACATGAAAATTAAAATTAGCTTTGGATTACATTTGTTCCCTGTCAATTCAATTATCAACATGAAATTTTAAATTCAGTGTAGTCCACTCAAATAAATATCAAAGAATAAAATAAACAATCACAATGCTAGAACTTAGATACATAAGTGAGCAAAAACTACTAAAGTGATACCGAAAAATAAATTTTAATGAGGAAATAAATTAAAAATACTTAATCATGACATTTTGCTATGTGCATTGCATGTACATAAAACCTAGTAAAAATAAATACAAGTGTTGAACACTTGTTTTGTGATGTTCGAACATTAAACTTGGGGGAGGTTAGATTTTTTTAACCCTCTCCCTATGCTTACGAGTAAATTTAAAAGTATGTGTAATTATGTTAGGGCTAATTATGTTCGGTAGTGTTGATATATTGATGAATTTGCTAATGAGCAATGTTGAATTATCTTATGATGACATATTTACATCTGTTTATGTTGGCTTTTCCACTCAATAATAGAGAAATTGCGAATTCTAGGTTTAAACTTAAGCAAAAATCATGACTGATGGGTAGAAGGGCAATCGTAGATGTTCGTGTTATGTCTCAATTCTCCACCACCTTATAACTATTAGTTACCAAATATGGCGTAGATATTAGAGGTATTAATAATAAATTGAACAAAATAAGTTCCTATCAATAAATAAACTCACCATGTCTCTGATACTATTATATCCCAGGACTGTTGGGGAATTCCAGCCTCCCCGCCTATCACGATATGCGCAACTCGAAAGCCAACCCCAATCAATAAGATGGAATAACCATAATCAAGAAAAAGAACACCGGGATTTACGTGGTTCAGTCGACCAACTTCGACCTACGTTCACGGGGCAACAATACGAGAAATTCATTATGTATCAGGGATAACTACAAGAGGAACCACTCAACTCTCGTCTCTCAATCTCTCAACCTCACATACATAACAACTCTCATATTCTCTTCAAAGCCCACTCCTTGTAATCTTTTACACGGATAAAGACTACGAAACCCCCTCTATCTCTCATTTACTACATCTTAACTTTTTCTTCATGGTTTTTCCTCCACCAATAGAAGAATATATATAGAAAAATCAAAACTCTATCTCTAGCCTAACTTCCTAATTAGAATATGATTCAAACTCCTAATCTTGATAAAACTTAAACTCCTAATCATGATAGAACCCAAACTCCTAATCATGATAGAACTCAAACTCCTAATCATGATAGAAAAACTCCTAATCATGATAGAACCCAAACTCCTAATCATGATAGAACTCAAACTCCTAATCATGATAGAACTCTAACCCTATCTAATTCATGATAGAACTCAAACTCCTAATCATGATAGAACTCTAACCCTATCTAATTCTCATGAAGTTACACAAATAATCAAAGATAAAATCCCAACAATCTCCACCTTGGATTTAATTCTCAAACTCCCTTGAAGATATATCATCATCGTCTTGAAACTTTGTCTCTCCCGCTAGAGTCTTTTATTTCTTTCGTACTTCAAATTAGAACACATGCACTCCCAATTGGATGCTTTTATGATCCTCACTATCTTTTGCTTCGCCGTGGCACCTCCACCTCTCTTGTGTGGGCCAAGAGATCTTTGCCACCTCTGGCATTAGAAGCAAATCAACCGCACTTCTCCTCCCAAACCGAACTTCATAGTAGTCTTCCCCCACTTGTTATCCTCGTACTCCACCTGCATCGCTCATGTCAAATCATATCAATGCACCTCTCCTATTCTACACTACTAGCCGGATGCCTTTATCTCCTCCATCACTTGGCTTGTGGACTGAATATGAACGATCACCATCTTCAAGTCCAATGCCACCATCTTCATCTCCATGTGTGTCACTCGGTCGTGCTCACTTGCAAGCTCCACCTAATCTGGCACAGTCCTCCTCAAGTATACACACCAACTAATTCATGCTCCTTATCTACCATCAGATTTGTCTTGCCGTTAAATAGCGGAATATCAAACTTCGGACCTGAAGAAGTCATCATTCTCTAATCAAAATTCAAATCAGTCACCGTAGAGTTTGAATTTGATGAAACTGATGCCAAAAACGAACTCAGCACATCGAAAAACTCTAAGAACGACTCCTGGATCACCAAAATCCGCCTCCAAATCCTCAATCGGCTAACAAATCAATCTGGACCGTCGGATCCCCATGTGAATAGTGCCCACCACGTTATAGTGTTCTGCTACAGTAATATTTCCCTTTTTCCTATTTTTTTATTCTTGTAGTGTTGATTTTCAATCTTGCACGGCGTCGTCTTCTATCTTACAAACTCGCTCCCGGATCCATCATCATCGCTCTAATACCACTTGATGGGAAATTTTAGTTTCCCCGCCTACCACAATATGCGCAACTCGGAAGCCAACCCTAATTAATAAGATAGAACAACCCCAATCAATAAGATAGAACAACCACAATCAAGAAAAAGAACACCGAGATTTACATGGTTCGATCGACCAACTTCGACCTACGTCCACGGGGCAACAATACGAGAAATTCACTATGTATCAGTAGGGTTGTCCAAAAAGCCCACCAGCCCGGCCCGGAAATCCGGGCCTGACCAGGTTCCGAATAGCCGTTTTTTGACCGTTTTTGGGGGCAAAACGGTCAAAGGGCCAATCTGACCGTTGTTACCGGGCCGGCCCGGCCCGGCCCGGCCCACAACGGTCACGAGAGTGATCGTTGTGGCCAAAACGACCGGGCCGGGCCGGGCCGGCCACAACGGCCATAAACGATCTTTTGACCGTTTTGTCCCTAAAAACGGTCAAAAAACAGCTATTTTGTGAGGTTAATTTGGTTATTTGTTTAGGTGGCCGACTCTATAAATAGAGGGGGTTTTCATTTGTTTTCTTCACACCAAAACTCATATACTTCTCTCTTATACTCTCTTATACTTTCTGATTCTTTCATCAAATGGCTTCCGGGTCTGATTATAAAGAGCAAAACCTATCTCCCGATCTTGAAATGAGTCATCCTACTGGGTCTACTCCTACCGATGTTAATCCCAAATCCGGTGGCGAAGAATCTGCACCAAGAGCTCCTAAAAGGCCAAGATCTGATGTGTGGAATTTTTACGAGAAGATCAACGTCACCAAGAATGAACACAGTAGGATCCTCACCCAGATGGCTAAGTGTGCGTTGTGCGGCAAGATTGTTTAAGCTCATCATAAGAGCAGTACCAACCACCTCAAACGCTATTTAGATAAACACAACAAATGCCAGAGTCCTCAAGGTGATATCCGACAATCTATGATTTCTCAATCCTCCTCTTCTAGTAGTCTCGGTAGTTGGAACTATGACGCTGCCAGAGCCAGGAAATGCATAATCAGGTTTATCATTCTTAAAAACATTCCTTTTAAATTAGTAGAAGATGATAAATTTGAAGATATGTTTAGAGATGATTTTTATCCTGCATTTAAAAAAATTTCTCGTCAAACCCGTCAACGTGATATTTTAAAATATTATCAGGAGGAACAAGAAAAAATAATTTCTTATTTTAAAAATTTAAACTATAAATTTTCTTTAACTTCTGATATTTGGACATCTAGAGCACAAACTGGATATTTATGTATCACAGCACACTGGATTGATGAAAATTAGTAAATGTTTAAAAGAATTATTTCTTTTATTGCAATAGAATAGTCACATACTGGTATTAATGTTGCAAATTTAATAATTAAAGAACTTATGAAATTAGAAATTTCAGAAAGAATATTTTCTCTTTCACTAGATAATGCAAGTAATAACAATATAGCTGTTGATTTTATCAGACCAACTATGTCATTGCCATGTCATGGTAATCTTTTTCATATTATGTGTATCTGTCATATTTTAAATTTAATCGTTCAAAGTGTATTTACTGAAATTAAACCCATGATAGAAAAGGTTAGAACAGTTACTTATATGCATAATGCTTCTGAACAAAGACTTACATGATAGAAAAGGTTAGAACAGTTACTTATATGCATAATGCTTCTGAACAAAGACTTAAAAGATGGAAACAATTTTGTAAAAGAAAAAATGTAAAGCCCAGACTAATTCCAAAAGATGTTGACCATAGGTGAAATTCCACCTATGCAATGTTAAGTGTAGCAATAGAATATAAAGACAGTATAACTGATTTTATAAATTATTATGCTTCTAGTTCTAATTCTGGTAGCACTTATGAAATAACTGAAGATGAATGGATAATTATATGTAATTTAAATAAAATGTTACAAGTTTTTTATGATGCTATAATGTTATTATCTGATTGTTATTATCCAACCATTACTTTAGTTGCTTTACAAATTTTAAATATTCAAATTTTTTTGGGAAATATCGTATGGATGATACTTTTGGACCTATGATTTTTCAAATGGAGAGCAAATTTAATAAGTACTTTAGACATATTCCTCATATTTTTGGTTTAGGGATTCTTATTAATCTATGCTTGAAGGATATTGGCATTCGAAGTTTGTTACAATCCTTGTATGGTAATCAGATTATAGACTTAGATGATAGAACCACCATTACTGCTACTACTCATCATTTAGCTATTAGAAATTATTTTCAAACCTTATATGATGAGTATGCAGCTAGACATGGTGTAGCTACACAACAGTCTACAGCTTCGGTTTCTTCGAGCTCATCCCGAGGTAAAAGTGTAAGTTTTGATAGGTATGCAATTGTAGCTGAGCTAACTGGTGGATCTGGACTTAGATCGTCATCATTGGAGATTTCTAAAATAGATGAATATTTATCTGCTTCTTTAGTTAAATGTCAAGGAAATATTTTAGATATTTTACAATGGTGGAAAGTATATGGATCAGTTTCATATCCTATACTTTCCACCATGGTTCGTGACTTACTAATAGTGCAGGTTTCGACGATAGCTTCGGAATCCGCCTTCAGCACAGCAGGACGTTTGATCGACGACCACAGGACATGGTTAGATCCGTATACTGTACAAGCGGTGATGTGCTTACAAGATTGGTGAAAATACGAGAAGCGAACGCAAGGCATCGATCAGATGGCTGGAATTAAAGATAAATTTGAAGAATTGAGACTAGCAGATAGATATAAAGAATAAATAATATTCATCAAATTATAATTTTTATATCTTAGCTTAAAAATTGTAAAGAATTATTTTAGAAATAGTTACAAATGATAGTGATATAGGTGAGTAAGTGCCAACCTAGTTAGGATGTACTTATCTATTGTGATGCGATGAATTCTAAAATAAATTTATACTTGTAATTTATAAATAATTTATTAATTATTAATAAAAAAAATTATTTTATTATTTTTTATTTGTAATTTATGTCATTTTAAGTGATTAATAAAATTATTGTTTTTTATTAAAAATTTTATCTTTTTTGTATAATTTAAATTTTAAATAGAATTAAAAAAAAGAAAATAAACCTGGCCGGGCCGGAACCCAGCCCGATCGGGCCCGAGCCCGAACCCGGCCCGGGGTACCCGGGTCCGGGCTCCGGTTTTGCCCGGTCCGGCCCGGCCCGGATGGACATGTCTATGTATCAGGAAGAACTACAAGAAGAACCACTTAACTCTCGTCTCTCAATCTCTCAACCTCACATACATAATCAACTCTCATATTCTCTCCAAAACCCACTCCTTGTAATCTTTTGCACGGATAAAGACTACGAAACCCTCTCTCTCACTCTCTCATTTACTACATCTCTATTTTTTCTTCGTGGTTTTTCCCCACCAATAGAAGAATATATATAGGGGAACCAAAACCCTATCTCTAGCCTAACTTCCTAATTAGAATAAGATTCAAACTCCTAATTATGATAAAACCCAAACTCCTAATCACGATAGAATTCTAACACTATCTAATTCTCATGAAGTTACACAATGAATCAAAGATAAAATCCCAACAAGGACAACATTGACCTAAATTAGTCCCATGATAACACAAACCCACACTTCCAACATGGCCATAGAGTATTATGATAATATTTGTATTCATGCTCATCCATGTTTGTTAATCCAACACGAAAATCTACATTCAAACATCCGACCGTTGCTTTTTTGTGCTATATTCTGATTTTTTTTTATCAAACGCCGATATGACTA
>NC_033796.1:11776201-11786547 GCF_001876935.1 Asparagus officinalis
AAGTCACTTTCATTTATTTATTATTTTAAGTTTAATTTCTTCAGCAATTCCCTCTGTGCCGATGCCTTTCATACAAAGCCAATAAACTAACACGACTGACATATCTTATAATGTATTTAAATATTACTAAAAAACTACTATCGCCCGCTTATTCTCAAGATATTTTGCACATGCATCCTCAAAAATCCGTGCTTGCATGATCCCACCTCCAAGCTGTCCTCATCATTAGCGATTTATATTTCTAAGTCTGGACTTCCAATTTTCTCCGCAACTTCTAGATGTTTCAGATTTTTGTGATGGTAATTTTTGTACTAGTAGATGATTAAAATAGCACTGACACGGAGGATACCATTCATAACCTGAATAAACAGGCATAATTTTTTATTCAAATCTCAATCTACTTTTCTATACTTATAGGATGATTAAAAAAATCACTGTTCATGCTACTATAAATACTACAGTAAATCACTGTAGCATGAAGAGTAAATCAGATGTGTCCCTCAATGATCGAAGTTACTATTTATGCTAAAGTAATTTACTGTATCATAAACAATAAATCAAATCTGAGCCGCTATACTTGATTCTACTATTCATTCTACAGTATTTACTGTATTATAAACAGTAAAGCAAATTCAATGTATTAAAATGTGGTTCACCTTCAAGTATAGAGGAATAGATATGATTTCTAAATCAAATGTGTTAAAACTTAGATCATTTTTAAGTATATAGGAGTAGATACGATTTTTAATTTTAAGCGTACATTAATTAAATCAAATGTTTTAAAACTTTGAGGAAGACAAATTTAAAATGTGATGTTTAAAAAAAATAGAGGACCGTGCTTTGCACATGGTACACACTAGTTAGATTATATTCAAGAATATTGAATTCTATTCAACAATAATGATAAATGTGTGTCTGAGTTCTAACACTAAGGCGAGTTACTAAGATGAGTATTAGACTATAAATAGTACACCATGTCTCAAAGTTTAACTCTATCGCAAGAAATTAATTAAGGAATCAAACTTATCATAAACTTTAGACACGTGATACAAGAGTTTGTTCTACTCTTATAATATTCAATATTCAATTTTAGATTAGAGTGTATTTTTTAAACGAGTGCCTAATTTCAAACAATCTGAAACGGTTTCAAATATTTAATTTCAAGTGAGTATTAAAAATTTTAATTTCAAGTAGAAATAATACTGAACAACTTTAAATAAACTGATTTCTGTTTCAAACTTTTTAAGTGTTTTCGTTTATGAACTCAAAGTGTTACCCTAATTTATGTTTAAATCCATTGGCTTTTAGAATTACCCTCAAACCCAAATATACAAAAACTTTATGTCTAAGCCTAAGTTGTGCATTTCACGCATTTTATACAATGTATCTCTAGAAAATAACCTAAATTCCTAAACTAACCCCACAATCTTCATCTTTCGTCTTCATCTTCAACCCGGTTCCCTAAAGGCTAAATCTATCCACTACATTATCTTCATCTGCCAAGTTTTTCTTTTTTCTTTATTTTGATTCTCTTTTTAGAATGATAATGTAATTCGATCTTCAACTTGATTTGCATGATTTTGCAAGAATGTTCTTTTTCTTGAAATTGTTCTTAAACTGCATTGTAATGATATATTGATGTCCAGTTAAATAAATTATTGTTAAGCAAAGTAGATGATTAAAGAATGTCAATGGAAGGGGGAAAAAGATATAAGAAGTTCGACTCATTTCTTTCTTGTTATCACTAGGGTTCTTATCAAAAGGGTTTTTTCCTCATTTTTTTTTCGATTATGAGATGCAATCATGTTAATCCATTCATTTAAAATGTCGAGGAGAGCTATGGCTTACGATAAGAGCCTAATACCAACTTCGCAATCTAAACGGCTACAAAGAGAGCTCGTGATCGAATGACGCAGGGGATGGTCGGTGGTGGATGAGCCAAATGACTACAAAGAGGTGTATGGATTTAGGGGTTTGATGAAGATGATTATGTTGGGAATATAAACTGTTTAGAGTATAATTAGCACAAAATTGTAGTTTTAACAGAATTAGATAATGATATTTCGTTTTTAAGAATTGCAGACAACATTAACATAAAAACCAGAATGTTAATCATGTTACTATTCTAAGCAGCACAAAATTAGTTTCTTGGATTGTTGGGAATATAAACTGTTTAGAGTATAATTAGCACAAAATTGTAGTTTTAACAGAATTAGATAATGATTGAAAATAGATATAAAATAAAACTGAGTTTAGAATATAGCCTGATGGTCGAGGCGTGCAAGCACTGTCCCAAGAAACTAATTGCCCCCTCTCGTACTGGGCTACGCGGCAAAAGTTCCCGGAGATACAACGACCCTCGGTCAGGCGACCTCCTTCTCGTCGGCACGAGCTTCAAGAAGGCTTTGCGAACTCTTCTAGACTTTCAGGGAACCAACAGAATATAATAGCAAATATTTTGAAATAGAAGAAGAGAAGAGAAATTCGTTTGTAAATCTGTATCTTTAGCCTTCGGCAGGTGTTGGTTTTTATAGGGGAAAAAAACAACCGTTACAAATCCCGCGGATTTAATTCTCATAAAAACTCGATTCGGTTTTAATTACCGATTTAATAAAAATCCGTTTTCATTTTAATTACCGATTTAATTCTCATAAAAATTCTTTTTCCGTTTTGATTCTGATTTAAATCTCATGAATATTACCGTTTCAAAATTTAATTCTCTTAACCGTTACAAAACGTTTATCACATGTTCAAAAATAAATATTACATTTTAATTATTAATAAATATTACATTTTATTATTCAAAAATAAAAATGTATCAGATTAAAGGCCCATTAATCCGGAGCGGCATTCGTGTCCGCAGGTCGTGTGCGCGCGCCACCCGACCCGACCCGACCCGAACCCGAGCCCGGCCGGTGCGCGCGTGTGTGGTGTGGAGCATAACCTTTGTTTTCTTCTAGGCATTGGAGAGAAAGGGAAGGCTTATAAAGAGTCTATCTTCCCATCTCTTTTCCAATGTGGGACTAAAGTTTTCTTCTTTTCTTCTACAAACCCAAGTTTTAAGTTACAACTCCAACAGATTAGGGTAGTTTAGGAATTTAAGTTATTTTTAGAAATAAAATGAGTGACATACATAACTTGGGCTTAAACATAAATGAGTTTTGTCTATTTGCGTTTAAAAGTAGCTCTAAAAGACAGTGGGTTGAGCACAAAGCAGGATAAAAACCTTGGGTACATAAACTAAAATACCAAAATTTAGTAGAAATTCTCAAAAAGATATTTTTAAAAACTTCATTAGCAAAGTCGATATTTTTATGTTAATTAGTAAAATTAACTACTTTTTAGTCACATCATCATGCTTGGCCAAATAAGTTGGTCAATTTCGCAAAATAGAGACTTTAGAGTACACCAGACTATTAGTCCTATGTAATTAATGATTACTAATTAAGACTTAATCTAATTAACAATCCTGAGTATTTTAAAAGAATCAGAGGAGCCATTAATTAGTGGTCGTTAATCATATTGCACTCGGTTTCTCGTGTTCCTTAAAGTGACTACTTTGCAAAATCATACTTTTTGACCGGCAATGATGACCTGGCTAAAATTTGCTCAAAATTACTGATTAAAGAAAAAAAATCAATTTTGATAATAAAATTTTGAAAAAAGGCCTTTTTGAAAGAATTCTCCCAAACTTTAATGCTATAGAGGATATTAAAACAAGTAAAGACATACGAAGGTTGTATATGAGAAAAATGCCCACAACTGCTTCCCCCTCTTTCCTTCGTTCAGATTCGTCGAATAGAAGGAAATAAACATAAAAAGAAAAAAAAAGGAAAAAAAAAAAGGGACGCCTTTTTTCCTCTTCCTTTGCCAACTAAGGAGTCGATCAGATCAGAGATTCATCGATTTTAATGAGGTGGAGTTATTCGCTCATCTCAGAACCAAACAAGGCTGGTGGTGGTGGGGTTCTCATGTTAGGGTTTCTTTAATTGCAGTTTTTTTGTGTAACTTTTTGAAATTTAGTGAAATCTTAAATTGGGATTTTGTTGGATCAGCTGAAAGTGACGTCTTCATCCGTTTCAATTGGTTCTGTGCCCAAAGGGCTTGTTTTGTCCTTAGATTTAGGGTCTCCTACGGCCAAAAGGAGGCTCCTTTTTTTGTTTTTCTCCTACAGTTTTGAGTTATTGGGTGGGTTAGAAGTGTTTTAATTTGTATTTATTTCTTGGGTTTTTGTTATTATTTAGTGTTGAGTGAATTGGGGGAATACCCATTCGGAGATTGTGGAGATTTGGGAGATTTTCTGTCTTCTATGCCCCATGAGAAATCTGGTGTTCTCAGAGTCTTGTAAAGAGACTCAAGTGCATGCCCTTAATCCTCAATCATGGCTTCAAGTTGAAAGAGGGAAGCTTTCGAAGGTCTCCTCTCATTCTTCTTCCTCAATGTAAGTCATCCGCTTTTCCCTTTGTTGGTATAATCTTGTTTTCTTGTGAGATTTCTCTTATTTCAACATGATAATGCAGTGAATCCCTTATCAAAGTTCCCGAACCGCCGGTTCTACCGTTGTTTAAGCCTGTAGATTATGTAGAAGTCCTAGCTCAGATCCATGAAGAGCTTGAGACATGCCCAGTGCATGAGAAATCAAATCTTTATTTGATGCAGTTTCAAGTATTTAGAGGTCTTGGAGAAGTCAAATTACTTCAGAGGAGCTTGCATAGTGCTTTTCAGAAGGCGACAACGATTCATGAGAAGCTAGTATTTGGGGCTTGGCTGAAATATGAGAAGCAAGGCGAAGAGCTTATTTCGGATCTCATTGCTTCCTGCGGCAAGTGCTCACAGGAGTGGGGGTTATTGGATATTGCTTCTCAGATTCCCAATGAGTCCGCTGAAGTGACTAGTTCATGTTATTTGAATACAGGAGAGCGATCCACTATTGTTTTCTTCAAAATCGGAGGAGAGAAGATAGCTTGTGATAGGCAAAAGATAGCTTCTTTGTCAATTCCATTCAAAGCCATGCTCACTGGGTGCTTCACAGAATCGTTTCTTGAAGTCATCGATTTGTCTGAGAATGGAATTTCACCTCTGGGTATGAGAGCAGTATCAGACTTCAGTTTTTCAGGAGTTCTAAGCGATCTATCTCTGGATATTTTGCTAGAGATATTGATGTTTGCAAATAAATTTTGTTGCGAGAGGCTAAAAGATGCTTGTGATAGGAAAGCGGCATCTTTGGTTTCTTCAAGGCAAGAAGCTATAGATCTTATGGACTGTGCACTGGAAGAAAATTCTCCTGTCCTTGCTGCTTCATGCTTGCAAGTGTTCTTGCGTGATCTTCCTGATTGTTTGAATGATGAACATGTTGTAAAATTCTTCTCTAATGCTAACAAGCAGCAAAGGTCAATCATGGTTGGAAAAGCCTCCTTCTCGTTATATTGTTTGTTAAGTGAAGTTGCCATGAATGCCGGCCCAACCTCAGATGCTACCGCTTGCTTTTTGGAGAAGTTGGTAGAGTCTTCAGTGAGTAGTAGGCAGAAACAATTGGCTTTTCATCAGCTGGGGTGTGTTAGACTTTTGAGGAAAGAGTACCATGAAGCAGAACACCATTTTAGGGCTGCTTTTGAAGCTGGACATGTCTATTCTATAGCTGGTTTGGCTAGATTATCTTGCATTCGGGGTGATAAACATTCATCATATGAGAAGCTCAGCTCTGTGATATCTTCATATCAACCTCTAGGATGGATGTATCAAGAGAGGTCCTTGTATTCTGATAGCACTAAAAAGTTAGAAGATCTTGATAAAGCAACAGAATTGGATCCTACTCTGATTTACCCTTACATGTATCGGGCATCTTCGTTAATGAGAAAACAAGATGCTAAACATGCTCTAGCTGAAATAAATCGCATACTGGGTTTCAAATTGGCTTTGGAATGCTTGGAACTCCGGTTTTGTTTCTATTTGGCTTTGGAAGATTATAAATCTGCACTGACTGATGTCCAAGCAATTCTTACTCTGTCGCCTGAATATCGAATGTTTGAAGGGAGGGCGTCTGCTTCTCAGTTACGAACCTTAGTTCGCGAGCATGTGGATCGGTGGACTACTGCTGATTGTTGGCTGCAGCTCTATGATCGATGGTCCGCAGTTGATGATATTGGTTCCCTTTCTGTTATCTATCAGATGCTTGAGTCTGATGCAGCGAAAGGTGTTTTGTACTTTAGGCAGTCATTGCTTCTTCTAAGGTATTATTTCATCTCTTTTGTGAATCTAGGATAATATTAAAAAAAATCATGCTTCTCTATAACAACAAAGCCTTCATTTTATTCCAAAATTTGACATCGGCTACTTCCATTCTGTTCTATTTGTGGATATCTCCTCCACACTTCTACTCTACTAGCATATCCTTTCTTCTTCTTTTTTTTCTTCCAGTCAAGTTCTCTTAGGTCTAGTTCTAATCCTCTCTCTGTTGATTAAAATCCTATCTCCACTTGTACTCGGTGCATTTTCTGGCTTCCATAGCAAGTGGCTGAACCATCTCAATTAATTTTCTCTTATTTTATTCTTAATAGGAGCAATCTCTACCCTCCTATAAATGAACTCATTTACTATCCTACTATTATTATATCTTTGCAGGTCCATCGTAACATTCTCATTCTGCTACATTCATCTTTTGTGCATATCGATTCTTAATTCCCCTGTTCGTGATTGATAGATTAACTGTTTTTAGTTATTAGGTTGAATTGTCCAGAAGCAGCAATGAGGAGTCTACAACTTGCACGCCAGCATGCTACCACTGATCATGATCGCTTGGTATATGAGGGTTGGATTCTTTATGATACAGGACATTGTGAGGAAGGCTTGCGTAAAGCTGAGGAGTCGATCTCCATTCAGAGGTCTTTCGAAGCATTCTTTCTAAAAGCTTATGTGTTGGCCGATTCGATCCTTGATCCATCGAGCTCTTACACTGTTGTTCAACTTCTTGAAAATGCACTTACATGCCCTTCAGATAGGCTCCGCAAGGGTCAGGTAAACAATACTATTCCCCATGTATGCATGAGATGGTCTGTTGAAAAGTTTTTTAACCCAGTTTACACATGCAAAATGTAGTTTTATTTCCTCTATTATTTTCTGTTTGTGTGCATTTTCAATCTCTCCTTTATGTAGCATAGTCAGTCAGTACTGGAATTTTCTTTTCAGAATGACTTAACAGGTCAAAAGTGGAAAGGATGGTAGAACACTTTCTGCAGATCAGTTTATTCTTTTGCTCCAATTTATCTCAATTCCCACTATCAATAATGTAGACCTAGCATTAATATGTGGGAAAATAAAAGATTGGGGTTTATAAACTAGGGTCTCCAATGATTCGAGTTCAGCAGCAATAAAAGAAAATGCATACTACAGTAAGGAAGCCAATATAAACTATTTCTCCATGGAAAATAAGCATGATGCCTTTTGTTTGATCAAAGCTGAAATTTCAATGTGATAGGATTTAACATTATTTATTTTACACTCAGATGTATTATATCTTTGTCCTTCAATTTTTATAGTCTGTCCTGGATTCCTCTATGAGTTTAAGGAATCCGTAAATTTTAATAAGCAATGAACTTATTTTCTTTTCTTGATTTTAAGAAAAGGGAAATCATTTTAAGAAAAGATTATCGTATTCTTTTCCCCTCATCTCATTTGACTATGCTTTTGAGTGAAGTGGAGGATGGATATGTCCAATAATGTAAATTAGTTTTATCTCTCAAAGTTTGTTTTTGAGTTGTGTCTTTGGACAGATCATGATGAAAATTTACATATTTTGCATGTCATAGAGTTTGCTCACATGTTTTAGACTTTAGTTTTTTTTTTGGTTTAATTGAATTCATGATTTGAACAACAACCTGGCGCTGCTATGCAATTATATGGGAAAGGTCAAGCAATATTCTTTTTTGATTTGATGACATTAAGTCAGTAAATGTGAGGGATGCATTTATTGTTTGACCACGAAGCAGGTAGAGTGGAGGATTCAGGGGTAATTTATAAAATACCAAAGGTTTGATGGGTGCACAAGAGAAAACCCTTTTCACTTAACTTTTATTATTCTCTTGTCTTTGTCATGAACAGGCTAATCCTGTTTTATGTTCCTATCATAACACCAAATTTGATTAAACTATGCTGGAAATCGATGCATGGCATAAACACTTGATGCTAAACTTCACATATTGGTTTGGTTTGGATTATGCTCTAGAAACTAATACATATCATAATATATCACGGTTTAATGTTTATGCATCATTTCAATATAATAATATATTCCTAATCAAATGTATTCATCATAAACTTTCAGGCCCTGAACAATCTTGGCAGTGTATATGTGGACTGTGGGAAGCTAGACCTGGCAGCAGATTGTTACATAAATGCCTTAAAGATAAGGCACACTCGAGCTCATCAGGGCCTTGCTCGAGTCCATTTTCTAAAAAATGATAGGGTTGCTGCATATGAGGAGATGACCAAATTGATCGAGAAGGCAAGAAATAATGCATCTGCTTATGAGAAGAGGTCAGAGTACTGTGACCGTGAACTTTCAAAGGAAGATTTACAGATGGTGACGCAATTGGATCCTTTGAGAGTTTATCCTTATAGATATCGAGCTGCAGGTTAGAGTTGTTCTCCCATTTTTAACTTGCCCGTCATTAAATGTGGAGACAATAAAATTAGCATGGAAATAAAAGGTTTACAAGTAAACATAATAGTTTCGTTTAGAGTATTTGGAGTTCCGTATATTCCCAACTACATCCAAATTCTGCTCCAAAGAGTTGTCAGAGAACGAAATGATTTAAAGTAGGAAGGTTACTTGGAATTCAAAATAAGGTTATGTTTGGTGAGAAGTATTTGGAAGCACGTGCGATACCAACTACATCCTAACTCAACCTAGCTGTTTAGTTAGTTGAGGTTACAACTCCTAGGAGTTTTTGGAAAAGGAAAAGAGTCAATGATACAGAAGGCGCTAGGCGGACCGGGCATTTGAGTCAGTGCTTAGCTACTAGACGCATATTGCCTAGGCGGCGCCTAGGCAACGGCTAGTCGTTTGGCTATATTTTAAATTATTTAATTATAATATTTAATAAATATATATATTAAATCCATATAAATTTACCAAAAAAGATAGCAATCTTAGATCCACAATAAACTATGCACACTTAAATCCTAAATAGCCAAAATAATAACTAACAAGGTTATAGAAAGCGTTAGAAAGCCTAGGCACTGGACCCGACGCCTAGAGTCTAGGAGATTTTTTTAATTACAATAATTGATAGTAAATATCAATGTTATAGAAAGCTTAGGTGCCGAACTGGTGTTTAGGCGTATTTTTTTCCATTTAAGTGGTGATCGAGGAGGTTTTGCTGAAGGTTAGAGGAGGTAGTAGAGGTGTTCATACTTAGAGGTTAAAGGAGGTTGGAGGACGTGGATGCTGCAATACAGAAAATCATGATCAATGCCTAAATGCGCAGTCCACGTAAGCAGACAATGATCTCCTAAATACTCTCAAAACCTAGGTGGGCAGCCTAAGTACTGTCCAGGCGCTTGGTGCTAGTTTGGCGGTCTAGGTACCGCTTAGGCCTAGGCATGTACTTAAAACAGTGAAAATAGTCTAGGGTTAATTTCACAAACCACCCCTAACCTCAACCCCCCACCCCACCAAACCCCACACAAAAAAATTCGGGGTGTCTCACAGACCCCTAATTTCACAAACTCCCCTAATTTTCTTTTCACATAACCCCTAATTTTGGAAAAGGAAAAGAGTCTACGGTTAATTTCACAAACTCTCCTAATTTTTTTTCACATAACCCTTGAACTTAGGGGTGTCTCACAAACCCCTCCTGAATTTTAATTTTTTCTTACTGGACCATCCTACGTGTAATTTTCAAATAACTAAAATGTCTTAACTTCAAATTTAGTTGATTGTCATCCACAAGCAGCTACTTTTTTTTTCCTTATCTAAATTAAATTTTAATATAGTTTGAAGTGCTTAGAACTCTAGACAAACGTACCTGATAGGCTGATACTACAAATATACTTTGCATTTTGCTTATGGCATTCATTTGTTGTATACGATCAGTATTGATGGACAATCACAAGGAGAAAGAGGCGATAGCCGAGCTAACAAGGGCGATAGCATTCAAAGCTGATCTTCATCTCCTCCATCTTCGAGCTGCGTTTCATGAGCACATCGGCGATAGCACAAGTGCTCTCAGGGACTGTAGAGTTGCTCTCTCTTTGGATCCTAACCACCAAGAGATGCTTGAGCTCCATAGACGTGTAAACAGCCAAGAACCTTGATTATTATTGTGAACTAATTGACGCAGATACAC
>NC_033796.1:11787191-11834973 GCF_001876935.1 Asparagus officinalis
CCCCCCCCCCCCCCCCCTCTTTATTTCTTTAGTGTAATTTTTATCTTTACTCTCAATTTATTCAACTGGTCGATTCTTCAGCTTGCCTAGAGTTAATCTAGGAAATTTTGTTCGGTGGATCCGCCCCCCCCCCCCACCACCACACCACCCCCAACCACCCCCAAAAAACAAAAACCACCACCACCACCACCAAGATTATATTATTACTTAGCCTTTTGTTTTCCTTACAATATAAGTTACTTGAAAAAAATAAGGGTTAGTTACAGAAAACCCCGTGAAATTTTGTTACAGAAAACCCCAACAACTTTTTTATTAGGCGAAACCTCTTGAACTTTAGGGATTATTGCACGTAATTCTCATGAACTGCTTTATTTTCTTAAATCCTACTTGAAAATATATCTTTTACTACTCATATTTGCACTATCACTCTAACATGTCAGTGGTAAGTATCTACCAAAAAAGAAGATGAAAATTCTTTCTTAGTCCAAAAAAAAAAAAGAATTCTATTGAAAAAGGAACCATATGTAATTTTTTGGGAGTAACAAATTATTTTCATCTGTTTTTTTGGGCATATGCTTGCCATAGAGCTGTTAGAATCAATGCTGTTAATTTGAAAAATAAATGACAAATTTTCATGTGAAATTTAGCGAAATAAAATAGGTTAGGGAAAAAATTGTCCAAGGACCCAAAATATAGGACTAACAGGGGGAACATGTGAGGTGTTCCCCTCCTATTGTATAATAAACTGGCCATTATAATGAAGACCAACTCATTATGCAATAGGAGAAAGACAACTCACTTGTTCTCCATGTTGATCCCATATTTTGGGTCCCTATAGCAAAGTTCCTAAAGAGAAAGTCTAAGGACACTTCCGTTGGGCAAGTGTAGGAGAGTGTTGGGTTCAAAATCTAACTAGCGTTAGGTTTTTGGGTTAGGTTGAGTTTATTAGACACGTGCCCCCTCCTAATAGAGAGTGGGAGCCACGCTCGACTTGGGCGAATGCCGCTAGAAGTGCTCGATCACTAAAATGCTAGTTGTACGAAGTGAAAGAAATTTGAGTCTTGGAGTTGGCTCCAAAAAAAAATGGACTCACAATAAGGACATCGTTAGCGTCACTTTGTACAAGCAACGAAATTTGTGAATTGTGAGTGAGGTCTGGCTAGCCATCCTAATCGAGGTTGAAATTTTATTGGAGAACACATCAACAAAATTTTCTTAGTTCCGCATGTTTGTTGCTGATTATTTTGTTGTTGAATGTCACAAGTTATAAAGATATATATAGACACATTTGTTGTTATTGACGTGTGAAAGTCTCTCTAACCATTATATCGATATATTTAAAAAAAAATTTATAGTTTTATATTAATCCTAACATATCCCCGTAGGTTGAGCGTTTTATTTATGGGCTGAAAATCTGGACTCATTCAAAGTTGATACCATCTTATTATGGTTTTTGGAAAAGCTCATTACGAGATGGATTACAATATCTAATTGGACTCAAAAAGACTAATCCTAATTGAGTTATGAGCCCAAGCATATTTAACAATCTATGCATCTTACTCTCTATCCAATGTGAGACTAAACTCCATTCTATGCCCAACCAACCAAATGGATGTGAGACAACTTCCTTACAAATCTCCACTTTGAATCTCACACAACCGAATGGATGCAAGACAACTTCCGTGCAAATCTCGGCCTTGGCTCGGATTCAATTGAGTCCAACTAAAGCCCAAAATACAAGATTGACTAATGGAGATAGCACCTCAACTTCTTCACAAATGAAGAGAGACACACCAAAGCCAAATTTGACATCATGTGCACTTAAGGGAGCCCGAACCCCTATTGGACCAAGTTACACCAAAGGGAGATATAATGTAACGCCACATGCACTCCATCTTGAGCTATAATCCGTGCAACAGAATCTCGGAGCAATCATAGCATCCCATAAAGACTCATCGAACCATGAGCTCTGTCACCATGTGAAAACCCCTCTAACTGTTATATCAAAACTTTAAAATCATGATAAGAATCGAGTATTATAGTTTTATATTAACGTTTTAATATGATCAAACTGTCTTTAAATTTTTTAAAGGGATAACAATCTTTACTGTAGGTGCTAGATGGTAGACCCTTGATTAAAGTGGGGAGAAACCTAAGTCACCTTAACTTCAAAGACTAACAAACCAATATTTGGATTTTCGCCGCTATCAAAGCATGGTGAAGAGTATATTTAATCATAATTTTCTATTGCTCAGTTTTTTTTTTGTATTGATCGAGAAATAGGTATAAGTGATAACTTTAGAATTATTTACAATCATCTACTTATTAATAATAGGTGATTGTTGATTGTTCAAGGGTTGTTTCGTTGTGCGGAAATATAGCTAAAGAAGTAAATAGTGTAACCTTGATTCATATTTCAATTGTTTGATTTGCAACGTTGTGATTAGAAAATGCCAATGTATTTATAATTTGTAAAAAAATAAAATAGCAAATGCTACAGAAAAACTGATGTTTGCAAAAGATGCAGCCTCAAAAAAAAAAAAAAAAAGGAAAAAAAGAAAAAAGAAAAACTGATGTTTGCAAAAGATGCAGCCTCAAAAAAAAAAAAAAAAAGGAAAAAAAGAAAAAGAAAAGAAAAGAAAAGAAAAATCTAAAAATAACTATACCTCATCAAACAATTTCTTTCCAATTCCAAATAGGAAAATCATCTATCCATATTTCCTTTTCTTTGTCTAAAACCATGTAGCTTTTCCACCAATTACTTCCAACCAAATATTGAATTTGCATTAAGAAGTACATTTCTCACAATAGAGTAGAAAAAATCTACATGATGAATTTGCAATTGATTTCCCACAAGGAATTCCACATGCAACATGGGCTACAATTTACTTTTTCGACAAACCAAACCGTCGAAAATAGTAGTTAGTTACGTGATCTAAATCTCCAAATCTATTTACAACATCCAAGACTCATCGAAAGACTAAAATTATGTCCCAAAGTATACCTATATTTATACTATTTACAAAAGAGGATTGAGGTGTTAAAACTTTTGATTGCCTCTTTTCCTTTCAAAAATTTGGCAATTTTCAATAATGTCTTAAAATTTATTCAGTTCATTCTATTTATTACACTATAACTATTCTTACAATAAACATAAGAACTAATATTAAAAATT
This sequence comes from Asparagus officinalis, assembly GCF_001876935.1. Taxonomy (NCBI): domain Eukaryota; kingdom Viridiplantae; phylum Streptophyta; class Magnoliopsida; order Asparagales; family Asparagaceae; genus Asparagus; species Asparagus officinalis. The sequence continues at coordinate 11,790,367 of NC_033796.1, forward strand.
AAACATATATTATAAGCTTTAATCATATTCCTTAAAGTTTATTTAATTCATTCTATTTATTACGTTATAATTATTCTTCCAATAAACATAAAAACTTATATATATCATAAAATCTAACCATGTTAGTCTTATGTTAAATAAGATAAATATTCCACTTTAGATATGAGATATTATACAATAAATATGCAATTAATATTTGTAAAACCTCATGAATTTTGGAAAATAGTGTGAATTATATTGATAAATGAGAACTAATTATGATGAATATAATTTATGGATGAATGATTATGCTAACAATTGATTTAAGATCAGTTAAGAGTATATATGAAAGTATACAAAAGTTAAACATTCACAAAGGAAAAATATGGAAAAATAACCAGTTAAGAGTTTATCTGCATTACACACCGATACAATTCGAATCTGAAAAAACTAAAAAGACAAAAGTTGTAGGTATCTTCAATATCTTTCTAACTCATCTTAAATAACCTCATTCTGAGATCGTATGTGAAAGTTTACAGGTAAAATACCAAAGACTATTTTCCTAGTCTGACTAGGTTTCCTGTTTCGGGTTTGGGTTGTTTTGATTCGGGTATGCAGTTATATATATACATGTTTACACATGAAAAATACATATTTTCATCAGCATTCTAAACCCTAGCAGCCCCTCTTCCTCTCTCTCAAACTCTAATCATAATTTGTGAGATTTGAGAGAGTTCTTAAGGCGTTTGTCAAGAGGAAGGCGGGATTTCACGACTTTGGTGAAGAGGGATCTTGCATGCACGTATTTAGGAGTTCAACAAGACGCTTGAGGCAATATCATCTTCCTACAAACCTTTCCATGTAGTTAATTCAAGATTTAATATGTTTAATTGATGAATCTCATGTTAAAGCTTAACCCGATGTTTTAAAATCTCAGTTTATGATGTTAATATTTAAACCAATGTGAAAATCTGTAGATTTAGTTGCTGTTTATAATAGTTGATGATCATGATAATTAGGCTTGCTTTTATTTTTGTTTTAATTTATTAATCATGCTTAAATAATATTTAAATCTTAGTTTAACAATTAATTGAGTTTTATTGTTAATTTAAGATGTATGAACCCTAGGTTTGTGATACCTAAGTGATGTGAACGTGTTTAATTATTTTATATATGTTCAATGATTAGTTCCAATCATGCTTAGTTAATCATGTTGATAATTTATGTTTTATTTGAGAAATTTTAGTTAATTGAGATGTCAAACCCTAACTAGATTAATTCAAGAGTTAAAATCATGTTGAGTTAATCCCTGTTAAGCAAATATAAAAGTTTAAATCTTGTTATATGCCTCATGTTAATAAAATTAAGTTTTTGAATAAAGTTACAAAAACACAAATGCCAAAAACCTGATCTGTGAAGATCTTCTCTGGCCGATCGACCGACTAGCGACCAAGGCTAGTCGGTCGACCGGTGAGATCCTGTGAGTGCACGTTGTGCACGTTTACATTTGATCAATCGACGCCCTAAGGGCGGTCGACCGACGCCCAACCTGTATTCTCTTTTGTTTGATGTGTTGTTTTTTTACACCTTTTGTTTTTGAATGCGGGGTTCAAGGCGCACGATGATACACATACAATCATGAGTATACATGTATAGTGTTGTAGCACACACATGAGTATCCCAAAGAGGATTAATACAATTATTGTTTCGATTACACGGGAGATATGAGTTATTTAAACATTATATACTTGTATGAATATCATTGATGAGCACCGCTCAGTACTACTTAAATAATACGTCGATATACCATTAGTACAGGTCATTGAGTCGGGTTTTAGGATGCTTGATCTAGTAGTCCGTCCCGCGCATAGATGCGATGAGGCTTGTGAGCCATATACCTAGGATGCCTGATTTGGTAGTCCGTCAAGCACGTTGATACGATGAGACTAATAAGCCGTGTACACTTTTAGGATGCCGATTTGCTAGTTCGTCCCGCATGATAATGCGATGAATTATAAATTTTAGAAAGATTTACATTGTGATAATTATCTGATAGACTAAGTCTTGGTGGACACCATTTATGAACATGACTTCTCGTTGAGTTATATATGACTGAAGTACTTTACTCTTATAAGTACGCGGCATTATATGCAGTTATTTACATTATCTTCCAAAGGATAGTGGAAGATATTTTTGGTTCGATATTATGATGATTTTACTTTTTTATATTGCTATCCTTTATTCTTAGTTGGGATTGATGATTAGCGATTCACAATTTGAGACATATGATATATACATAAGAGTTTTCTTGTTAGGATTATTTCGCTTGACATACCAGACTCGTGTTGTAAGTTTCTAATTATTGATTCTATTTAGATTGTTATTCTTAGTCCGATATTGATATTTAGTTATTTACAATTTAAGACATATGATATATACATGAGGGTTTTCTTGTTTGGATTATTTCGCTCGACGTACTACGTCTCGTGTTGTAGGTTTCTAAATATTAATTCCATTTAGATACAAGGTAAATGATCTAGATAGACTATGCTTAATAGATAGAGCCTCAATCATATCTAGTAACCCTTTTCCTGGGGTGTAGGCTGTCTAAAAATCACTGCAGATAGCTGATCCCCATCAAACACCGATGATGGAAGTTACACTCTGACGACTTCCAGAAGGTTATAATTTAAAGAATTTCACGCAGACTGATGAAGGTTACAATCTGACGACCTTCGCAGCAACTGATGAAAGCTCTAATCAACAGCCTTCATAATTAACATCGAGAGTTACAATCTGACGACTCTCACATATCAAAGAGCTAAACCAAAGATTACAAAATGACGATCTTTGCAACGTTCTGACAGAAAGAGACTACAAATCGACGGTCTCTTCAAATCAAGACGTGGAAGTCCTCCCCGCGTACCAGCATCAAGACGCACCATGTTCATAGCCACGAACGCAAATCTAGGAGCAATATTGATGGCATAACCTAAACCATGCATATCCATAATATAAAAGGCAAGCAAGATACAAATAAAGCTCAAAAATAGATTAGCACAATAAGCTAACTTGGATCTTTAACTCAAGGCGATTAGACCTTAAATCAAAGAGCACCAAGCTCTGATACCAATTGTTAGACCCTAGAGGGGGGGTGATTAGGGTCTTATGCTAATCTAATCCGATTTAATGCCAATTAAAATTAATTAATAAGTTATCCTAGCAAGTATGAAATACAACAATGTATATGAGCTAGGATAAGTAATATGAACAACAAGATATATCCTAACAAAGAGATATAGGCAATGTATGTGCAAGGATATATAAGCTCAAGGGTAAACAATCTAAACTAGATAGTGGGCAATATAATCAACAAGCAATATACAAAGGCGATATAAGATATAAAAGTAAGTGCGCCAATGCAATCACAAACAAATAATATGATTATGGAGTTCGGTCCCCACGACCTACGTCTCCGCTCCTCACCTCGAGGAGATCTCCACTATCACAACCGGGTTTTCTACGTTCACCCGAACACCGTTTACACCTCACAATACAATCACTATGCAATCACACCTTACACACTAAGTGTTGGTCCTAGCCCGTGTCCTCCTCCTCAAGTGCTCGGTTACAACCTCTCCCTATGCACGTCAACCGACGCCACTCCTCTTGGATTCGACCCCGTCTCTCACCACACACTTCTCTCGGTGTACAAGTGTATTACAAGTGAATCCTCACAATAAGCATAATATAACAAATGATTGTTCTCTCTAACAAGGTGAGAACTCAATTAAGCTCAACTCAATGTCACACAATCCCACAACCCAATTATATAATGTATGCAATTACAATAAGCTCAATGGTTGTGTGTGTAAACAAAGAGTGAAATCAAATCTAACTCAAATAGCAAACTAGCAATAATAAGAATATGAAAATCAATAATGAAATTGCTAGAGAAAAGAGTTAGAAAACTTCTCTATGAACACAAAGAAGAGGATGAAGAGGATTGAGAATGAATCCCTCAATCTGCAGTAAAAACTTCCTCCTTTGTAAACAGAAACCCAAACTTAAACAAACAGTAAAAACCTTAAACCCTTGTTTAAAACATTGTTTTAAAAACTTCTTAGCATTACTTGAAAGAGAGCAGCAATAGGGTATTTATACCCACTCTAAGTCTCAGTCAAAACCCCTAACAAAAGATAAAAATAGCCCCAGCAAACAGCTCAGGAAATAGCCATTGGGAAAACAACGATCATATAGGCGGTCGACCGGCGGAAATATCGGTCGACCGACAGAGAGCAAAAACACGAAGAAACAGTTCTCATATAGGCGGTCGACCGGCGGAAATATCGGTCGACCGACAGAGAGCAAAAACACGAAGAAACAGTTCTGGACCATCGTCGGTCGACCAGTGCGGTCGACCGATGGAGCTCTCGGTCGACCGCATCAGTCGACCGACCAACTCTCTGCTGCATGCTGCCGACTGAAACTATGAGCGATCGACCGGTGTGGTCGACCGAATACTGATACTTCAGAAAAACAGTTTTAAACAGATTTTTAACTTTTGGAAAATTGTTAAAAATAACAAATGAAGTCCAAAAATAATGAAACATTGGGAAATGTATATAAACATGTAAATGGACATGTTACAAAAAGAATTTTCCAAATTGCATTTCCCATTTGTGAAAAATCATTATTTTGCAAAATAATCCAAAACATGAAAAAGTAAACATGTGAATTTTGATATTTTGGCTAAACCATGTTTTGAAACTTTGCACAATGATTATATAGACTTTTCACAAAATTGCATATTCTATGTAATGTTTTCAAAAACACAATAGTAAATATGAAATATGTGATTTCATATTATAAACATGAAAACCCAAAAAACACATGTATGTATATATAACTATATATATACATAAAAAACAAAACTTATATATATATATATACGAAGAAACCAATAAATGTGTGTGTATAGATATTGAGCTTAACGTATTAAACACACATAATATAAACCTATACTAAATTACCCAAGCTTGATCTTGATCTTCATTGTAGCTCAACTTGGTACACATGCGGATGAAGCTTGAACTTGATCTTTAACTTGAATTGACGTTGCTTCACTCCACAATTCCGCCAACCTCCATTTGATATGATCGTTAAGGCTCGATTCCATCCATCCTCCAACAACGTTGTTTGTCTACAATATATAAGAATGTACAAACACTAGACAAATAACATTAGTGATAAATTGTTTGTTAAACATCATCAAAATAAAGAGGCCAACAAAACGCAACTTCCAAGCCGCCAAACACAGCTTCCAACAAGATGCCGACGCAGCTTCCAGCCGCTGCGTCCGAGCTTTCAGACACTGCGTTCAAGCTTCCAGACACTGCGTTTGAACGCAGAATTTACACCAGAACGCGGATTTTACGTTTGACTCGTTCAAACACGAGCTGAACAGTTTCAAAACCGTTTCCCACGATCTGAGGAGATCACAACTCCACTCAGGAGTGATTTAAGGGGCGGTTACATCCCATTAGCCCCACTTAGGAGTGAATTAAGGAAGTGATTACACCCCTTAATCCCCTATAAATAACTGAAAATCAATTCAGTTCAGGGGTTCGGTCTGTTAGAACTTCTTGGCAGCAACAGAGGCTAGGTCTTTGGGCTGGCTTTTGGATCTCTCTCCTTAGCAGCAAAGAAGAGATCTTCGGCTTGTCTAACCAATTACGGTTAAGATCAATCAACTCATCAAGAGTTCTAAAACTTGCCACGCAAGTTCTCCACAACGTCAAATCGTGAGGAGAAGATCATGTTCTAGTGAAACAAGACGTCGGATCGTCAACGAGAAGCAAACTCGATGCGAGCATTCGAGGGAGGCATCTCATCGCCACCGTGAAGAACCCAGAATTAAACAAAGGGGAGAATCAAATTCGTTCTCCTCTCTTTTGTAATCAGGGAATTCAACTGTAATTGATTTTGAGAGAATACAAGTCATTTTCTTTCACTGTCTCTTTACTACAAATTTTCCCACAAACATGGGGGCGGATGAAGATGATATTACTGTAGTACTCTGACGCTCTTGTTGTTTCTCTTTTTATTTTTTAATTACTTTCAGACAGCAGCTCAGAGTTTCGGAGATCCGCAGGATGATGGACTTCTAGCATAGTCACCGTCACATATTTTTAGTAGATGAGACTCCACCGTAGTTGATATTTATCTCTAGACATTTAGAGTTTTGTATTTCATCTTGTAAAAGCTGTGTGCCTTAGTTTATTTTCAGTTGACTCATATTAAGATACTTTATATTTATTTCAGACTTCAGTTGTATTCAGTTGAGACATGGTTATATATATTAGATATCTCTTTCTATATCATGTCTATTGCATTTATTTCCCTTAGTTTGCATGTTTTGTACATGCACTTGTATTTGATTCCACTAGAGAGATATTACTGTGATGGTAAAACGTGTTGTTGCATAGTGTGGGTGCATGACAGATTTGACATCTTTGGGTACACCTATAAATATAAAATTAATATGTAAGATAATAATATCATAACTTATATTTATAAAATATATTATAATTTAAGATAGTTTAATATTAAATTAATAATCTAGCATCTACCTAATACTATGATATATTAATATGTTTGTATGACATAATAAAAATTTAGTGGAGAGGAATACTACTATAAATGTTAATCTCTTAGTGTACGGAATATAGAATTAGTATATAAATTATCATAATATATATTACTAAATATTGTAATATATTTATCGTAATATTTGGATACGAGGTAATTCTGAGCATGCAAAATTCTAAGTGGTGTGGGAAGCTATTACATTTGCTCTTGACACTATACGTGGAAAGATAATTTTCTAAGAAGATGTGGAGGTTGTAATTAGAGATATCCAAAATAGGGCAGAGCAATACTCAAATTTTAGACACTTTGTGGATGATATATTCAACGATATTGCACACGACTCGAGAAATGTGATTTTCAGATAGTTCGTCAAATGAGGAATTTAATGGCTCATGTGTTGGTCTGAAGAGCTAAGAAAATTGATGATTTTGAGTTAAGAAAATTGATGATTTAGTGGTATGGCTTAAAGGCTCACCACCGTTTTTACACAATACTCTGTGGTCTGACAAGGAACAACGTTTATCCATATTTTTTTATCATGCTTCTGGATTTTTAGTTTAGGTTGGATGTGTTTTACTATTTTTTCCATAAAAAACTGTTACAATACAATAATTAGATCCTACTAACAAAGTAATTTGTGACATCTGCCCTTCTGAACTTACTAATAATGCATTTAATACGAATAGTAGTGAGAAATGAGCCCATAATTAGTGCATTCATGTATCTTCTTGCACTAATTAATCAATTTTTCCTAATTAATTATACACTAATTATTTTACGATTAATCTACTTCAATAAAGATCTCAAGAGTTGCATAAAATTATACTATATATGAATGCTCAAATGCACAAAAGAAAACACCAAAAGAATCAAATGAAAAAAATGGACGAGGTGAGAATTTTGATAGTGGAGTCAATCTCTCGATTATAGTAACATGGATATATGTCACATTCAACAAGATTTCATATGTGATAATTTAGAGAGAAGATTATATTGTTTTTTTTGGAGGAAACAAATAGATCTGGGATGAGTTCACCTCTCATTTACAAAAGAAAAAAAAACATAAATCTATTAGTTATACAAATATGCAAATTTGTGTAGAGAAATAAATTGACCCTCGAATGTTTTAGCCTCATATGATTACTCAATGTGCATAACGTGCAGTGCACGTCTTACATACTAGTAATACTAGATGTGGAATTGCAATATTTGAATTTGAAAAATCATCTCCACTGTTCACCATGCGTATGAAGCTTCTAGAGTTTGCTTCGTTGCCAACACTCCGACCTCGCAGCCAATAGCCACGGCCACTTGTGTCCACAGTCAATAATGCAACCCCTCCCACAAAATTAGATGCCACCTCCAACCGAGGAAAGAGACCCACGTCTCCCACCTCCAAAGCGTTGGATTCACGTGGCCCGGGCGCAGTCCATAAACACCAAAAGCCCACTAAACGACATCTCCACTTCCCAGAATCTTCTCCTTTTTGGCGAAAGAAACCTCCGGCGTCACCGTAGTCCACGTCGTAGGCCCATCTCTTGTGACCACAAGCCCCTCCACGTGACTTGGAGCGCTTTTGGCCCAGTTATGTAGCCGACGTGGCCTCATGCCAGCCACCGCTGGCGTCTATAAATTTTGATGCCTCTGGCCTTCAGTATCCACCAAAAAGATATCGGAAAGTTCAAGCTTAATTTGATAAACAAAGAGTTAGATAAGCTTTGAAATTCGAAGCGATGGCAGTTTCAGCTACATTAATGCAATCTTACTTGGTCAGGCCCATGGCCAGTTCTGGCTTCAAGAGATACTCTTCAGTTGGTATTCCGGCTCAATCTCTGCGGTGCAAACGTGCAGTGCACGTGCGTTGCCAAGCAGAGGTAAGGCCACTGTGCTAGTATATATGCTTATTTCATAGTGATGATAGTATACAACTATACATTACCTGCTTAACTTCAAAAAGTTTAATTTTGTTATTCTCGGAGTCACAATGAGTTTTTTCTATAGCAAGAGTTTTCATACAGATCTAAGATTGAATAATTATGTTCTGAAAATTAAAAAGCCTGATTTTGACCTACAAATGAAGTTTGAGGTTGTCTAATGTCTTGTATTCAAAATTATATAACTTTTTTTTTCTCATGTTGAACAGGAGAAGCAAACACCAGCTGAGGAGCCAACGTCAGCAACACCAAAGCCCAAGGTATAAAAAAAAAAATCATCAGCAACGTGCTCCGTCAGTTAAAAAGAAAAAGAAAGAGAAATAAAGAAGTATAAACTATATATTGAAATTTTATTGAAAATATTGTAAAATGTTTTTATTACAAAAAAAAAACTATGTGACAGTTTTTCTATAAATACCTAAATGTCCATTGCAATGGAGTAAACTTCAGAATATATATATACACACTACATATAAAAGAGGATTGAGGTGCTAAAACTTTCGATTGCCCTTTTTACCCCTCTCAAATTTAATCTTTCTAATTTTACTTTAATTATTTTATTTATCTCAAAATCTCTTTCAATGAGTCTTAAATTAAATTAAATTAATTGCAAATCACAATAATAATAAGATTTAATTAGTTTTTCGGTAAGACTTAATTAGTTCCTAGGTTTTTAAAGATTCCATAACTTATTTAATTAAATGCATATGTTATAGATCCAATTAACTAACTACTCTTTCATTTTTCCTTTATATAACCTCTTTTTCATCTCTACACTATAAATTATGATCATCCATTGTCTTCAACCCACCACATCACCCACTAAAACAAAATCCCACACAACACAATTATGTAAGAAAATCAAAAGAGCAAGACACATTATTTTCTAAACATCTTAATTTTAAGTTCAGAAGAACCTACCTCAAGATGGGAATAGGCGAGTTTCATGCCTTTTGATGCGACCACCAAATAAAAAATATTGTTCAGCTTATTTCTTAGAAGCCCATTCAGCAAAATAAATCGTCTATTTCTTATCCACTATTTTCTAAACAACAAATATTTTATAATCTATTACACTCGTTCTGGAAAAATATATAAGTTTGCTATTCTAACGCTAATAAAATACAACAGGTGAGCACTAAATTCTCAGACGTCCTAGCATTCAGCGGCCCAGCACCAGAGAGAATTAACGGCCGTCTCGCCATGATCGGCTTCATGGCAGCTGTCGAGCTCGCAAGAGGCGACGACCTCGCAGCGCAGCTGGCCAACGGCGGCCTGCCGTGGTTCGTGGCGACAGCAGCAGTTCTTTGCAGCGTCGCTGATCCCGCTGTTCAAAGGAGTGAGCGTGCAGTCGAAGTCGGGGGGTTTGATGACGGCGGATGCGGAGTTGTGGAACGGGCGGTTTGCGATGTTAGGGTTGGTGGCCTTGGCTTTTACTGAGTATGTGAGGGGAGGACCTCTTGTGTAAATTAGGAAATTGTTAAGGTCTAAAAATGGTTTCTTATGTAGGAGGAGAGAATGTGAGGAGATTAAGAGGCTACGGTCTTGCGGTATACACTCTGTAGGAAATATACTATCCGTCTATAAATGAAAACATCTCTTGTTCCGTTTCTCTCTTTTTTTGGGCTTGGCTGCATAATTTTCACATTTTAGTCCGATTTTGTTAGTTATACATAAATTCTACAATTAAACGGATTTCTCGAATTTCTCTGCAACCAAGAATGTAGAATCTTAGGGGTTGTTTTGTTCGGTTTTTTTGATGGGGGAACTTTGCAACTTTTTCCCAAAATCGCCTCTTAAAGAGGCGATTTTGTTAAGAGACGATTTTGAGAGAAAGCTGCCAAAGTTCTGATACTTTGGCAGCTTCCCCCCTTCCCCTTCAAAAAAATAGAACCAAACGCGCCCTTGTTAGAATCATTTCCCCCCTCCAGTTTTTCCTCCTAAAAAGGAGTTAATATTCAATACCCTGAAGTCGTTGTTGCTGGATTTGCTCGTGATGTTAAATGCAAGCTCTAAAAGTATTGATATGCAATAAGTCTGTAACTCTATTATTCAAATACTGATGGATATTTAACTCAGTGTGAGAACAAGAGTTATGATCTGTCATTGAGAAGATCTTCAAGAGATTTGTTTCTAATAATGCTTTTGATAACTTGTTCCTAATAAAATTTTCTCTGCCTCGCATTTCTTCCGCTTGTGATTTATCAGTGCAGTTCTAGCTAGCAAGTTGTATTTTGCGAAATGTAGTAAAGCTTTCATTACAAAACTACTTAAAGTTATCAGCTGTAGAATGTATAAACTAGTATGTAAACTAACATCTTCTTGATGTTTAGGGTCAGTTTGGCAAAATCCTTTAAAACTAGGGTAGTATTGATCATAGGCCAATTTTATCATAAACTGGTTAGGTTTTTTTCCACATGGGATGGTTTGAAAAAAAAAACACGTTTTAAGCCATTTATTGGCTTGAAACTAAGCCAATTCTGGCCCCGTTCTAGCCAATCACAAAACAATAAAAAACTAATTCAGAATCATATCTTACCCATTTTTAAAGAATAGACAAACACGCTCTGGAATATATCAAGCTTAAAAATATATACACAAAAGCATTGCAAATAATACATTAGGAGTCAACAACTCTAAACTTAAAGTAAAAAAAGCTACTCACTTTGCTTCCAATATTATACAACGGAGGACCCTCCTGAGCATTATTTTTCCCAAACAAGGAGGGTGTAGGATTCCTTTATGTCACTATATTACATCGATCTATGTTGGTCAACTGTTAGGGTCTTAGAGCATCTCCAACAGTTTCCCCAAAATTTTCTCCAAAATAGAGAAACAAAAGTCATATTCTCCAAATTTAGAGCATCTCCAACAGTTTCCCCAAAATTTTCTCCAAAATAGAGAAACAAAAGTCATATTCTCCAAATTATTTTTGCTCCAACTCCCCAAAATTTTCTCCAAAATAGAGAAACAAAAGTCATATTCTCCAAATTATTTTTGCTCCAACTCCAACAGTTTCCCCATTTTTAAAAATCGCATTTATTACAATAATAAAGCTCTCCCCAAAAATTTAGAGAATGCTGCAGATTTGGGAAGACTCCCTATTTTTTCTCTTCCTTCCCTATTTTGGGGAATGGGATGAGGAATCTGTTGGACAAAAAAAAAGCTCTATATTCCCCAAAATTAAGTATTTCAAGAAGATGGGGAAGCTGTTGAGCATCTCCAACAGCTTCCTCATTTTATTGGTATTCTCACTATTGGAGAATTTTGGGCTTTTTTTGGTCTAACAGATTCCCAATCCCATTCCCCAAAATAGGGATGGAGGAGAAAAAATAAGGAGTCTTCCCCAAATATGCAGCATTCTGCAAATTTTTTTTTTGTAAAAAATGAAGGAATTTTCGGTTTTTGAGGGCTAGTAATAAATGCAGGATTTGTAATAAATGCAGGAGAATATGAATTTTTATTATTGTAATAAATGTAGGATTCTTTAAAATGGGGAAGCTGTTGGAGTTGGAGCAAAAATAATTTGGAGAATATAACTTTTGCTTCCCTATTTTGAAAAAAAATTTGGGAAGCTGTTGGAGATGCTTAGTTGAAAACCAATTTCTCAAAGGTAGGAGATTGATAGAACTATTGATTTTTTTTTTCTTTTTACGTTGATATGTTCACTTAAAAAAAATCAAAAGTATGCGATTCATATTAAACATGGACACACCTCTCTTTATTTCACAGTAATTATAATGCATAGGAATTTTATATGCATACACCCAGATTGCACTCTCCATACCTTTCAATACAAGAGATAATGGTGTATAAATAGCATTAGTAATTGGCAATTGGAACCAAAGCAATTAATACGGGAAGTAATCCTAAATCTAGGCTTTACTGCTAAAAACAGGGGTATTTGCATATTCCCAGTTGTAGAATGAACTGAATGCATAGGATCTTGGACCAGCCACTTCTTTGGGGGACACTGCTCTTTCAATTTCTTTCAACTCCTCCTTGGTGAGCCTCAAGTCCAAGGAGCCAATATTTTGGTCCAGGTTCCTGATCTTGGTTGTCCCTGGACAATTCAAAACAATTAAAAAAAACATTTTCAAGTACTGAAATTTCATAATAATTAGTTAATATAATTGCTAAGTAACCTGGTATAGGGACCACATCATCCCCTTGATGAACAACCCAAGCTAGAGCTAGTTGAGCAACAGTACAATTATGCTTGTTAGCCAGCTTCTGTATTCTCCTATAAAGACTCTTGTTTTTCTCCAAGTTCTCCCCACTGTACCTTGGATGTGCAACCTGACATAATGCGAGTCTAATTCTACTGAGCAACTGTTAGGAGTATAAAACTATAATCCTCAACTTTTATCATAATTTTTTGAAATTTTCCAGTACAATGAAAAAGTACTAAACAAGTTCAAAATGTCAGCAAGCTAAGGTACCAATACAGAATTCGCAGGCAAGCTCTCCGTAACTGCTTTGCCGCCGAAAAATCCACGGCCAAGGGGAGCGTAAGGAACTATGCCAATTCCAAGTTCTCTGCAGGATAAACAGAATTCAGGGTGAAAAAAGAAAGGTAAATGTGCGCATATATTTGTTTTTACTATCTTAAACAGGGTTCCCGGCATAAACCTGCAAAGAGGAATAAGCTCCGTCTCGATATCACGAGTCCAAAGAGACCATTCCATTTGAACTGCAGTTATCGGATGCACAGCATGCGCTCTCCTAATTGTATCTGGGCTGGCCTCTGATAGCCCAATGTACTTCACCTTCCCCTCTTCCACTAGCTTCTTAAGTTCCCTAATCTGTCAATAAACAGTCAAAAGTAATATGTATATGCTTACAGGTGTATTAAAACTGCAACAACATAAAATTAATATTCCCCAAAACTATAACTTCTGATATAAACGTCAGTTACTAATTACAACTTCATAGTTTAGATGTTGCGACTGTGACTTCAGAAATGTTGAGTGGGCAATCATAGTCCCACATCGACTAAACAAGAAGAGGACTTAAGAGTTTATATAGAATGGGCAAGTCTATTTGGTATGAGGCCTTTTGGGGTGAAAACCCAAGAGCAAAACCGTGAGGGCTTTGCCCAAAGCAGACAATATCATACCAAAATAGAGAATAAATAGTGTCCAACGATCCTATAATTGGTATCAGAGCCAAGGTCTCGGAGTTAGCCCCAGATTAAAGAGATCATGGTTGAGCTCTATTGGATAGGCGGTGGTGGCAGTGGTGTGCTCCCGGTGAAAATGAGATGACCTGGACAGAGAGAAAAAATCGCGAGGTTGATGGACTCGATGAAACAGGTCTTCAGAGAAAAATGAAACAGGTCTTCCCGGTGTTTCCCGGTGTAGGAGAGAACGGATGGATGATCGTTTAAGGGGAGGTTCGGTGGGACTTTGTTTAAGGCGAGGATTGTTGAGTGGGCAATCATAGTCCCACATCTTCTAAACAAGAAGAGAACTTAAGAGTTTATATAGAATGGGCAAGTCTATTTGGTATGAGGCCTTTCGGGGTGAAACCCCAAGAGCAAAACCGTGAGAGCTTATAGCCCAAAGCGGACAATATCATACCAAAATAGAGAATAAATAGTGTCCAACGATCCTATAGAAAAGACTGTGCTTACAGTTTCTTCTATTGGTGTCCTCTGATCGATTCGATGTTGATAGTAAAGATCAACGTAGTCCACTCCCAGACGCTTCAGACTCGCTTCACAGCAAGCCCTGACATACTCAGGCTTTCCATTCACCACAATGCCACCTCTGTCAACTTTTTCGACTCCAAATTTTGTTGCCAGTTGAATCTTTTCTCGCGGCAAGTCCTTCAAAGCCTGTACTAGTTCACAAACAATTGTAATTCTTTACGTTCAACAAATTCATTATGCAGAATAAGAGAAATAGTTGCGGAGCGCAAACCTGTCTAAGTAGCATCTCACTAGTATAAGGTCCATACATGTCCGAAGTATCGAAGAAAGTTATCCCCTTAGAGAATGCCTGCTTGATAATGGAGGTACCTTCTTCTTCTGAGAGCGGAGAGTTGTAGTTACCAGTGAGACCCAAACAACCAAATCCTAGTTTGGATACCTACAGAGCAAGCAATGGAAGAAATTAGAAGATTGTGAGACTTGGACGTTAGTAATGTAAAGCTAAATAAAAGACTGACCTCTAAACCCTGTGATCCTAACTTGACCCTGGGAATCTGGGTTTTAGATTGCACGCCCATTTTGGTGTTGGAGCCTCCGTTTTCTCTACAATGTAGGGTACTATGAGTTATATGATGACAATTTATAGTCTCCTAAAGATTCAATCTTAGCTCAACCTACATCATTTTCCTATGTCATGCGGAATACTCCACTCATTTTGCTGGACAAAAGAGAAATTCCCACATCATATGGAATACTACATCATTTTTCCCGTGTCATTTTTTGACTATTTTTGTCGGTTCAAACCGAACCGATTTAGATTCAAAACCAAACCGAATCAAACCGAACCCGAATCAATCGGTTCGGTGAGTTTTGGTTTGGTTTAGGTCTAGACATGTCAAAGTCGGATAATTGTTAGCTAAGAAATATCATTCTTACTCCTTCAAACATCTCGCTCATCTTATATCCCAAGTTCGAGAGAAACCTTACCCAAGACAACAACTACTTGTAAACTAATATTAAATTTTGAACAACCAAAATACAGAAAAATATTAGTACACAATTTCTTTTCACCTGGAAAGATTGCGACTCTGAGATATTTATGTTGAGAGTAGTTGGTTCGTTATCTCATTTTCAAATATTTGAAAACCAAACTGAACCGACATTGTTCCAAAACCGTTCCGGTTGAAATTCGACCGGTTCGATCAGCTTCTTGAGGAAATGAGGCCAAATTAAAGTTGGGGAAGATCTTAACCGACATCGGGGTGATTCACTAACTAAAGGACAAAAGGAACTAGAACCTAAAAAAGCAAAATTACGAAGCATATGACGACCGTCGACCGCACATAGCTCTTTCAAAATTTGGCAACGCAAAGACTACTACTCAAGATTATTTTACTAATCAAAAGAATTCATATCAAAGCCAAATTCTCGAAGCATGCATCATCACTCACTGAAATGGCAATCATAGAGGCATCCACCGCAGAGATTAGAAGCACGTAGTTGCTTCCATAATTATCCAATTTGAGAAGAGCCAAAGCAAACCACGTACCGACTAGATTCCGTTCTAAGTGCTAGCTAGCTTTGACCCGTGTTCGTCGCTTGTTTGTTTGAACGCGGAAAGAAATTAAGCCACGCAAGCCACAGGAGTTGTTTTGTTTTTAGTGAAACGGTGGGCAGCGAATTCAGTGTTTCATTAAAATAAGAGTTTAACCAACAATCCAAAAAATATAGAAGTACATGGAAACACAGATTAGAAGCAGCGACAAGTACTTAACATAGCTGCTAATCTATCCGGTGAGTCAGTGAGCATTCACTAAATAAATTATAACCATTCACTAAATAAATTAAAAACTGTTAATAATGTAGTAGTCTCGAGCGTAGATTCTATCAGAAAACTCTCAAAGAAAAGGGTAATCTATACCATTTATGAGTGGATCTATTGTATAAATAACGTCATTCCTATGGGAATGCGCGGTATACTTTCTCCCCTATTTTCTTCAGCAGTCAAGATGATTTAATTTAAACCCAATGAAATGATCTAATGACAGAAATTAAGGAACAATATAAACAAAAACTTGTGCTTCTAGCGGTCAAACACTAGTTCCTGTCGCGTGGTCTTCACTACGCTCTTAATAAATTGGAACACCGACATCGTAGTCGAACTCTAAGCAATATTGCAGAAATAATAAATCAGAGAGTTACTAGCTAGATGCCGTATTGTTGGAAAACTCTATTCTCATGTTGTTGCTAAACAAACCAGGGATGTATTTGTGATAGAAAGTATATGAAGTAAATATGATATAGTGTAACGTACCACAAAGTTAAGTAACATTCAACGTGCATTTGTGTTCTTATTAAGAGTGTGTATTGTATTCACTTATTTAATTTTCACGGGTAAATAACCAATTGTTCATAAAATTGTGGATTTTTTTTTTTTTTTTTTTGAGAACATAAGATAGTGGATGACAGTGGTAGCAACTTGGACCGTCTACAACAAAAGTCGCACATGACAGGTTAAATGAACCATACAGATTCGGTGGGCTTATGGGGCGGTAAAGCTTAAAACACACTGTTTTGTCCCCCTTTAATTTCCACTTTTAGAAAGTTTTTTTTTTTTTTTTTTTTGAGAACATAAGATAGTGGATGACAGTGGTAGCAACTTGGACCGTCTACAACAAAAGTCGCACATGACAGGTTAAATGAACCATACAGATTCGGTGGGCTTATGGGGCGGTAAAGCTTAAAACACACTGTTTTGTCCCCCTTTAATTTCCACTTTTAGAAAATACGCAAGTCCTTTTTTCTTGAATCTATTACAGTTGTTTACGAGAAGTTGGTCCATTTTAATCCGTTCTACTATATTGAGCTACTTTTAAAAACCCGATAAGTATGATCTCACGATTTATAATGTTTTAAAAAAACACAGGATCGAGGAGCAAAACTCTGGGAAAACGCAGAGAAAATCCTGATATTCAACACTTTTATACATTCCGTTACTTATTTATTCTTTTGACATATCATGCATGAGCCTCACATGCACTGAAGGGCTAACTCTGGTTTAGATAATCGCCGAATTTATTAATGTTAATGAAATTTCCCTCTCCACTTATGCCATTGGCACAAGAATTTGGGCCGCTGATGGTGGTGGAACCAATTAACCCCCAAACCCACCACCTCAAAGCCAACCCGGGGGGGGGGCGGGGTGGGGGGGGGGGCGGGCCACCCCACCCAAGGTTTTTAGGGACATATTTATGTAACTTATAAGTATAGATGTTTTTCTATAGCAATCCCCTAAATCTATCGTTTTTAAAATTAGTTCTCCAAATCTTTCTTATTTAAACTTTGTCCTCTAAATTTTCCATTTCATAGTTGAGATTGGTTCCTCTGGAATCTTACATGTTTGAAATTAGTGCCCAAAAATTTCCATACTTTGAAATTAGTTTCCAAAATCTTTTAAAGCTGTGAAATTAGAGCTGTTGTTATATTTCCCATCTAAATTGTTAATTATGATTTGGTAAGTTTTAACTGGTGTGACAGGTAATTATCAAATCACAAAATCAACCAAAATCCACCAAAATATGATTCTAAATTTGTAGATTTAAGATGACTTTGCCCAATATCTTCCTAATTTGTGCTCCCACAAAGTCTTTATTGGGGTTTTGATTTGAATGCATATGGTTGTAATTACTATTCCATAAGAAAAAGACAGAATATTGCCAATCTCTAACTAGAGAGGCTAACTTCAATTCACTTAAAAGAATTGGGATTCTAATAAAGAAATAAACCCTATATGTAGAGAGAGGCATCTTGTTTTCATAAAAACATTCTTTTCCCTTTCAAAATTTGATAAATTCTGACTATGCCACTATCTCTAATTACTTTTTTATTAAATAAATATAACATCTTATTAATTATGCATCTCCTCACCATCCTAAATAATTATAATTATTAGTAATATAATAACTATTAATTATTTAAAAATAATAAAACAAAATAAAATTTATAAAATAAGTATACATAATTATTAGTAGTAAACAATTAAATCATTACAATAATTATTTATGAATTATCATAAAATAATTACAATACTAGTACAAGTAGAATAATATATTGCTAAATACTATTAATTATACTATAATTCAATGAGCAATTAAATAAATTAAATAAATTAAATAAATTTTGAATCGCATAAATAGTGTAATTATTGTAATAATACATAAATTATGAATTATACTATATATTTAGTATTTATTATTAAATAAATAATTTAATATTATTTTCTCAATATTATTACATGATACTAAATAATTGTTTGCGTCGAAAATTAATGTATTCATTGCGGTATTCATTACAACTTCGGTCGTTACAATGAAAACAAAAAGATAGTCTTTTTATAAGACTTTTACATAATGAAAATGAAAAAATACAATTCTCGTCAAACAAACGCAGAGATCGTTTATCGATCTTCTGCTTGCGTGGGATCTTTGCCTGTGCCGGGGTTTATCCGTGGACCGCCTTAGATCTGGATCCGGTTGATGGAAAATTCGGCAGAGCTTCGCCTTCGCCGAGGAAGTATTTGATTTGAAGCTGGCCGACCCGCGCCGCCGCGGGTCGGACTTGGCCGACCCGCGCCGCCGCGGGTCGGACTTGGCCGACCCGCGCCGCCGCGGGTCGGACTTGGCCGACCCGCGCCGCCGCGGGTCGGACTTGGCCGACCCGCGCCGCCGCGGGTCGGACTTGGCCGACCCGCGCCGCCGCGGGTCGGACTTGGCCGACCCGCGCCGCCGCGGGTCGGACTTGGCCGACCCGCGCCGCCGCGGGTCGGACTTGGCCGACCCGCGCCGCCGCGGGTCGGACTTGGCCGACCCGCGCCGCCGCGGGTCGGACTTGGCCGACCCGCGCCGCCGCGGGTCGGACTTGGCCGACCCGCGCCGCCGCGGGTCGGACTTGGCCGACCCGCGCCGCCGCGGGTCGGACTTGGCCGACCCGCGCCGCCGCGGGTCGGACTTGGCCGACCCGCGCCGCCGCGGGTCGGACTTGGCCGACCCGCGCCGCCGCGGGTCGGACTTGGCCGACCCGCGCCGCCGCGGGTCGGACTTGGCCGACCCGCGCCGCCGCGGGTCGGACTTGGCCGACCCGCGCCGCCGCGGGTCGGACTTGGCCGACCCGCGCCGCCGCGGGTCGGACTTGGCCGACCCGCGCCGCCGCGGGTCGGACTTGGCCGACCCGCGCCGCCGCGGGTCGGACTTGGCCGACCCGCGCCGCCGCGGGTCGGACTTGGCCGACCCGCGCCGCCGCGGGTCGGACTTGGCCGACCCGCGCCGCCGCGGGTCGGACTTGGCCGACCCGCGCCGCCGCGGGTCGGACTTGGCCGACCCGCGCCGCCGCGGGTCGGACTTGGCCGACCCGCGCCGCCGCGGGTCGGACTTGGCCGACCCGCGCCGCCGCGGGTCGGACTTGGCCGACCCGCGCCGCCGCGGGTCGGACTTGGCCGACCCGCGCCGCCGCGGGTCGGACTTGGCCGACCCGCGCCGCCGCGGGTCGGACTTGGCCGACCCGCGCCGCCGCGGGTCGGACTTGGCCGACCCGCGCCGCCGCGGGTCGGACTTGGCCGACCCGCGCCGCCGCGGGTCGGACTTGGCCGACCCGCGCCGCCGCGGGTCGGACTTGGCCGACCCGCGCCGCCGCGGGTCGGACTTGGCCGACCCGCGCCGCCGCGGGTCGGACTTGGCCGACCCGCGCCGCCGCGGGTCGGACTTGGCCGACCCGCGCCGCCGCGGGTCGGACTTGGCCGACCCGCGTGGGCGCGGGTCGGCTTTGTCCGACCCGCGCCGCCGCGGGTCGGCTTTGTCCGACCCGCGCCGCCGCGGGTCGGACTTGGCCGACCCGCGCGGGCGCGGGTCGATGCGGTCCGACCTGCACGGACGCGGTGTTTCGAATCTTTGCTGAGCTCTGGTGTTTTCTGGTCTTTCCGGGACTTGTATTTTCCACCGTTTTGCGTGTTTGCCCGTTTTGTTAACTTGCACACTTCGTTGTGGGATTGATTGTGATGTTTCAATACTTTGCCTGGAGCTCTGCGTAGTTTTCTGTCTTTTCCGGACTATGTATTTTCCACCGTTTTTGGTGTTTGCCCCGTTTTCGTTTACTTGCACACTTCCGTTGTGGATTGATTGCGAACGTGCTTATATCGGCCGTGTGATTGATGCCACTCGTGTTGACCGACGCGCACCGAACTGATTGACCCAGCGGGTGTTTGATTACGCACGGAGTCTGATTGGTGCGCGCCAGAGCAGCGCTGATGTTGAGCGCGCAGGCCTACTTGATTCGCGTTTCGCTTCAGGGCGTTGTCGCCGATGCGGTCAATCCTCTTAGACTCGGGATGAATGACGTTCGTCGTCTTCTCTCAGTCTTGAGCTGTGTGCGAATACCTATAGGCATTTTTAGACGCCTACAATAATCTATACTTGATAATGATTGAAATTTTAATAAATAATTTACTATAAATAATAGCATTATTAATTTTTAATGATAATATAATAAAAAATTTATAAAATATTTATAGTACTAAATTATAATTAAAAATTTAAATTAGATAAATATTTTATAGAATATATACATTATAATTATTTTAATAGTATTGCTTAATCTGGGAATTATAATATTAAATAAAGTAAATCATAGTAAACCCCCATAAACTTTCAGCATTTTGCAGTTAATAGATTCTATGAACTTTTAAAATCACACTAAACCCCTAACAACTTTTGTAGAAAGCCCTCAACAACTTTTCGATAAATTCCACCAAACCCTCAATAACTTTCAAATATCTTTAAATGCTATTTTCATGTTTTAATTTATAGGGGTTATCTGCAAAATTTAGAGAGTTATTAAGAGTTTTCTTTGTAACATAAAAGTCATTAGGGGTTTAGTATAATTTTGAAAGTTCATATGTGCTGAAAATTCACAAGGGTTTAAATGTAATTTGTCCTATTAAATAATTATAATGAGAAGTAACTATTATAATATGTTATAGGTATCAAGTGTAACTACCTTGGGAACATCAAGAAAGAGTTAGCAAGCTTAACACAGCTTAGTTAGTTTAAAAATAAGTTAACAACTTTTAAATTAGAGGGGCATATTTAAGAGAATGTATAGAATTGACAGTTTTATTTAAGAACAATTTTAGATTTTGGGACTAATTTCGAAAAAGGTTAACACTGGGCTATCATTATAAGAAAAGCATTTAATTTTAATAAATACACAATAATAATTAATTAATATATTTCTTTTTTAGTAACCTTATTATGCAATTTTATTTATTAACACGTAGTTTTATTATTCAATAAAAATTTTAAAACTTAAAATATGTACATTTACATGCAAAGCACATGCATTATAGTAGTTCCCTTTAAAAGTAGAATGGTGAAATGGATTTCTGATGCCCATTTACAGGATTATTTAAATGGGTATTATATATGTGTTAAATGGGCCAATTCGGATCCACCTGAGTAATAAATGGTAGCTCGGGAAATATGTCCCTAAGTCTTAATCCATGCATGTTGAGCCAAAACTATTAATAATGGGTCGGGTCGGAGTTCATAGGTCGGGTCAAATTGTTTTGTTGCGTTCTCTCCTTTTAAATGGGCCAATTCGGATTACAACTGTATTGTGCGTCCACTAGTTTGGGATCCACATTAGTGGTAGACAAAGGGATTTCTGTGAGCGCTTTTAAAGTAATAAAACTAGATTTTCATAGTATGGAGATGCATGAAAGAAATATTGAAATATTTAGTTGTGAACATAATTATGTAAAGATTGTAGACGTAGAATTAATAAAAATCTTTCATGATTAGAGTTAGATTAAAATTACAATCCTTAAGCTTTAACTATTCTTTAAACTCTCTTAATATCTTTTAAGTGTAAATCCAAAACCAATTTGAAAATTGCAATATAGCTTGATCAGACCGTTTTGATCAAATGCCACTCCCAGCCTCTCAAGCCTCACGCAGCCGTGTCCTTCTTTTTCTCGTAATCTAGAAACTTCTTGCTACCTAAATCTTAAGATGCCGTTGAATATTCTCCTAAAAATTACTGAACCAGCGAATATTCTCGAAAGATGAAACAAAACAACCCAGGTCCGGTTTTCTGCGGAAGCGAATATGGGCCAAGCCCAGCCCATCAAACCCCTTCAAATACCCCCAATTCCATCCAAGCCCTTTTCAAATTTCATCTGTCCACAGAAAACGGAAAAAAAAAATGGGGGAAACCCTAGGCCCCAAAACCCTAACCCCAAACCCTAGCTGATCGGGAACCCTCACCCTAAATTCTCATGAAAAACCCTAACCACCACCATGGCACCGAGCACGAAAGCCGCTGATATGCCTCCAAAACCCAAGATCAAGCTCGTCCGCGTCTCCTTCATCGACGCCGACGCCACTAACTCCTCCGACGGTGAAGACGACGGAGGACGCTATCGTTTGAGATCCGAGGATGCGCGCGGTGAAGGTAACCGAAACTGGAGCCAAAGTTGGGCGGCGGAAAGACGCTGCCGCCGTGAGGTTGAAGGGAGCGAAGGCCGTTACCAATTTCCCAATTGAGGAAGTTACGAAGCTGACGGCGGGAGTTGACGCCGCTAAGATGCCGAGAAAAAAAATTGGGGCTATGGTTGTAAATAAAAAGAAAAGGATTGACTGAAATATATGTTTTTCGATTTTGTCTTGTAGCGGACAGGATGTGTGCGGTCTTTTAGGGTTTTACTAATGTTGAACATGTTATGTGCACCGAAGCGTGGTTTTGTACTTAGAAACTGATGTAAGAACCTTGCTAAATATGTAATTGATGAGGAATTCTTGTTATTTTTTGTTATACGTATTAGGAGTTTGATGTAACTATGAGGATGACCTAAGGTTACATGCGTGTAAATACAATCAGTAATTAATCCTATTTATTATCCATGGGAGGTTTGCATGCAATTCATCCAAATATTAGAGACGGAAAGCAGCAAATTTACCCTTCGTTGAAGGATGGAGAAGTAATACAATCGGTGTGCGTTAGATAAAAATCAAAACCACCGGCGCGTAGATAAATACTCCGTCGGAAAAAAATAAAACGATTCAACAAAACGTTATCCGCTTGGTCAAAAAAAAAAGGAAAACAATTCAACAAAACAATGGAAGGAGACGACGTTTATTCATCTCCGATGACGAGCCATCTGACACTATCTCCGGTTCTTGACGGTTGAAATTCGCAATAACATCATTGGGTTCATCGGAATGCCGCCGCTTGCGTCGCAGCTGAGCCAGCTGCTGAAGCCTCATAAGATACGCCTGCTCAATTGCTGAAGTTACCTTGGCACCAAAAGTCGACGTTGACATACACGACGTGCACATACCGATCTGCCTCTTCCGACGGTGCTGAGCTCTGTTCAAAAGTTGCTTCTTTTTCAGGATGGCGTGCCTGACCTTATGCGCCTTCTGGTGAGTGCCGAGGGCCTGCAGAGTTTTGAACTTCCTCTGGCAATGTTTGCAGGGGTGACTAAGGCCGGCGTCTTGTACCGTCATAGATACGTTAGGCTGTTGGTTTTTTGTTAGTTTGTTGAGAGTTTGTTATGAGTCGGGACTCTTGAAGGGCCGTCTTTAAAAGAGGCCAAGTCGATCTGAGTCCTTATTGGAGTTCGGGATTCAGACTCAAAGTTGGGCTCGTGTCGGATTCGATGTTGAATTAGGATTGGGGGATTAAGTTACAACCCGACTTGGATTGGGATTGATTATTGATGATTTGGGAGCCTCTTTCATTAATAAAGTTTACTAGCATAATTCGGGAGGTCACATCATTGATCATTGATACCAATATTAACATCATTAAACACAACATGTAGAGGCAAATAATCTTGGCATCTACAACTACCTATATAAATCCGCATGGGACTTTTACTTCCGTTGAATTATGAGGACAATAATCTCAGGCTGCGGCAACGTTATCGGGCAACGGCGTGTTTGCAAATTTCCAGTCGTGTTGCTGGCTAAATCCGTAAGATCTTTCACCTGCAACATCTTCTATAGCAACAATTTCAGTGATTTCTTTCAGGTCCTCTCCAGTGAACTTCGCTTTGATGGAGTCAATATTGGTGTCTAGATTCTTGATCTTACTCGTACCTGAACAAAATAATCAGCAGAAATAGAGTACTGATCACTCAACTTTTGCTTAAAAAGCTGGAAGTACTTGTAGATTTTCTGAAAGTTTGTGACCTGGAATTGGGACCACATCGTCCCCTTGATGAAGAATCCAAGCAAGAGCAAGCTGAGGAGCGGTGCAATTATGCTTTTCAGCTAATTTAACCACTCGCATGTACAAAGATTTGTTCTTTTCTAAGTTCTCTCCATTGAACCTCGGATGAGTAGCCTGCGACAAAAATATATCCAAATCGTCAGGTGCAAATATTGTAAAATTTTTCTTTCTTTCTTTTCCTTTCGAAAATGTAACTCTCTAAACAATAAATAATACCGTCATTGAATCTGCAGGCACAACATCCACGGGTCCTCGACCGCCAAAAAATCCACGGCCAAGAGGGCTATATGGGACTATTCCAACACCTAGTTCTCTGAAGTCAAAATCAAAATTATGTAAGTTTAAAATCATATCCAATCTTTAGATTTTCGGAATATAACGTGTGGACTGAACCTGCAAAGCGGGACTATTTCTTCTTCAATATCGCGACTCCAGAGCGACCACTCCATTTGCACTGCGGTTAGGGGATGCACTGCGTGCGCTCGCCTGATTGTATCCGGACTTGCTTCTGATAGCCCGATATACTTCACTTTTCCCTCTTCCACCAATTTCTTCATTTCTCCAACCTATAATAATTATTGATACACAAGTTGGAGTTCTGGAAAAATCATCCAATTACGACTCAAAATTTTTACTCGAATCTAGTGTTAGGAAAACATAATCCGAAACTTAATGCTTACGGTTTCTTCGATAGGTACACTCTTATCAATCCTATGTGCATAGTAAAGATCGATGCGGTCTACTCCGAGACGCTCTAGACTCGCCTCGCAGCATGCGCGAACGTACTCTGGCTTGCCGTTTACAATCATTCCATCAGGTCCGACTCCTTGAACGCCAAATTTCGTTGCTAGTTGTACCTTTTCCCTTGGCAATTGTTTCAAGGCCTATATATAATGCGAATGGCAGTAAATTACTGCGTTTGGATCACCAATTCTAAAAATAAAAAAGGGCGGAGGAGATCAGATAGGAATAGAACCTTGCCAACCAAGAACTCATTAGAATTATTCCTTCCATAAACATCCGAAGTGTCGAAAAAAGTTACTCCCTTACTGAATGCATCCTTGATTATGGCTATTCCGGCCTCCTCGTCGACGAGATTGTTGCAATAGTTGATACTTAGACCGGCGCATCCAAATCCCAATTTGGACACCTACAAAAAGAAACGAAAGATAAGTTCATTAGTTGCATGCGTAAAGAGGATACTTTCATTTTACTAGGTCTAGCAAATATATGAGATGAGATCTAGTGTCGGGCATATCGTTAAATGTGCTTGGCCTAGTTGCTCAATTAATCTTTTTTGAGTCAATTTGGATCCAAGTAGATTAACCCGGTCCATTTTCGTTCATGTACTTTTGTAATCCCATGTGATGCAAGTTGTGATGCTTACGAACCATCTTTGCACTAGACTTAAGTCATGTAAGAAGCTTCAAACTTTCTTATTCCTCGATTTTTACGATTGCTTTGCCAAAATCTTTTTAATTAAGGGGCTGTTTGTTTGACTAAAAAAATTGGGAAATCAAAAAATAGAAAATCAAAGAATATGAAATATCGTATTATGGTTGTTTGGTTGGCTAAAAAAAAGAAGGAAATCAAAGAATGATAGATGAGATGAGATGAGTTGTCACTATATTATTGGATGATGTGAGTGATTTTTAAGAAAACTTGTTTTGAGACTGTTTGGTTGGTTAAAAAAAATAAGAAAATGTATTATAAGAAACCTATTTTCTATAATAGTTTCTTTCTTGTGTTTGGTTCATTCTTAAAAATAAGAAAATAGATGAGATGAGATGAGTTGGGTTCATTCTTAAAAATAAGAAAATAGATGAGATGAGATGAGTTGTTTGTATATTATTGGATGATGTGATCCACACTTAAGAAAAATAAGAAAATAGATGAGATGAGATGAGTTGTTTGTATATTATTGGATGATGTGATCCACACTTAAGAAAATCAATTTCCTTGTTTTTTTGAGGAAATAGGTAAAAATAAAATGTTAATGAGATGAGATGAGTTGTTACCATATTATTGGATGATGTGGGTGATTTTTAAATATGAGATGAGATGAGTTGGATGATGTGACATATTTCTTGTGTTTGGTTTATTTTTACAAAAACTTTGTTT
This sequence comes from Asparagus officinalis, assembly GCF_001876935.1. Lineage (NCBI taxonomy): Eukaryota > Viridiplantae > Streptophyta > Magnoliopsida > Asparagales > Asparagaceae > Asparagus > Asparagus officinalis. The sequence goes on from NC_033796.1 coordinate 11,816,989, forward strand.
GTCTCGTGCGTGATGCATCACGCGCGAGACAAATAGCACAGCTCTATTTTTAGGAGATGATATGGGATGAGTTGTTGGATGAAAATAATATTTTATTAGATAAAGTGGATGAGTTGTTAGATAACAATAACATTTTATTGGATGTCGTGGTGAGTTTTAGAGATGGAAATGGAGAAAATTGATGTTTTTGAGATTTCCATGACCCAATTTCCTATTCTTGATTTTTAGGAAACCAACCAAACAGCCCCTAAATATAAGAGGGTCATTACTCAATTTTTTTTTGTACGTTTAGAAAGAGAAACATAAAGTTTGTTTGAGAAATAAACAAAGCTGAAAATATGATCACCTCTAGGCCTTCGGAGCCTAATTTCATTCGGGGGATTTGGGTCTTCACCTGCTCTCCCATTTCTCTTCAAATGAAACCTTCTCTTTTTGAAGCAAAGGCTCAAATATTGTAGTTTTTCGTATCTCAAATATTGTAGTTTTTGTATGGAAACAATCGCTCGCGGGGTCTAAATTTATAGGCGAGGATCGATCGATTCGAAAGAAAAAAAAAAAAACTGATGAGATATGGTAATGATAATGACCGCTTTATGATGGAGACAATGAATTGAAACAAAATCAATTTGTCCGAAAGAGCACAGGAAAAGACAGGATTGTCGTGATTTGTCTGTAAAATAGTGCAAACCGGTGAGCATATGGCAAGTGTCAGTGCGTCCGGCGCCCCACTAAAACGGGACCAACTTTGGACTAGGGGTTGTAAATGATCGAATCGAATCGAATACTAAGATGTTCATATTTGTATTTGTTTAAAATTATCGAATCCGAATACGGACTTTAATATTCGTATATCTAGTTTTTTGAATTCGAACTCGGATACTTGGTATTTGATAAATATTCATGAATACTTATCGAATATCAAAGTATATTTATTCCGCTAAAGAATTTGATTTTCATATAGTATTAAAATTCATAAATAAAAATTATTTCTTTAAAATATGTGATGTATATATATTTAAATCAAAATTTTAATTAGAAAATAGATTTAAGATTATTAAGTCTTAAAATCAGTATATAAAACTTAAGTAGAAATGGTAAGTGGATTAAAAATATGACATCATATGTGCAATAATACAAATAATAAGTTGTGATTAAATTTTAAACGAATATTTAATAGACAAACGAATCGAATATACATCTGGTTAATTCTATTCATTAGCAAACTCGAATGCTAAAAAATATTCGTTTAGTGGTAAATGAACTACCGAATCGAATATGACCGAATAGTTATCGAAGAATCATCGAATTATTTGTTAATTATTTAGTTCATTTCCATCCCTAGTTTGGACTCGCCCCATTTTGAGATGAAATTTAATAGTTGAAAACAACTTTTTTTTATTTATATTTTTGAGGAAAAATCACCTTTTTGCGCACTTTGTGACCTATTGGGCTTTCGCCAAGGCAACATAAATTAGTTCTTTTTGATGCAGTTCTTATGTGAATAAAACAAAAAAAAAATCAGTTCGTTTTCTATCTGGACGGTGATCAATCTTGACCTAGTTTTGAAAAGATTACGAAATTAAAAAGAATCGCAGTTGTTCACAAATGTTATTAAAGAACCAATTATTTTTATGGGGCATAGTGACATCTCCACTGTTTGTTAGGGAGAATACAAATCTAGATAATCGAATATGCGCTGCTCAAATAGCTTGTTTTTTAATTCAAATCTAGATGTCCATGAATTACAGTAGTTCGTATTATAACACGGGGAACAAGAGACTGTAGTAGATACTATGGCAGTACTTATAATATATGATAACTATCGTATATATTATATTTCTATATATTATATTATATATATATATAAGAGCATATGGGTGATGACTTGGTACAGGCACAAAAAGTTATGCTTGGTAGTGTGATGTGTCACAGTTCACGGCTCATCATTCAAATATTGGACCACATTCACATGGGTTATTGAGTGGAGAGGGATGTGACCTTCTAACTCGGTATAATTTTAATGGGTTCAAATGAATAGAATTTTTCATGGCTGACGAGGGTCAACAATGACAGAGATTCAACAAATTTGGTGTGTTGGGTTTTAGAATATGTGATTAGTTCAACGGGAGGGATCATCCACAAGCGCTAATATGTGATTATCAATGGGTAGACACTTAGTGGACGTCCCGTTAGTTGACCAATTTTAGCTCTATATATGCTAATTATTATTATATAATATATATATATATATATTAATATATATTATATATATATATTCTAATAGTAATCTACTTAATCTATATAATAGTATATATAGAATATTTTGATTGTTCAATTACGTTTTTATAGTTTGGCATGGCTTTTACGGAATAAAAGCTGGGGGGGGGGGGGTATCTTCGATAGTTTGATCGTAATTACACGCAGGTAAATAAATTAAAGTTTTATTTGCAAATAATTTCTGAATGTACGTAATCATTTTTAAGGTTTGCACTCGGAATCATTCCCACGCATTGAACTTGTAAAAAATACACGCTTCTAGGAATCATCCCGGACTTTAAAATTGTGACAATGCTTCAAGATGAATGAGGGCGATGTGCAAAACTATAATATATTATAATGTGAAGAAGAGTTTGATAACACACGGCTCCAAAGCAACTCCATTTACTACCCAACATAATTTAAAATAAAAGCATTGAAATTAGAGTGATGCTACGCCTTCACTTCGTCCCGTACGAAAATAACAAATTCAATTTGTACAAGTTTGTTTCTTGGCGCAAGAAATCTTGGGTTACAAGACGATGAGATCGAGGATCCTACAGGAGAACGAGGGTGGCCGGCAATCCAAACTAGAGAAATAATTAAGGATGGCAAATAAAATGAAATTCAATCTCTGCTCTCATCGATCTCAATAGAAGACCACTGACTTGACGCTTAGATACTTGATAGCTTATTTAGACACAAGATTACATTTTTATTTTCAACTCAAAAAGCTAGACTGAAGAAAATATCACGAGAGCACTTAACCCTACTTATGTCTTATTTTCAAATATTGACTTTACATTTGTTTCCCCCCCTTTTTTTTTCTAAACAATAAAAGTAACAAAAGAGTAGAACTTTCTTTCTCATTTTGCTTTCCCCTCATTCTCAATCAATTTTCAAAGTTAAAACACAAAACTCAGGGTCAGTTTGGCAATCTTTTCAGTAGTGAGTTAGGAGTAATCTTGGCCCACTTTTTAGCAGATTTGATTCTTTTTTGATACATGTGGAGCTGTATCAAAAGAGAGCCAATTTGAGGGGTCTTTTTTGGCCTAGAAAAAAAAAAGTTAGAGTTGGCTCAGTATTTTCCAGCCACCTCTCATCCAAAGACAAGAGCAAGTTCAAACTTGATCCCTTTTTTGTTGGTCACACACTCAGGAAATAACATTACTTTCAAATTTGAACACTTTCCACGTACTTTACCGTAACTATGACCATGACTCATCATGAAACATTATCACATTTAATTGGGGGGTGTTTGTTTCAACCTTTTTTGGAATATAGGATGAATTACAAATTCTAGGATGAAAAAGTGAGTTTTTTTTTGAGTTTATGGATTCCATAACCTTTGTTTGATTCAAAATAAATATTGAGATATTGAATACCCAAATAAAAAAAATTAATATATTATAGCATTTGCGAAATTCCCTCTTTGAGAGAAGATTTATGTTAGATTTCAAATTCTAAATTTCGTAATGCTACAATTTGAATTTAAAACAAATAAAATACAAATTATAGGATTACAAATCCCAAAATATTAATAAAACAAACAACATTTTAGAAATCCTAACCCATGTTAAAAAATCTATAGATTTCAAATCTCATGGTAAAATCTATATCCTAAAATTATAGGATTTGAAACAAACAACCCTTGTGAATACCGATTAGTTGGCTACGCTATTGGGCCCAATTAGAGTGTGCCAAATTGCATGGTAAAATCGCAGTCACTCGAATATTTGTCCCCCTAATTTTCAAGCTTAGCCTGATTCACGACCTGCTTCACTAAGGGGGTGTTTGTTTGCATGCAAGTGAAAGAGGAAAGTGAGAAAGTTACTTTCGTTTAACAATTAAGGTGTTTGTTTTCATGTAAGTGGTTATGAAAGTGAGATGCATGAAAGTTACCACATATGATTTAATACAATTTTGACTTTCCCTAAAAAAGTGGTGAAGTTACATGAAAGTGACAAAAAAGTAACTAATTTAATTAAATAATTTTAATTATACTCTCTAATTAATCTTATTTTGCCACGTCATCTTCACATTGCACTTTCGATAATAATTTAATTTTTTAAACAAACACTGTATTTCACTTACGTGCTGACATGGATGTAAAAGTCATTTGCAAAAAAAAGTAACTCACATATTTTAAATTCACTTTCAGATTAAATCAAAAAATTAAAATAAGATAAATAAAGAAAACGCTCTTAATCATCCTCCCTAATCGCTTGACGTTGACTTTTTATTACAACACGTTGATTGGCGTTGACCTAGGGTTGCGCGTTGACCGGCGTTGACCTAGGGTTTCGGATCGCCCGACGTTAACACAGTTTATACTCGTACGTTTGCTGGAGCATACACAGTTTAAGCTCTTAAGGTATTGGAACACGGCGATCCCAAATGTCGAAGCTGCAGGACCAACCATGAACGCTGATTCATCTGCACGTATGGATCTTATCCTGAAGTTGTTGGATGCTCAAGTCACGAGACCAACTAATAGAGCTGGTGCGTCAATGACTCGCATTTATAGAATTTTTGGCAAATTTTCAGCCATCAACAGGTTTGATGAGCCTTTACCGACTACAGTTTGAATCGCACTAGCATGCAGATTGTTTACCTCTATTAGATTCTGAAGATCCCTTTCCATCTCGAAACTCTAAATTATTTCGAAGAATTAGACAAAAAAGATCGAATCTTTCACGGTCGAATTCACAAAATAATGGAGAGAAGCAAGCGATCGATCAGATTATTCGAGATCTTCCTCATTCTAGGGCTTCTCGCTACCTTCCCTCGCAATCTCTCAGCTCTCTCGATCACAGTCAACGACGTCGAATGCGTGTACGAGTTCGTTCTTTTTGAAGGCGATACGGTTACCGGGAACTTCGTTGTTGTGGATCATGATATCTTCTGGAGCTCGGATCACCCTGGGATTGATCTGATTGTAAGTGTTCTCGTTGTAGTTAGGGCTTCCTTCGTTAGATCTGGCGGCATTTTTCTATCTTCTGATTTTCTATTGAACAAGGTTTTTGAATTAGCTTCTCATTAGTGATTAATTGTGTTCTTTTTTTGGGGGTAAAGTTCGTTTCTTTAGCTAAAATTTCAAGATTGGATTGGCAATTGAAGAAATCTGTGACATTGGGAGGTGAAATTTCTATAGAAATTATTCTCATTAGTTTCGGGGGAGTAATTGTTGTACTGTCAATTAGGTAACTTAGAAATTCGTCATTTGTTAGCATTCGTTGGAATTACGAGTTGTTATTTAGTTTATACTTAAGCTATCTGTAGTGCGGATAAAGAAATGGGTAATATTGCTATCTAATCCAGTTCTAAATTAAAATTTTCGTAATTTATTTTAGTCGTTGTGCAAGAAGTGCGCATGTCTTTTTGTAAGAAAAGGGACAAAAACGAGGAGAAACGAACTAAGAAGAAATGGGGTGGGAGAGAGAGTGAGGGAGAGAGTGGAAGAGAACTACACCAAACTTGACATAGCGGATCTCCCATTTACATGCTCTAACATCAAATTTGAATGGCAAGAATTCAACTCCAATCTTCCAGAATTGATAAGTTCTTTTTTTGTAACTACATTCTAAGTTTTTTTTTAATCTATTGAGCTATTCTTGGGCCTTCGTTATATGCAAAATTGTTCACAAAAGTCTTAATTCTATCTGAACGAGAATTTTGTTTATCTAATCTAGCATTAAGATGCCGTCTTTATTTCTGTTCTGTTGGGTCATGAGTGCTGTGATGGGCATGCACACATGTGGTTGATCTCAAGACTGGATCACTAGAGAACTACATTGAACTTCTGCTGGTTATTGTGTAACCTTCTGCATCATTTTGTAGGTGACTTCTCCAGGAGGCAATACTGTGCACACGGTGAGAGGAACTTCTGGTGACAAGTTTGAGTTCAAGGCTCCAAGAGCTGGAATGTACAAGTTCTGTTTTCATAATTCACAGAAAACACCGGAGACTGTATCTTTCTACATACATAGCGGTCATATCCCAAATGAACATAACCTTGCGAAAGATGGTGAGATTGCATATTGCCTTGATGCAGTTATAATCTCTTGCATGCATTACTCTCCTTATTTCTTTTTGCGCACTTAGAGAGGTTCAGGTATAGAGGATTATATTAATCTAAAGTTTGTTTCTTTTCTCATGACTCATATCATGGGATGTTTCCTTCCGTGCTCTCTTGTGATGACCAATTTTCTATTTTTTTTTTTCATCAGATTTTTTTTGCATCTGTGCATATTCTTTTCCCCCATTTTTGAAAATTGCAGAGCTTAGGGAGGCATTGGAGTCTGTTACAGCAGAACAAAAATACTTGAAAGCACGTGAAGTTCGCCACCGCCACAGTAAGAAACATATAAATCTACTTGTTAAATAACTTGATGGAAGAATAGTTCAACTGCTTTAGACTATTTTTAGATCTAACTCTTAGTCTGTGTATATATCTTATTTAGCAGTCCTTACTCTTTCAATTTCACATGGTTGCATTCTTGTAAAAAAGAACCATACAAACCTACTTTAGCCAGAGCGACATAGTGGGTGCTTCTCCTTAAAACAGTTGTTAAATAAATCCTCTATGTGGCTTGAAGGCATTAAGTCTAGCTTTAGAGATCTTTCAGCTTGTTTTAGTCCAATTTTTAATGGCCAAATGGGATAAATCTATCTAACTACATGATCAGATTGAATCTATTCTATCACTTTATCATATGTTGTTATCTCTCTTGCTTATGAACATAACCTTCGCAATACTCATTAATTCTCTCAAGATAGAACAACTATGGTGACAAGGTTCTTCCTTGTCTTCAGTTTTAAAGTTGTATATTCTGTTCATTGCTTCTGTAAGAAACTTGTATTAATTTTATGCATATGAAATCAAGAAATTATTTATTTTGTAATTTCTATTGATTTTTATTTGTTCCAATTCCAATTGAGTGTCTTCGTTCCTTTTAGCTTACATGTTTATAAGTTGCATTTTCTATGTTTTAGTATTTAGATACATTTTAGTATTTATTCATTTTTTATCGTAAATACAATAACAACAACAAAGCCTATGTTCTAAATGTTTGGGGTCGGCGACATGAATACTATTCTTTCATTCTGTTCTATAATGAGCCATCTCCTCCACTAAATTAACCATTATCATATCCTTCCTCCAAACCAAGTTTTTTTTAACGTCTATCTCTAGATCTCTTTGTCCCATTAACAACAATATTATCAAATTTCTTAACCAGTGCACTAAGATGTCTCCGTTGTATATGACCAAACTATCTTGAGTATACTCATTTCTTATCCTATCTTTTAATGTATACCCACAAGACCATCGTAATATTCTCATTTTAGCTACACTCATTTTTTGCACATATTATCTCTTAATTGCCCAACATTTCCACCCATAAAGCATTGTTGATCTTAAAATTCTTTTATAAAATTGTCCCTTTAGTCTCGTAGTTAATCTATGATCATATAAGGTTCTCGAAGCACTCATCCATTTTGACCATCCGGATTTGATTCGATGGACAACATCATCCTCAATCTCACCATCGTGACGAATGATTGATCCCAAATAATGAAAGTGATTACTTTTAGGTATTTCTTGGTCATTTATATGTACGTAGGCTCTTTTCTCTTTTTAGGTTTACTAAATATGCATTCTATGTACTTTATTTTTGTTCTACTAATCCTGAAATCTTTAGTTTCGAGGGCTTGTTGTCTCCACCTTTCTACTTTAGATATTATAACCTTTCTAGTCTTATTAACTAATACTATATCATCAACAAATAACATATACTATGAGACTTCATCTTGAATATGCCTAGTAAGTAGGTCTATAACTAATGCAAAAAGATATGGGTTTAAGACTGACCCTTGATGTAAACCAATGGTAATAAGAAACAATCTAGTCTCTCCTTCATTTGTTTTTACCCTAGTTGTTACTCCATTTCTCCATCATACATGTTTAATCACATCGACACACACACACACAAGATATGTATACGATATAGTCTCTCCTTCATTTATTCTTACCATAGTTGGTACTTCATCATACATATCTTTAATCAGATCAATATATATATACTAGATACATGTTTCTTTTCTAAAACCCACCATATTATTTCTCTAGGCACTTATCATAGGCTTTTTGTAGATAAATGAAAATCATATGTAAATTCTTTATATTCTCTCTATATCTCTCTATCAACCGTCTAAATATGTATAGGTTTCATAGTTGACCTCCTGGGCATAAAACCAAATTGATTTTCGGATACACTTATCTTCTTTCTTAGTCTTTGCTTAGTCACCCTCTCCCAAAGTTTCATTGCATGACGCATGAGTTTAATACCACAATAGTTTGAACAACATTGTATATCGCCTTTATTCTTATACGTTGGTATCAATGTGCTAATCCTCCACTCATTGTAGGTGTAACTTTTGATCTCCCGAAAACAGGAACTTTCGTTTGTATTAATAAGAATGGCTTATTACAAACTAATAAATCGAAATTACAACAGAAGTGGAGGGAATGCCCTCCTTGTTTAATGTGGGGACTTTCGGTAGCTACAGGATGCTTCGCTCGGTGCTCGTGCCGAGTCTGCTTCCCTTGGACGGTTCGACCGAGGTTGCTGGAGAGCTTCAGTACACGGTAGGAGCTCGGGTTGATGGAGTTCGGGTCTCAGAGTTCGGCGACGATCAGGGCCCGGAACTGAGAGGAGATGCTACAGTGCAAAGGTTATGCAAAGAGCTTGCCGTCGATCCGATCGAGAGTCGAGAGCTAGTGGTTCGGTTAGCTGATTCAACTATGGGCGAATCGCTGAGCGGCTGAAAACAGCTGAACCTCTTCTTTTTGGCTGGAAGAAGTTCTGAACTGGTGAACCCGTGAACCCCCTCTTTGTGGCTGGAAGAAGTTCTTAAATGGTGGAGCGACGGCGTGGTCACTCTTTGAATCATGGGATATGACCATGTACTGTTGAGAGATGTCCTGTCGCCCATCTGTACTACGAACGGTCATTCGATGGGTTGTGTTTCACGTCATGTCACCTAGAAGTGGGAAGGCCCATCCTCGTATGTGAGACAGCGGCTGCCCACTACTCGAGTGGATTTGGCCAGTTTACTGTGCGCCGACGGGTCCAGCTCTTGACTTGGACCGATGAGCTGAGTTGCATTTATGAACGCGCAGGTTGATTTGGCGTCTGTCCGATCACTCGTACTGTGAGCGGCCACTCGACGGGCCTGGAGTACTGTGCCTTTTCCCTTCAGGTCAAGAGAAGTGGGAAAGCGGGTGCCCAATACTCGAGTGGGTTTGGACAGCTTGTCGAATGTCGGCAGATCCAGCTCTTGACTCGGACGGGCGAGATGAGCTACATTAATGAATGTTCAGGTTGATTTGGCACCTGTCCGATCACTCGTACTGTGAGCGGCCATTCAACGGGCCTGGAGTACTGTGCCTTCTCCTTTCGGGTCAAGAGAGGTGGGAAAGCCCGACCCGGCACATGGGGTAGCGGATATCTAGCTATACTGACGACCTTGAGGTTTGCAAGCGGATCCGATTTTAGACTCGGTCAGGCGAGTTGTAAAAAGACGAATTTCCGTTATTTAGTCGATCTTGACTCGTGTGGGCAAGCCGATCATTCAGGCGAATCTGGGACTAAATAGATACGAGTGCGTTTGACGACCGCGCGGCTTAGGCTCGTGCTGGCGAATTGTGTTGGCGACTTCTCTTTGCAGGCGAATTTCTCGCAAGTTTACGGAGGTATTTTTTTACCGTCTACACTCATCGAGCATTTTTTTTGTCTGCATAATCTTATTAAATAATTTAGTCAACCGTTCTAAGCATATATCTCCAAGACATTTCCAAACTTCGATAGGAATTTTGTCCGGTCTAACGGCTTTTTCACTTTTCATTTTTATTTTAATTTTCTGATAATATCTATATTTTCTATCATGCACTATATTGTCAACTTTTCTATGTTCCTCACCTATTTGGTTATCATTAAACAAACTATGAAAATAACTCCTCCATCTCTCTTGTATTTCCTCGTTGGTTATTAGAACTCTTTGATCTTCACTCTTGATACATCTAATAATTACCTAAGTCCCTACTCTTCCTTTCTCCCATCTTAGCAAGATTATATATACCTTTTCCCCTCTGTCCTTGGATTCTAAATTCTTATAGAAATTTTCATAGGCTTTGTATTAGTCTCACTAACTGCTCTTTTTGTTTCCTTACTTGCTAGTTTATATTTCTCAAAGTTTTCCTTGCTGGTTTTTATAATGTTTTCTTCACTTTAATCCCTGATTGAACTTCTTCATTCCACCACCAACTACATTTACTATTTAATATTTTAATATACAACTTTTAGGTTCTCCTAATATATCTTTAGCCACACTTTTTATTGTAAATGAATGTTAATTTTTTTCTTGTATAAATGCTTATTTTATGATATGAAATTATATAATGAGTGAATCTTACATAGTTCATTCTTATATTAGTTCTTAACTTGTAATTATTTTCTTAGACTTGATGTTAGTGACATATTTGTTATCGTCTTATGATCATTCAATAGAATTATTTCCTAGATACCACCTTTAAAATAGGCTCATTATGCATCAACCACCTTTGAATGTCATTAATATATGAATCACCTTTAAAGGGATTTGTGGTGCAACCAATCACTTGACCCACTTCCCAACCAAAATTTTCACTAAAAACCTAAGAATACCCTTAAAAATTCATGTTCAAGACACGTGACTTTAAAGTATATGTCTGGTTAAGATACAAATCACGTGCATTGAACATGTGTTTTTAAGGGTATCTTTTGGGTTTTTAGTGAAAATTTGGCTGCAAAGTGAGTCAAGGTTGTTGCTTGCACCACAAGTCCCCTTTATAGGTGGTTTAATGTATTAATAAAGGTGGTTAGTGTTGAGCGACCATATCTTAAAGGTGGTTTCTTGGGGGGAAGATCCCTTTTTATTATTTTAAACTTCAAGTCTTGTACATTATTGACCCCGGCACTTGTAGTTTTCTTTCATATTTTCGGATTTTACTTTTTGTATTATTTTTAAAACTAGTTTTTGGTGCTTTCACTGTAAATGCCCTGGTAAAACCCCTGAAGCTAATCCATGTTTGCTGACTCTGCTCTGCTTTTTTGCTTGACTTAACAGTTCGTGATTTGTGGTTAAACATTAAAGGTTTTTCAAATTCGTTTTCACTGTTTATACCTGACAAAGAGATTTTTTTGCCATGTTAAGTTTTGCAAAAAAAAAAATAAAATAGAAAGAAGTGCCTGGTTTTTCTTTTTCACTTGTAAAGGTGAAATAGGACTGAAGTTGAGAACTAGTTGTTTGCTACACCATATAGTCCAAACTGGCATCAGACTAAGAGGGAGGGGGAAGATATTATTTTGTAGACTTTGGATGACCGTCGGTTGGGTAATGCATGGAACCATTGAATCTACCAAGTCCCTAGGAACGGCAAGAACTTGCAGCTCTGTACCTTACAGGTGACAATTTAGATTTTGAGCACACAATCACTTAATGGTTTTCCATGTGGTTTGAGATCAGACAAGATTCATGTGGAGTTTGGGTTGATGTTGTCACTTGTGCCTATATGTACAGTTGTACACTCATTTTCTGTGAGGTTTTGTGAACTTAGTGGTCTTTCTATTATGAACTGCTTTTCACACGCTTATCCATTATGCTCTGGCTAATGTTGGAGATCTTTAGCCTTAGCATCCTTTAAATTTTGCTGTGGGCTTCCCTCTTCACCATTCTTTTTGTTAATTATATGATTATATGGATATCTTATATATTGGTTGCTTCAATTGATTTATATGAAAATTGTTAATGCAATCAGCTTTATGGAAAGCAACTTGCTTGTGTATTAAAAACGATGGGACTAGCATTTTCTCTTTCTTTCAGAATGATCTCAAAAGGCAGACTTTGCCATTGGAAGGACTATTCATTAGGGTTTCAGTAATCTGGGATTATCATAATCTATAAAGCTATAGGACTGCCAGAGCTTTGCAGTATAGCGTCTATTATGAAACCTTAGACCTATCTGATATAATTCATTCCCACATCTAATTCTTCTTTGAGTCATTTAATCTACTGCCAACTCTTTGGACTTCATCACATGTGTGGTCATCATCATGTGTATGACAGTCTGCTCGTGTTATATGAGCTTAAACTGATTGAAAGTAGATTTTTCTATGAATGACTTTCTCCGATATTTTTATAAGCCTTTCTGTTGTCGATATTTTTCTGGGCCAGGACCATCACACCAATAATAGGAATGTCTTCAAGTTGAACCTATTGGTAAAATTTAGTCAAATATTCCAAAGGAGCCTTTTGCAACATAGTTCTTACCCCGTTTACCGATAAGAAAGGACCTGGATGGTGATGAGAGCTATAGTGGTATGGTTGTAAGATGATAATTTAGCAAATTTGGAAAAGTTGTACAGTGTTGTAACACTGCATGTGATAAGAAATTGAGATTTTGTTAAATTGGAGTTTTCACAGTAATCTTAACTAGAACTGTGACGCCCCAGGGTTCACATAAGGCTGCAGTCCCAGGTGAAACATGGATTGTCAAACCTGCCAAGCACCAAACACCATGCTACGATATGTTTCACCATCACAATCGTTATCTCTTTAGTGGAAACAATAAATAGATGAAGGTACAGACAGACAAAACTAGAAATAGAACAACACTGAAAATACACAGAAGAAGCATAAGAGATATTAATAATGAGCCCAACTGGAATGAAATAGATATATCTCTGAGTCTGAACTGAGTCTCAAATACAATGAGTCAAATAAACAGGGTCACAAGAGTTCTCAACTCTAAAATAAAATACCAATCTAGAGTCTGAAAAATAATCAATTACATGTGGAGTTCTGCAATAACTACAAAGTATAATAAATAGCTAAACGGACAACTAAGATGTCCCATCAACCTGCGACTCTCCGTACGCCGGACTCGCTGCCTGAAAGAGGGGAAACAACGAGCGTCAAAGCGCTAGCGAGATCATCACTACCTCTCCCCAGGGAAAAGGGTAGGAGTATATATATAGAAAATAACGTCAGTACATACATATATCAAATCATTCATATAGCTCTTCATGAATGAAAAATAAAGAGTCAAGGAAACATACTCAAATCTCCAACATAAAGAATAAATCTCATCTCGAAGTACATCCGAGTAGCCTGCTCTAATATAAGAGGATGCCAACCAAAACAAAACGAAATATAATTACCGTCCATAACGGATGTGCCAAAATCTCAAAGTAAATACCCTACTCACGGGTAGTCTATCATGGAAGTAAAACTTATAATTGATCAAATATCTATGTGTGCATCATCTTGTGCTATAGCGATACTTTTGGAATGCTCTTACTCAATCGCTCTGCGGCAATAGGTTTTGTTATCTCCCTATTCTGGATACGTGTAATAACGATACTTTTGTAATACTTTTACTTAATCGTTTTGCGGCAAATAGGTTTCATCTCCCTATTTTCGGATACGTATAGAATAACATTATTCAATATGTGTTTATCAATTTATCTCATGTCAAAAGTGTGTCAATCTAACACAATCTATCATACGTGCACAAATCTCGGTGTACGTGTCCTCTTCTGAAGTTCACAATCATCCCATGTGTTAAACAATTACTAACATCATAGTCTATCATCATAAGGTTGAGAGATCAGCTCGACAAACTAAAACCAAGCCAAATAAACATGCACAGCTAAAGCAGACTGGCGGTCGACCGTGGCAGTCGACCGCGACGGGCTCCAGAGACTACCCAGGTCTCTGTCCTGCACGCGGTCGACCGTGGCGGTCGACCGTGAACCCTGTTTCTCATCTTCAGGTCTTAAATACTTCTGTAAAAATCATTCTCAACCTTTTTAGCATAGAAAGACCTAGTCTCTTTACATATAATACAAAAGAAATTGACTTTATTCATAAACTAGTCATTTAGGCTCTACAAAACATGTTTAAAACTCTTTAAAAACGTTTTGAAAACTAGGAGGAGGATTAGTAGAGATGATACTCACCTTTGGTTGCAGGAAAACATGTTAGAAGCAAGGTTGAAAAAGATCTCCACTCCAAAAGCCAAGAATCACCCGAAAATCCATTTGAAAGCCTTCAATCTTCTCCAAGAAATCAAACTAGGGTTTGGAGGGTTTTGGTGGCTGTTAGGGTTCTTAGGAAAACTGAGAAAATCGTGAAAAACTCATATATATATCAGGGGAAAACGGATATAGGTTTAGAAATCCGAAACCAACTCAAAACAGGAGAAAAACAAACTGCAGGTATCGCGGTCGACCGTGGCGGTCGACCGAACTGGGATTTCCCAGTTTCTCACGAGTTTGGCCATTTGTGCATGTTTCAACTCTTCTATCTCTCATGTATGAACTCGTTCATACTCAAAACACATGGTATTATACTTATATACCATTAAATGATATTTATCATACTAAATATCCACATATCATAATTTATCACACATTAATTTTATTATTCATAAATTATCGGGGTTTTACATTCACCCCCCTTAAGAGGATTTCGTCCTCGAAATTCCACAGTCGCATCTCAAAGCTCAAAAACTTGGAAAACACATTAAGAAGGTGTAATTCATATTAAGAATTTCTTCTGTACACATCACACAGTATTAGCATAATGATATTTAAAGTTAACAAACTAGAATGTAAACGTTCTTACCTAAATCCTTAACTAAACGAAATTGGTACGTCGAGCGAAATAATCCAAATAAGGAAACCCTAATGTATATACCATATACTTCGATTGATTAAGGATTAGGTAAAAAAATATCTCCATTCTAGTGTTAAAGATAAATATAAATGTGACTAAACAATCATAGATAATAGATAATGACAGCTATCAAGTCATATAAGCACATTAACATCATACCCGTCCAAACAGGTGCGGGTAGTCGCGACGAATATCCTCCTCGCGCTCCCAAGAAATCTCTTCGATTCCTTGCCGGTTCCACTGAACTTTTACTAATGGAATGATTTTATTTCTAAGCTTTTTATTCTCTCTGGCAAGTATGCATACCGGTACCTCTACGGTAGTTAAATCATCCCGAATCTCAATCTCTGGTGAGTCAATCATTCTCTGCTGCTCATCATCCCGCAGATGCTTCTTAAGCATCGAAACATGAAAGACATCGTGTACACTCGACATGCTTCTTAAGCATCGAAACATGAAAGACATCGTGTACACTCGACATCGATGCTGGAAGATCTAATCTGTAAGAAACAGCTCCAATGCGCTCGATGATCCTAACACTCGACATCGATGCTGGAAGATCTAATCTGTAAGAAACAGCTCCAATGCGCTCGATGATCCTAAAAGTACCTACATATCTCGGGATAAGCTTCCCCCGTCTACCGAATCGCTTAACACCCTTCATCGGTGATACTTTCAACATGACCAAGGTTACTGATAGCGGATCGCGGCGCGTCGCGACGAGGTACCGCTAAGGCTATATCGGGCTATTGCGGCGAAATAGCAGCAAATAGCGCACAGTCAAATAGCGATCAAATTTAAATATATTTAAATATCCTAAATAATAAAAAAATTCATAAAAAAAATCTAAAAATTCAATTAGTTATAAATTTCTTGTATTATCAATAAATAACAATTAATAAACTTGTTGTATGAATAAAACTATGAAGAAATTCAAGAAATATAGCATCATAATATGTGTGATAGCGGGTTTAGCGGGTTTAGCCGCTTTTAACCGTAAAAATCCGCTTTTAACCGTAAAACCCGCTTTTAACCGTGAAAACCCCTTTTAACCCGCTAAAATCCGCTTCTACGCGCTATTCGAATGAATAGCGAATTTTCCCGCTTAAGCCAGCCGCGAAACCCCTACGCGTAGCGCTGAAGGGCCGCGACCGCTATTTGCGCCGCTATAGCCCCGCTATTGGCCGCTATTTACAACACTGAACATGACTGAGTCTTCGATCTGGAATTCTAAAGGTTGTCTTCGCTGATCTGCATAGCTCTTCTGTCGACTCTGCGCCGTAAGAATGCTCTCTCGAATCAATGCCACCTTCTCTGTGGTCTGTCTAACTAACTCTGGACCAATCAATAGACTATCCTCTGGCTCTGCCTAACATATAGGTGATCTGCAAGGTCTCCCGCACAAAACTTCATACGGTGCCATCCCGATGGTAGCTTGATAAATGTTATTGTATGTAAATTCAATTAGTGGGATGTGATCCTCCCAGCTACCCTGAAAATCTATAATGCACGCTCTCAGCATGTCCTCTAAGATCTGATTCACCCCCTCGGTCTGTCCATCTGTCTGGGGGTGGAAAACACTGCTAAATGATAACTGACTGTCAAAAGCATCCTGGAAACTCCTCCAAAAATAAGATGTGAAGATTAAGCCCCGATCTGATACAATCGCCTCCGGAACTCCATGCAATCTAACAATCTCCCGAATGAAGATCCTCGCATACGTATCTGCCGTTAAGTCGTCCTCACAGGCAAGAAATGTGCGGACTTAGTCAATCTGTCCACTATAACCCAAATAGAATCATTTTCTTTCTTTGACTTGGGCAACCCTACTATGAAATCCAAGAAAATATCTGCCAACTTTCACTCGGGAATGGGTAAAGACTGTAGGGTTCCTGCAGGTCTCTGATGTTCTGTCTTAACTTATTGGCAGGTGAAACACTTAGCCACATAATCTGTAATCTCTCTGCGCATACCACTCCACCAAAAATGCCTCTTCAGATCTTTGTACATTTTCATCGTGCCTGGGTGCACTGTATATCTATTGCGATGAGCTTCGTCAAATAGTTTCCTCTTCAGCTGTAGATTGTTCGGCATAACGATCCTGTCTTTCATCCTAAGGCCTCCATCTACTCCAATAGTCCAATCATCCTTGGGTTCTTTGGAGATCTCCCCCTTGCGGGTTTGAATCCAAGAATCTTCTAACTGAGCTCCGACTACTCTATCTCTCCAAGATGGCTGTACAGAAAATCAAAATGGCTGAGGGTATAAAGATCCCGATATAGTGAACACCTCAAAGCTGCTAGTCCGCGACGACGTTTCCTGCTCAACGCGTCTGCTACCACATTCGCCTTTCCCGGATGATACTGTATAGCAAACTCATAATCCTTAATAAACTCTACCCATCGTCGTTGCCTCTGGTTGAGTTCCTTCTGTGAGAAGATGTACTTCAGGCTCTGGTGATCTGTGAATAACTCAAACTGCACTCCGTACAAATAATGTCTTCACGCCTTCAGTGCAAAGACCACTGCTGCTAGTTCCAAATCGTGCGTGGGATAATTCTGCTCATGAGTCCTCAGCTGCCTCGAAATATAGGCTACGACTCTCTGGGTCTGCATCAATACACCGCCAAGACCCGATAAGGATGCATCAGTGTAGACAACAAAAGTCTTATCACTGCTAGGAATAACCGAAACTGGTGCCGAAGTCAACTTAGTCTTTAATATCTCAAATGCCTTCTGGCACTCTATGCTCCAAATGAACTGTACACCCTTAGTAAGGCGTGTAAGTGGTGTGGAAATCCTCGAGAAATCCCGAATGAATTTTCTGTAATAGCCTGTCAGGCCTAAGAAGCTACGAATCTCAGTAACTGTCTTCGGTGGCTCCTGTAGGCTGTCTAAAAATCACAATGGATAGCTGAGTCTCCATCGAACACTGATGATGGAAGTTACA
>NC_033796.1:11835973-11977051 GCF_001876935.1 Asparagus officinalis
TCCAATAGGCGAGCCACACATGGTGTAGGCGAGACACACATGGTGTTTCGCCCCCTTTTAGGCGAAACACAACTCCTGGCTGAGTTGTTTTACCGTTTTACGTGTCATATTGACTCGTACGCTTCACCGATTCGCTTCATGCATTTCATTAACTTGGAGGTGGCCGGTGGCTGTGTTGGCCACTTGGAGCTGACCGGTGAGCGCGCGGGCCACTTGGAGCTGGTCGGTGAGCACGCGGGCCACTTGGAGTTGGCTGATGAGCGCGGGGGCCACTTAAAGATGGCTGGTGAGCGTACGGGCCACTTGGAGGTGGCCGGTGAGCATGTGGGCCACTTGGCGGTGGCTAATGAGCATACGGGCCACTTGGTTTGCCATTCCGGTGGCTTGTTGCTACGTCATTAACAGTTCGCCGATTCGTTTCATGCGCTTGTCGGCGTCAGTTAATCCTCCTTGACTCGAATAATGGCATTCATCATATTCTCTCCATCTTGAACTGCGTGCGAGAACCTGTAGGTAATTTTTGAAGCCTACAGATACCCCTCCAAAGTGTTTCAGTCTCGTTTCTTTTATAGAAGAGCCTGAAATACTTTAGATGTGATAGGCCCAACCTTCAGTCGGTGTAAAAGGACCTGTAATTACCTTCAGTTCTTGACTTCTTCAATTCTCAATCTATTCAATATTTTATCGAATAGCTAAAATTCTTCTGGCTCTGTGTTTATCGTCTGACCATTGTCGAAGTCTCGAATTAAAACTGGTGTGTTGATTTCTGATTTTAGCTCGTGTCGTTAAGTCGATGTTGAACTGATTATCTTCGTCAGAGATTCGTATCTGAATTACAGTTGAACTCCCTAGAGTTATCCTTTGTTTTGGAGCTGATCTGAGCCTTGTTTTGGCGAGAATTGACGACGCGTTGACTGACGTTGACTTTGATTGCAACGCGTTGACCGGCATCGACTTTCATTGCAATAAGTTCAAAGTCCTTTGTGGAAACTTTAGGTGGAATTGATGTTCTCCCGGGTGTTCAAGTCGCGAGACCAACTGATGAAGCTGGTGTGTCAATGACTAGCGTGCTTATAGGATTTTTGGCAAACCCTCAGCCATAAATGGGTTTGACGGGCCTTTACCGACTACCGTTTGAGTCGAGCTAGCATGCATATTATTTAAGTCCGTTCCGCCGGTGAGGTTGTGCTAAAAGAATAAACTCTCTTAGACTTGATTCTATGATATTGAATACATAGACTTCATCATTTGTCGCGGGAATAGACTACCCGACAACGCGTGTTAGGCGTAGACTTGAGGATTTTTAGCAAACTCTCAGCCATCAACGGATTTGATATGCCTTTACCAATTACCATTTGAATCGGGCTTGTATGTGAATTACCTAAATCTGTTTCACATGTAACGTTGTGCTACGAGAATGAATTCTCTTAGACTTAGTGCTATGATATTGAATACATAGGCTTCGTCCTTTTTACGGGAAAAGACTAACCGACAACGCGTGTTAGGCTTAGACTTTTCTCTATTCAGGGAATAAGATAACATCCCCAGACATGAATCCTGGCGTTCTTTTCATGGAGAAAGGTTAAACGGCAATGCATGTTAGATGTTGACTTATCTCTACTTAAGATTCGAGATAAAATTCCTTGTGCGTGTAAGACACGGATTTTGGTTTTATTAATAACAACCTGTCACGATGTTGAATACGTGGGCTTTTGTCCTTTTTACGGCAAAAGACTAATCGTCAACGCGTCTTAGGCGCTGACTTATCCCTACTTAGGATTCAGGATAAAATTCTCCGTGCGTGTAAGGTACGAATTTTGGTATTTTTAATAACGACCTACCATGATATTGCATACATAGGCTTTCGTCCGTTTGCGGGAAAAGACTAACCGACGATGCATGTTAGGCGCTGACTTATCCCTACTTAGAATTCGGGATAAAATCCCCCGTGCGTGTAAGGCATGAATTTTTACGTTATTAATAACAATCTGCCACGATGTTGAATACGTGGACTTTCGTCCTTTTGCAGTAAAAGACTAATCGGCAACGCGTGTTAGGTGCTGATTTATACCTATTTAGGATTCGGGATAAAATTTCTCATGCATGAAAGACATGGATTTTTGGTGCTACGGTGTTGAATACGTAGACTTAATCGTTTTTGCTGGAACGGACCACCCTGCAACATGTATTAGATGCAGACTTATCTCTATTTAGGGATCTAGATAAAGTCTCACATGCACGTAAGACATGGATTTTGATATTGGAAGATGGTGTCTTCTCTTGGGGCAAAGATGAACCCGATGCTGGTGAGGAAAAATTTTATATTCTATCTCCAGGTGCAAAAGAAATTCAAAGTGGGATCTCCACTTTAAGAATCAAAAAGATTTGGATAAACCTAACTGTCAGAAGATTTGATTACCCAATCTGAAGGTGGATTTCTCATTTATCGAGAGAGAACTTTAGTTTTGGCCCTAATTATAGGAAGGTTTGACCAAGTGGGAGGTTTGAGACGACCCTAACTGTAGGAATGTTTGATCGCTCGATTTGAAAGTGGACCTCTCGTTCATGAAAGGAATCGAGAAGGAATTTTGGCTTTGGTCCTAACTATAGGAATGTTTGACCAAGAAACAGTGGGAGTAAAGATACAACTAACACTAGGAATGTTGACTCGTACAAATCACTCAGTGGGTTTTTTAGTATCAATGGGCTAGGACTTAACACAAAGGGTTTTAATGATTACCATGGATCAGTAGCTTGAATTTTTGAATATCGTGTTGAGACTTTAACATTGGGAGTTAAGTGCACCAACACAATGTGAGTTTGGATGGACTCAGCCGAAAGAATTTTAGTGGACCCACCGTTAGCTAATTTGATCAGTGAGAGACTTTGTGGTGGAGGGCTGTGAATCATCAAGCACTCCATAGTTACACTATGGGAGTTTCGTGAGGAAAGATTGACCAGATGAAGTCATTGAATCTCATACCGACGAAATAGTGCTGATAATCACATTTTATTACAATTTTATACCCTCATTATCTATTTTATATGAATAAATATGCCACTAATAAATGCTTTTATCTTTAAATGCAGGTTAATGAAGAATAAATCTCAAACTCCCATCTCTCAATAAAAAACCCTTGATTTATTGAAGAAATAAAGACCATGAAGCCAAACAATTTCTTTCAAATATTTAATAAAGTATTAAAGCCCAAAATTGCCAAGAAATTGTCCAAGGCCCAAGCCCAAGAGCAAACTCAAGAAGAAAGTTCGGACAACAACCAGAGAAGAGTTGACATCGATACCAGCATCGATAGGGGCACCGATGCTAGCATCGATGCCCGTATCGATGCCAGCATCGATACGCCTATCGATGCCAGCATCGATACGCCTATCGATGCGCCTATCGATGCTGGCATCGATACGTCCGTCATTCTGTTACAGATCTAAGGCTGGAAATTGTTGTTTTTGGATAAGATTTCAATCCAAGAACACTGATGTTTACTATAAATAGGAGTAGAGAGTGAGAGGTTAGAGATGTGAAAATTTTTGTAACTCCATTTGGAGAGGAGAGCCACTCTTAATTGAGAAGGCCTTCCAAATTTGTATAACTCCATTTGGAGAGGAGAGCCACTCTTAATTGAGAAGGCCTTCCAAATTTGTAACTTTTGTTACAATTAATAAAATAATTTTTTCACCACTTTAAATTTTTCTCTTCTTCTCTTTGTTAGATGATAAAGATGAAGATGAAGATGGAGATTAATTTGAATGTTTGTTTTTCTTATTTCTCTTTTATTGCTTATTAGTATTAATTTGAATGTTTGTTTTTCTTATTTCTCTTTTATTGCTTATTAGTTTAGATTTATTTTCATGCTTGTAATTAGATTTTATTTTCTTGTTTAAATAGCCAAGAGGCTAGAACTCTCTTGCCTTAGATTTATTTTATGCTTATAGATTAGATTTATTTCATACTTATAGAGTAGATTTATTTTCTTGCATTTAATTCTTGTAATTTATTTTGTAGTTTAGATTTTATAATTTATTTTGTAGTTAGATTTTAATTTCTTGTACTATTCACCTTGAGGCTAGAACCCTCTTGGGTTTAGTTCTTCTTTTTGTTTATTTTTTTTTATTCGCCTTTAGGCTAGAACCCTCTAGGGAATCACCTTTTTTCTAAGAAGTTGATTCAATTCTAGATTACTCATATCTTTAATTGAATCCGTGATCTTTACATTCTTGATTTTTATTTGCTCTTGATTTTTTTCTTCTTGCCTTGTTGATCACATTTATATTATCACTTCCACTCTCAAATATATTCATTTATACAATTATTTTTATTCTCTCCATCTCTCCACAATCACATTCACTCATCACTCCTATTTGTCACGCACACAACATAAGAACCGATTTTATATTTTCTCCTACAAAACACATTCCTCGTGGATCGATATCTTTATATTATAACTGGACACGGTTGTGCACTTGCAACATTTTTAGTACATGTTTATACCGCACTAAGTTTTTGGCGCCGTTGCCGGGGAAGATGCTTAAGTAGGTTTTAATTATTTTGGTTCTTTAACTTGTATGTTTATTGTGAAGGAAACGCTTGGAGCTTGAAGATCGCGGATTGGAGAACTAGGATTTGAAGATTTGCTTTTGGGTAAGTCTTCTTTCTAGCATTTTTAATTCCACCCTTTTTAGTTAGTTTCACAATTAGAGACAATTAGGATTTAAAAAAAAGATTTTATTTTTGTTAACCATAATAAAATCCATCTTTCACTTTGATATTTACTAACAAGATAATAAATTCAAATAATTCCCCCTTCTCATTTGTTTGATTGTTAACCCTAATTAAAAAAAAGATTTTTTCTTTTCCATCCTTTTTAGTTGCTTTTAATTCATAGGGATGCATTTCATATTGTTAGTAGGAATTCACCAAGTGATTTGAGCATCTTGATTTGACACACACTTAAAAATATTTTTAAGGGCAAAACCCCATAATCAAGATAAGGTGAGGGATTTCATCACCCTTTCCTTAGCCCAAAAATCACTAATTCCTCACTACACCACCTAAGCCTAATAAAACTCATTAGATGTTGGCCCTAAGGATTCGAGCTTAATAAGGAACAAAGAATCCTTAAGTGAACCGGTTTAAGTTTTTTTGGATTAGTTGGTGTCTAAGGCAAGGTTTAGGGGTTGCGTAAAGCGTTCCGTAAGGAACGAGGTACTTAATTGATCTCTGATCACCCTCTAGCAAGTCTTCAAGTCTTCAAAGCTTCGAGTTCGCTCTTCAATCCGGCAGAGTTTTGGCTCTTGAAATTCCAACCTTTGAAAATAAACAATGCCTAGCCTATTTATAGGCTCTCTGGACTGTGCCCGCGCACAGGAAAACGTCGGCCACCTCTGGGTGGCCGGCACTGTGCCGAGCCACCTTGAGGTGGCTCGGCTCTTGGCCAATTCACCAAAACTCAAGGCTCTCTGCTCTAATCTCTCTGGAAAATGCTCAGCCCCCCGTCAATGATGTCCATAGGGGGGTATTTATAGCCTCCTTGGACAATAACTGAAGAAATAGCCGATCAACGACTATCCCTTTGACCGCGACATCCCGGACTGCAGCGGCTATTGGCGCGGCAGCATGAACTGCAGCGGCCACAGGGGCAGTTACCAGCACGTTCCATCGTGCTTGAAACTGTCCTCCCACGACTTTTAACCACCTTTTTCGTGGTTTAACTGCTTGTACACGTCAGCACACGTTCTATTTCTGATACGCCGCCACGTAGACTTCACATAATCATCACATAACTACCTCGTAACCGCTGTAGCATCCCCTATAGTAGCCGCGGCACCATGGATTGCCGCGCCCAAGCCGCGGCACTATGAACTGCCGCGTCTTAGCCGCGGCACTATGAGCTGCCGCGCTGTAGCCGCGGCACCATGAGCTGCCGCGCCCACACGCTGTAGTTTGCATTGTTCTGTGAATTCACATTGTTTTATGTTGATTCACAGATCCTTTTGCTTCCTTTGGGCTTGTATGATCTCCCATGACTTAGATACTGATGTTTATCACCTTCTCTTTGTCTTGAGTGATATTTGGATGTCTGTAAGCATTTTTGACGTCTACATCGATCTCGTGAGGCGTTGAATAGTTGGTCGATTGGACTCGCTGTGAGTCATCTTCGACAAAAGGAGCGACAAGTACCGCCTTTCAAGTTGACACGAGGGAATGTCGACTCGACGAGTCGGCTGAGTTGTAACCCTTGTTGGTCTCAGCCGCCAATTTGATTGGGGCATTGTATGCAGAAGTACACCCGTTCGTTGTTGGCAAAGGGTTACACTTAGGTGATTGAGAACACCATAACAATTGACCCCTTTCACTTGGAGCCGGCTTTAGCTGGGTTCGAGTGAAATGAAAGTCGCTTTGGACAGACGTGGGTGCATTAAATGAGAAACTAAAAAAAGTCTCTTCGGATTGGCGTGGCTGACATCACTGCACATTCTTTTTGACTGTGGAGCTTCGCTTTTCTTGGCAGATTAGGGCTGTTGGAGGTGAGTAGGCTGCGTCTCGATCTGTGAGATGGCGTTTCGAATTCTGAGAATTGATCTTGGCTGTTGGGTAGAATTTGATCCGGCGGTCTAGATTTTGACAGTTGTGGGTCTAACTGTCTATATATAGAGCTAGGGCCACGGAAGTGGTGGTTATTGCCTTTTTCAAATTCCATCTAGAGAACTCAAGATTTTTCTGCTCATCTTTTCCGGCGATCGTCTCTGCAATCTCCGATGGCATCTGAGCTTGTGATCGTCAAGCTCTCCTGACGGGAATCCACTCCAAAGTGACGTAGTCCCAGATGAGGACGCTCTCTGGGAGGTTTTACATCCCCAAGGAGTATAATCTGATGGCTCCGACGAGGTCGGAGGCCATTTTCGATCATGGTACTAGAGGTTTCAGCCCATGATACTAGAGGTTTTAGCCCACGTTTTAGCCCATGGTATGCAGTGATAGCTGCATACCAAACTTTAAATACCTCTATATTTGAGGTATTTAAAGTTTGGTATGCAGCTATCCCTGCATCCCTTCCTTCAACAAGTCTTCACGGTACTAGAGGTTTCACTGGCGTAGATGAAGTCGAACATCATCGCCATCTTGGTAGGGTTCTTGTTGATCTTCCACTGGTTAGCGATCAAGCCATCTTTGCGGGTCTTGGGCCGGCTGGTTTCTGTGAAGGTGAACCAGACTGAGACCCACTATCATTTTCAAATGGTGAGAAAGTTCAGTCTCGTCACCGGCCTTCCTGACTCCCATAAGGACTGGAAGGAAAAGTTTGTCTGGGTTGTGGGGGACGACTTGGAGTTAGGTTGTTCCAATTGGCCCAAAATAAAGAGGGAGGTGCTCATGGAGGGCGAGATGACCATCATCGAGAGAGACGCGCTCGACCAGATCAAGGCGTATGCTGGCTCTCGTCGAGTCGACCATCTATACGATAGCTCGGTCTTGCGAGTGGTCGGTGTGTCAGTAGTGCCTCCTTCTGACAAGGACCATGAGAGGGCTTCAGACCTCGTTATGGGGACAGTAGGAGCGACAGCGGCGCCTACTGTCTCTCTGTCTGCTCCCCAAGAGGGTCCGTTTGCTAGGCCCATGAAGCGTCCTCATCGGGACATTCCTCCAATAGAGGCCGAGACGATTGAGGAGGAGCCTGCTCCCTCCCTCGTCCATAGACGGGGTTCCTCCAATAGAGGCCGAGACGATTGAGGAGGAGCCTGCTCCCTCCCTCGTCCATAGACGGGGGAGGCGGAGGGATGTGGAACATGTACCTCAAGCAGCGGCCGAGATGGCCGAGATCGACGTTATTCGTCTGGACGAGTCAGCCTCGGGAGAACCAGTCGAGGCTCCTCAAGAAGAGGGAGTCGAGGACAGAGCTTTTGCTGGACAGGGGGGAGTCATTCGGTCACCACGACGAGTTGACTCGTCGAGGAAAGGAACCGATCAAGGAGGAGATAATGTCTCTCGCAAGGCTAGAGTATCTCTTTCCTCACCGCATCACCGACATCGGAGAGGAAGAGTGGGAGAAGATGAGGAAGTACCTAATCGGGACTTTAGGGGTCGGCTCCCGATATGGACAGGAGCCTGACCCGGAGCACCGCTTTGAGCCTGACCATCATCTCGACATCCGAAGGACTGTCCTGGTCTCTCGCCGCATTCAGTCGAAGGTGGTCGTGCAATTTTGGCTTCCTCAAGATGAGGAGTATTTGCAAGGGGTTCATGATAATAGTCTCCACCATAGCATTCACAAGTACTTTATTCAGAGCGCTTTGGTAGAGAATGAGTTATATGATCGGATGGAATGGGTCTGGACCATATATCTCAAGCTCTTGGAGGAGATTACTTCCCTGAGGGCCTATAGAGGGGCCGACTCGGGACGGACCGCGAAGACGCCAGTCCCAACCAAGATTTACATGCTCACGCGGGAGCTCCAGGAGAGTGAGAGGAAGGCCAGGAGAATAGAGGAGGCTCTCCAGGAGAGGGATCGCGATGTGGCGCTGGCTGAAATGGAGAAGGATGGGGCGGTGTATGCGAGACGTCGGCTAGACAAGGAGCATGAAGAGCTTGTCAAGCTCCAGGGAGAGTTCGCCCACTTGTAGGAGTCGCTATCGGCGGTGCAAAGCCAAAAGGCTCAACTTGAGTCCAAAGTTCACCGTCGGGAGATCATTGAGGGGTATCGTCAGAGCTTAACTGGAAAAACCGAAGAGGCGATAGCCTGTAAGGCCGTGTATAATTTTCTGTCGGTGCAGCTTCTGGCTGAGATGAGGAACCCACCCGATCGCTTTCACTATCCTCCCATCGTAGGTAACTGCTTGGACGAGTTGAAAGAGGTGGAAGCACTTGGAGGGGGCTTCGATCTCGGCGAGGAAGACGAAGAGTTAGACGAAGGAGGAGATTGTTCGACTCCTCCGCCAGCTGCTCCCAGCAATTCCTTACCTTTGACTCCTGGAGCGAGGATGGACTTCTCTTAGTCTCCTAGGACTTTCCTCTTTCTTGCTCTTATTGTATATGTGTATATATTATTCTTGTAAATATTCCTTATAAATAAATAAATAAATATTTTTAGACCCAAAATTGCTTCCTCTGTGCTGTGCAATCTCAATTGATGTCTTTTGAATGACTTAACTACATTATAAACTTGTAAACTTGACTGCCTACTCGAGGGCGCTCGTCCTTTGTTAGGAGAATACACGTCTCGAATTTGAGCAGTTGTTTCTGATGTGTTAGTTTTTAACTAAGTATGGAATCAATCTGGTCGACTGCTCTTGCTAGTTGGTGTCTGAACTTCTTGGGGCGAGTGCCTGAGAAATGCTCTTTGAAATTTATTGTTAGCTATTGAGAGTCAATTAAGGATCGAGTCTACTGCTCGCTGAGTAGACATCGTTTAGTGAGTTTCCAGAAGCCTTTATTGAACAAGTGAAACGTTACTGTTTAAAATGACATGATGACGTTGTTAGTTGTCAGAGAGTTATGGCGTTACTTTGATTTTCGAACGAAGAGTCACGGAGTAAAGAGGGTGGCACTTCGAATTTGGTGTGAAATGTTTGAGATTTCTAGACGAATCTCACCCGTTCATTTTGAAACAAGACGACCATCCATATTAATCCACGCGTTCCTCTTGAATGTTATAAATAGCCCATTGAGGGCAAAGAAGAATTTTATTCACACATTTCTGCTCTAAATCTTCAGCGCTTGTCTCTCTAAACTTTCCCAAGTCTCATGCAAGCAGAATCTTCCGATGGCTTCTCAGACTTCCACCACTAGCCACAATGAGGAGAGGAACGCTCTTCTTCGGCTGATTCGCTCAGAGGTCATCGTCGGAGAGCTCGAGCATTACCACGAGCTCTATGACATCCTCGAGACTTTTATGCTTGCAGCGCCAAGCGGGGACGAGCCGGTGTACCATCATGACCAAAATAAAATGTCGTTGTATCTCACTCATCTCGAGTACGGGCTCCGGCTACCGCTCCACCTGTCAAATATGAACTCTCGTGCGGAATTTGTCCTACCGGATCTTGTGTTAAGACAATAGAAAGAAGGAATCACTAGCCACAATGAGGAGAGGAACGCTCTTCTTCGGCTGATTCGCTCAGAGGTCATCGTCGGAGAGCTCGAGCATTACCACGAGCTCTATGACATCCTCGAGACTTTTATGCTTGCAGCGCCAAGCGGGGACGAGCCGGTGTACCATCATGACCAAAATAAAATGTCGTTGTATCTCACTCATCTCGAGTACGGGCTCCGGCTACCGCTCCACCTGTCAAATATGAACTCTCGTGCGGAATTTGTCCTACCGGATCTTGTGTTAAGACAATAGAAAGAAGGAATCATAACAAATAGAAAATTACAAGAAAGGAGAACATCGAGTTTTTACGAGTTGTTTCCCTGGGTTGCTTGCAAACCTGCTCACAACTCCCACTGTATGGGCAATATCCGGCCTTGTGCAAACCATTGCATACATCAGACTGCCAATGGCTGATGAATAAGGCACTTTTCTCATGTGCTCCTTCTCTGCATCAGTCTTGGGCGATTGTTCTCCAAATAACTTGAACTGGCTTCCAAGGGGCGTACTAATGAACTTAGCATTCTGCATGTTGAATTTCTGAAGTACTTTCTTAATGTATTCAGACTGACTCAACTTCAGCGTCCCCTCAGTCGCATCTCGTCTGATCCGCATCCCAAGAATCTACTTCGTTGCACCCGATCTTTCATGGCAAACTCCTTTGCTAACTGCTTCTTCAGCTTGTTATCTCCTGTAAACACGATCCTGCAACTAACATGTCATCAACATACAACAATAACATAATATAACTGGACTTGAACCTCTTGAAATAATAGCAATGATCTGAATTGCATCTGCCATAACCATTGCTCTGCATGAAGTTATTGAACTTTTTATACCATTGTCTTGGGGCCTGTTTCAATCCATATAAGCTCTTCTTGAGCATACACATTATCTCTTCCTTTCCTTCCTCAATGAAGCCAACATGTTTCTTCATATAGATTTTTTCATCCAACTCACCATGAAGAAAGACAATATTTACATCTAACTGTTCAAGGTAGAGATTTTCAGCAGCTACCAAGCTTAGTACCACCCTGATGGTTATGAGCTTCACAACGTGGAAAAATATCTAGAACCCCTTGTATCTCTTCCTTCCATCACTCTCCTGCTTGACCCGGTAGACACACTTATTATGTAAGGCTTTTTTTTGTACAGGTAGCGGGGCTAACTCTCATGCCTCGTTAGAGTGGAAAGAATCCATCTCTTCTTGCATTGCATGCTCCCATTACTTAGATTCGTTCACTTGCATAGCCTCTTCATAGTATTCTGGTTCACCGCTATCTGTCAAAAGTAGGTTGTCCAGTGATAAGAGATACCTGAAATTCGGTTTGGGTACCTTGGATGACTTTCTAAGCTCCTCGCTGTGGGTAGTCGGTTCTGCACCTGAAGTCTCCTCCATTCTTTGGTCAGAATTAACATTGTCTCCCCTATATGGAAGTTGCTCCAAATCTATGTACTCGGATGCGCCTACATCTGTTGTGTTGCTCTCACTGTTTTGGCCAACCTTGGCATTGACCCTGTCCTTGTACCTCACCTCCTCATTGAATATGACGTCTTGGCTCCTGATGATTTTCCTATTCTTCTCATCCCAAAGACGATACCCGAACTTATCAATGTCGTACCCAATGAATGTACACTTCACTGACTTGGCTTCCAACTTGTCTCTGCCATGATCAATGATGTGGACATATGCCACACAACCAAAAACTCTCAAGTGTGAGAGATTAACATTCTTGCCACTGCAAACCTCTTCTGGAATTCTAAAGTTCAATGGAACTGATGGCCCGTGATTTATCAGGTGCGTTGTTGTATGCACCGCGTCCGTCCAAAAAGTTTTTGGTAGACCTTCATGTAGACACATGCTCCTCGCACGCCCTGTCAGCGTTCTGTTTATTCTTTCTGCTATATCATTCTGTTGCGGCATCCCAGGAGTAGTCCTCTCCAAACAAACCTCGTTCAGAACACAGAACTTCTTGAACTCCTCCAGCTCATATTCTCCACCATTATCTGATCTCAGATACTTCACTTTCTGATCTGTCTCATTCTCCACCATGGCTTTCCACTTCTTGAAGATGCTAAACACCTCTGACTTGTGCTTCATGAAGTATACCCACACCTTCCTCGAGTGATCGTCAATAAAGGTGATGTAGTACGCCAAACCGTCAAGAGAAGACATGCTAGTTGGACCCCATATATCTGTATGAACAAGCTCTAGCTTGTGAGCTTTAGGTGGTCTTCCACCCTTCAAAAAACTAACTCTCTTCCGCTTTTCGAATATGTAGTCTTCACAAAAACCGACTTTTACCGAATCGATGTCGGTTAGCTTCCCTTCTGAGTGTAGAATCTTTATACCCTTGTCACTCATGTGTCTCAGCCTATAATGCCATAAATCTGCACTCTCCTTACCTGCTGCAATTACAAGGGTGTTACTCACATGTAAAGTTAAGTAGAGGGTACCAATCTTGTTGCCACGGGCAACCACCATTATACTGTTGGAGATTTTCCATAAATCTCCAGTGAATGTTGTAACATAGCCTTCTGCTCCAAGCTGGACAACCGAAATAAGATTCCTTTTCAACTTTGATACGTGTCTGACATTCTTTAGAGACCACTTGGAGCCCTTTAACTGTATTTGCACATCACCTCTTCTAATGATACTATAGGGTTTATTATCCCCCAAGTATATTTTCCCAAAGTGCCCTGCTATATAGTTCTGAAAGAGCTTCCTATTAGCAATGGCGTGGAAAGAGGCTCCCGAATCAATGACCCATGAATCTGAATAGCTATCCATAGCGAGAATCAATGCATCTTGCCCAATATGAGCCCCCTGCTCATTTTTGTCCTTCTTCGGTGCTTTACAGGTAGAAGATATGTATCCTTCTTGACCGTAGTTTCAACATTTCCCTTTGATAGGTCTCACCTTCGAGTTTGACCTCTTCTTCTTCGACTTCGATCGATTCCTGTTTTGGTTCTCCCTATTATGACTTCTGCTTCTCTACTCGAGACTTAGGGCTGAACCTGAACCTTCTGATTCATTCGATTTTCTTCTAACCTCATCGGATAGAATCATAGCTACCACCTCGTTCAACTTCAACTTCTACTTCCCCACCGAGTTACTGATTGCGGTCATGCAACCTGCCCAACTATCCGGCAACTGTGATAGTATCAATATAGGGTCTGCACTTCGTCATCAAACGTGATATTGACTGAGATGAGTTGATCAACAATCATGTTGAACTCACTGAGATGCATCGTGAAGGAACGTCTTTCTACCATCTTGAGGTTGAATAGCATTTTGATGAGATGCACCTTATTTGCAGCTGACGGTTGCTCGTACATTGTTGTGAGCGCTTCCATAAGCCCCACCGTCGTCTTCTCCTTTAATATGTTATGTGCTATAGATTTTGCGAGGCTCAATCGGACCTGCCCCAAGGCTTTTTGATCCAATATTTCCTAGTCCTCATCAGATTTCTCTTTATTCTTTCCTTTTGCTTCACCCATCAACGGACGGTAAAGGTCCTTCTGGTACAGATAATCCTCCATCTGTGACTTCCAATAGGCAAAGTCTGATTCGTCAAACTTCTTAATTTTAGATTTGCCTTCTTCTGCCATTTCTTACACACACAGATCTGAACAAGGACTTTGATACCAGTTGTTGTGGAATTCAAGCTATTCGACCACCTGTTAAATATGAACCCTCGTGCGGAATTTTTCCTACCGGATATTGTGTTAAGACAATAGAAAGAAGAAATCACAACAAATAAAAAATTATAAGAAAGGAGATCACCGAGTTTTAACGAGGTTTGACAACTTGCCTACGTTCTCGGGAGCCACATAAATAATTTCCTTTATATTAAATAAGATTACAAGATGCAAAGAACAGATCTCAAACTTGAGATCTCTCAATAAATGCAAAGTAATTAACCGTAGCTATAGTATAATAACCCCACTTAAATCTCTCTTTTATTCCCCTTTACAGTGAGAATCCCCTCTTTAATCCCCCTTTTAATCACCCCCTCAAAACGTTTGAGAGTTGGGGAAAAAGGAGAAAGAGGAGAGAGATATCTGCCGCCTGAAGTCGATCGCGAAGGAGAGAGATTGGAAGAAGCGACGGCAGGGAGGGGGTGCTTGGGTTCTGGGTTCCCTTTTATAGGGAAACCCTAGCCAGGCTGGATCCAGACTGTCCCGCACTCGCTTGTGAAGGGGGACTTCGAGCTCGCCTGCGGAAGACCCTGGCTGAAGCTCATCCGCGCTCGCCTGAAGATCTGGTCGTTGACCTCGCCTGCTAGCCTCGTTGACCTCGCTTGGAAAAATCCCGTTCGAGCTCGCCAGATCTCGGGCCCTCGCCTGCACCTTGTCGCCTCGATGATCTTGCCTGAAGCTCACCTCGCCTGAGGGAGCTCGACCTCGCCTGAGTCGTGGGGTCGCCTCGTCTGAATCTCGCCGTCGACTGGACCTCGCCTGAAGTCACTGACAGGTTTGGGTCTACACCCATTTTCCAACAGTTTCCCCCTCTCAGTTCGTTGTTCTCGCCTGAAGCTCACCTCGCCTGAGGGAGCTCGACCTCGCCTGAGTCATGGGGTCGCCTCGTCTGAATCTCGCCTTCGACTGGACCTCGCCTGAAGTCGCTGACAAGTTTGGGTCTACACCCATTTTCCAACAGTTTCCCCCTCTCAGTTCATCCCGAATGCAATTGGGGTTATGGTTTCAAGATCAAGTTAATATATTTGTTTGAAAAAAAAAATTGGATAAAAAATATATCTTAAATGGGACCGAACCAAACCGATAGTTTCTTGACCTGGGATAGTGAGCATCATGTGGCATGCATTTTCTTGTTGGTTAGACCCCATGTATTAAGTTAATTTGATCTTTTTTTTAATGTTTGCCACATTGTGCAAAGTTAATTCGATGCAACATTGTCTTTAATGATGAACAGTTTTCCGTTCGAGCATATTTCCTTTGATGCAACATTTTCTTGTTGATATAATTACTCAGGTACCTCGATCAAAATTTTACATCTTTGGGTGGATTCCTAATTGAAATATTATCTTTGTTGGTAAAGTTCTAGATCAAAAGATCATCATTTTTTTCACTGTTATTTGATTATATTCTTTGTGAAGATATAAACATCAAAAGCCAATGAGACAGGACTGTGAATATGAAAAAAATGATCAAATACTTAACAAATCGATGAGTTGTCAACTTATATTATGAAGTATCAATTTGTCAAATTTTCTCGTTATACTATGTGTACACGGCCAATGGCTATTTTCTGAGTCCACAGCCAGATATTTAACAAATCAACAATATTTTTTCGTGGACTGCTACTCCTCTTCCCCTATCTTTCCTTAGTTTTTTTTAAAAGAATTTTCCACGTTCTTCAATTATTTTTTGATGACTTGTAAAGCTTTACATGTTGAAACCTGCCAATGAAACCAATCACAAGTCATTTTGTTCAATCGTTGTTATGACAGTATGTTACATTTGTCATTAAAAATAATTAAGGCATGAACATATTTTATTTAATTTTTTCGAATAATTCATTTTAAGTAAGTCAAAAGAAAATTGCACAATTAAACGATATCCTTTAATTCAG
This sequence comes from Asparagus officinalis, assembly GCF_001876935.1. NCBI lineage: Eukaryota > Viridiplantae > Streptophyta > Magnoliopsida > Asparagales > Asparagaceae > Asparagus > Asparagus officinalis. The sequence goes on from NC_033796.1 coordinate 11,851,667, forward strand.
CAAATTCAGCAGCTGGTTACCTCTGTCATCAAAATTATTTCAAAAATTTATACATATACTTGATTGAAATTTAAGCAAGTTAAAAGAATTTCTTCCCGTTGAAATTCCAAAGCCAATTCCCTCGGCATCCTATTTTTTTGCTACCTAGTGAGAAAATATTCAGCAAGGACGGTACATAATATTTAATGTGCATGAAATAGTTATATATCAATTGTTATGGTGCGCAGCGGAAATTTCGGCAGCACTTCGGCAGCACAACAAGAGAGATTAGATCGATAAGAATTCTCGTCTCACCAAGGAAACAAGAATCTGAAGCGGATATCTCAACCAAGTGAGATATCGGCTCTTCCTCTCATCAGTTCTAGGACTGACCTGTCGAGGGATCCTACAAGCTATTACAAATCACGACAAGAACACAAATTTTACGTGGTTCGGCAAATCGCCTACGTCCACGGGGCAAGGAGGGGGAGATCTACTATTAGAGGGAGAGATACAACTGAGGTTTACAATCTCACAATCTAAACCCTCACACAAACTCTCAGATCCCTCATACAATTATCTCTCTCAAAAGGGGCCAAAAAGAGCCTCTGTTCGTTTTTCGTAGCCGCCAACAAAAAAAACCCCAGAGTCTCTGACCTCGCACCCAATTGCACAGCCTCCTGTGCACTTGAATCAGCCGCTCCTTTTTATCACTGCCTTGGCCCTCGTGTTTTTCTCCTTCAGCCGCAAAGCATACCCAGCCCCTTGCACACACCCCCACAAAACCCTAGGATGCACAAAACCCTCAATAAAGGGGCTGCTCAAAACCAAAAACAGAAGAAAATAAGACGGCTGCCACAAATAAATTTTTCTCCTGCTGTGATTTTTCCCGCAGCTTCAAAAAGCACTCAGCCGAACAAATCTCCTGCACTCACCTTACACACGCCTCCAAGCCACCCCTCAATTGCACAAGCCCTCTTCTGCAGCTGCACAAAAGCACTTGCACACATAAAAAAAACTTCACAAAACCCTAGGCACATTTATAGGTCTCTAAAAAACCGAAATCGGGTGGGCCGGCCTTTTGTTCGCTGGGTTTTACTTCTCCACGCGCTGGGCAAGCCACTGATCAAATTTCGTGGTCCCCACTAACTTCACGTGTTCACAATTCTCCACCTCGGTGAAGTTTTCCCAAAACTGAGCCGACACCAACCAAAACAAATGTCTCACTTGTTGTGTCCAGTACGAAGTGAAACAATTCATGACAACGGACTCAATCCACAACAAGTCTGGAACCCGAACAAGAGTCCAAACAATTTCACCCCCATCAAAATCAACTAATCTAAACCGGCTACATCTGAAAGACTGCCTACGTATCCTCTTGCCTAAGGAATCAAGCCAACACTCACCCCAAATGTCGATGTCGCTCACCAAATCGGCTGCATCATAAAGACTGCCTACGTATCCTCTTGCCCCAGGAATCAAGCCTTCACGTAGTTCACCCAAATAGCCTCCAAAGGCCCTCAATCAAATAGAAAAGTCTGCAACTCTTCTCCAATATCACCAAACGATCTGCAACTGATAGCATTCCTAATAGCCCCAAATTGAGACAAATCAAACACCTCCATCTGAGGTGAACCAATGACCGTATCCAAATCAAGTCCATCAGCTGCAATCGAATCCAGCTCATCATCTGCATCCATATCCAAATGATCCCCAATCTGTGTCACCTCAGCTGGAATCCCAAATGACGCAGTATGATCTGGAGTCTCCACCCAACGTGGAGTAGCATCCCTCGTCCCAAATATCTGATCACCACTCTCCACCTGCCGAGAGTTAAATGTGACATACCTGCTCAGAACAAAATCAGAAGCCAATACCTGATAATCAAACACGCCTCTGAATCCCAAATGTGCTATCGGATCAAATCTCACATCCACGATGTGACCAAGTGCTGGGTAGCCAAACATCCGACGCAACCCAAAATCTGAAGCAGCTCCACCAGATCCAAAATCTCTACATGCAGCAGTCGGCAACCTATACATAAGATGGCCCAAACATGTCGTAGCCCGCACACCAATGACAATGCTCGACATCAAACGCCGATCCTCCTCCAGAAAGGAACAGCTCCCCAAATCTGCCATCTCATCACGTCGCCTCAAAGTTTCCACACCGATGAAGTGTCTCCAATTACCGTGATCTCGGCTCAAATGCAGTAATAGGTCCCTCTTGTACCTCCCTCTAACATCAGACTGAAGTACCTTCACCTTTCTTCCAATACACTTCCTCCATTTGTTGCGGGCTTCTAGGACTTCACACCAACGGGACTTGGTTGCAACCCACCAATGCCTAGAGCAATCCCCAACTACGGAAACCACACACATATTATCTCCCAATGATGCTCCCTTGGAAGGCCCCCGAATGCCTGAATAAACACCCCTCAGAAGACCCCTCGAATGATGGATAGAAGTGTCAAACTCCACCTCGGTCTTCTTGCTCATACCAATGGGTTCACAGGACTTCAAACTGCAGGTCATAGCACTCCTCAACAACCTATGCACGACATTACCAATCAAATAACCCAGCATCAAACAACACCACAGTCTAGCCGAATCTGATGAAGTCGTCATCTCCCTATCAATCGTCGTGCTTCCGAGCAAATAATACAAATTGTTTCTTCTAACGCCCTTCATCACAATCATGGACCCCGATGTGACCTTCAAACGTGCATCCACCAAGGTCACTTTATAGCCTGATGCCACCAAAGCTCCTAGTGAAATGATATTCTTCGATAACTCCAGAACGAACCTCACTTCATTCAACTCCCGAATCACCCCGTCACTCATCTTAATCCGAACGGTACCAATACCACCAATAGAGCATGCATGTCCATTACCCATGAGCACAATATCCTCTCTTCCCAACTTCTAAAAGCTGGAGAACCAATCCCTCCTAGGACAAACGTGGTAAGAAGCACCCGAATCCAACATCCACTCTGTAGAGTTGGCAACACAAACTGACGGTAGTGCAGACAACGAATAGCCCGAAGAATCCGAATCTGAATTGTTACCACTAGTCTTGACAACATTCACTTCTGAAGCTTGTACAGCTTTCCCCTTATTCTTCTCGGCTCGATCTAACTTTGGGCATTCGGCTTTCCAATGTCCATCATCTTTACAAAAGGCACACTGATTCCTACGAATCCCACGATGTGTACCTCTAGACCGCGACCTCCTGCTTCGGTTTGAACCACGACCATGAACTACTAATGCATCTCCCGATGCCTTCTCGGAGGACTCATCCACACTCTTCCTCAACTCATAATTTACCAACGCTGAGGTCACCTCCTTGTAACTAACAGTAGTTCTTCCATTAATCATAGTTAGGACAAAAGTACCATAATCATCCTCGGGCAACGAACACAAAAGTAGCATCGCCTTATCTTCATCCTCAACCATGATATCCACATTGGCCATGTCTGAAAGTAGCTTTGTGAAGTTGTTAACATGCTCCCTAATAGAAACTCCCCTCTTCATCTTGAACTGGTAAAACTTCTTCTTCAAGTGAAGCCGATTCTCAATGCTCTTAGTAAGATACTTTTCATTGAGTGTTTCCCACATCTTCTTCGCCGACGTCTCGTTCATCACGTCATAAATAAGATCCGACGTCAAGCATGACCGAATAACTTCACACGCCCTACTATTCATCTTCTTCCAAACCTTAGCTTCCATCTCTGCAGGTTTCTCTTGTAACTCAAGAGTCTCCTCCAAATTCTGAGCGTCCAAGGCGTCCATCACCTGACACCTCCACAATCCGAAATTAATCTTGCCGTCGAACTTCGGAACATCAATCTTCATGTTATTGATGCTCAAACTGTGTATCGTCTTCGTAAGAGACGATCCCGATGTGCTTGTTTCACCCATGTTATCGATCTAATATTCAAATAGGAATCCTTTAGCGAATCCTTCAAACAAGTTCCCAAGTCCAACCCGGAGCTCTGATACCACTTGTTGTGCGCAGCGGAAATTTCGGCAGCACTTCGGCAGCACAACAAGAGAGATTAGATCGATAAGAATTCCCGTTTTACCAAGGAAACAAGAATCTGAAGCGGATATCTCAACCAAGTGAGATATCGACTCTTCCTCTCATCAGTTCTAGGACTGACCTGTCGAGGGATCCTACAAGCTATTACAAATCACGATAAGAACACAAATTTTACGTGGTTCGGCAAATCGCCTACGTCCACGGGGCAAGGAGGGGAAGATCTACTATTAGAGGGAGAGATACAACTGGGGTTTACAATCTCACAATCTAAACCCTCACACAAACTCTCAGATCCCTCATACAATTATCTCTCTCATAAGGGGATGCACAAAACCCTCAATAAAGGGGCTGCTCAAAACCAAAAACAGAAGAAAATAAGACGGCTGCCACAAATAAATTTTTCTCCTGCTGTGATTTTTCCCGCAGCTTCAAAAAGCACCCAGTCGAACAAATCTCCTGCACTCACCTTACACACGCCTCCAAGCCACCCCTCAATTGCACAAGCCCTCTTCTGCAGCCGCACAAAAACACTTGCACACATAAAAAAAAACTTCACGAAACCCTAGGCACATTTATAGGTCTCTAAAAAACCAAAATCGGGTGGGCCGGCCTTTTGTTCGCTGGGTTTTACTTCTCCACGCGCTGGGCAAGCCACTGATCAAATTTCGTGGTCCCCACTAACTTCACGTGTTCACAGTTTTCAATCGCCAAAATGCAACCCTTTACCAGCAACGGACATGTGTACTTCTGCATGTATTACCCCAATCAAATTGACAATCAAAACAAGCAAGGATTCTGACTTAGCCGACTCGCCGAGTCGACATCCCCTCATGTCCACTCGAACGACGGTACCCGTTGGTCCTCTTGTCTAAGACGACAAGCTGCGAGCCCACTCGACCAATTAGTCGATGCCTCGCGAGGTCAACTCGGAAGGCGATAATTCTCGGCCAAGCCACAGGACGACTTCAATCTCGAAGCTCTCTCACTGACAATGTGGCAGCATCGCATTTAATTATTAGCAGACGTCGTCATGCCTCCAGCCCCAATAGCCTTCATGAGTCACCAGACCACCTTAGCACCGTCATGCCCCCGATCGCTTCACATTAAATGATGAGGTAATCTCTCCTCCATTCGACGAGCGACACCTGTAAAGTAGGTGCTGACACAGTCGCCATCCCATGCTTCTTTACCGCCATCCTATGCTCGTCTGAAGTGGCCGATCTACCCTTTTGACACCACTATAAATAAGGGGCACTATTCCAAATACAAAGGGACGTCATTTCTGGATAATTTCTAAGCAGTACTGCACTACACTAAAGAACTTATACAGTTCTTCATTTCTCCACTCAATTTCATCAACTGGCTTGATCGTCGAAGGAACCACGGGGGAACCAAGCCTCGTCCTCTCACAAATTGCTATTTGTGCAGGCTTCAACTACTCAACTAAGAATAGGATATTTGGGGAAGGAATCGGACCCTCATCAACCTCACCCTCAACCATCGCACATATATTTGACTGTTTGATCACTTAACATCAACATCAATCATTGGATAAATGTATGAATCTCGAGGTTCAATAATTTAACAGTTGACATCTCTTTGGTACATATCAAATATTATGGATCTGAGTAACATTTGATACTTTCTCCTAGCTTGGAATCTGGTTCATGGAAACACAAGAGTCATAAATGTTGAATCCCAAACAATTAAATGCTGAGATTTGAATCAGTCCATGATCTTCTACCATTAAGAACAGTACCATTGCAAAATCCTCCACCAATATTTTCTTAAAATGCACAAGAAGTTGCAGACCACTTTCTGCAACAGAAACAAAGGCAATAACTAAAGCGGCCTTTTGCCATTACCATTAGTAAACTCTCACGTAATCATAACCCTCCCTAATAATGACAGTATCAATAATAATCTCTAGTAATAATAATGACATATATAGATGGTATAAGTTCATATTCACTTTTTAATAAAGAATTGTACTTTGAGTAGCTTGTTTGTATTTATTTGAGTATAAAAAACTTTAGCTATAATTAATTCATAAATGTACTTTTATTCTATTGTCATTGTGGTCCTACAACAATTATACTTCCCAAAAACGAATTGCTTTTAATGAGATCGTGTAGGAAAATGATAATTGTACTGTAAATTTTATACTACTTTTATGAGAGTTAAGTCTAAGGAACCCTTAACGTTACCCCATCTATTTTAATAAGCCCCTGGCTTCTTAATTTTGACAAAGCAGCCCTCAACGTTTCAATTCCGTTGTCTTTGTAGCCCCTGAGTCAAGAGTACTGCGTTTTAGTTAACACAGTTGAGGGCATAGGTGTCAAATAAGCTTAAATCAACATTTGAGACTTTCCCCCCTCCAAATTAGGGTTCTTGCTTCTTGGTTAATTGAGTTCTCATGCTTCTTGGCCAAAATTTTTATCTTGTATTTTTGTTATTGTTTTGAGCTCTCAGACAGAGAAATACGCATCTTCCTATTTTGTGATGGTTGTGGTAAATGGGAGCGCATTGGGTTTTCATTAAAATGAGAGGTGCACAATTCAAAACCTATACTTCTCAATTTTGGTCTTCTTCTGATCGTTCTCTATTATTCAAGGCGGAATGATAAAAATGGGTTCTTTGTCCCCAAAAGGCTGTGTCCAAGTGAACGAAGCAATTGATCAAAGTTCATGCTAAAAAAAAAAAAAATCAATAATCAATTTTAAGTCAATAAACACATAGCAATATCCATTTTGGGTATGGATAAAAAAGTTATCTATTAGGAGTAGAAGGATAATGATGAAATTAATACAGGATATTATATGTGAATGAACATGAATCTGCTTATTTAACTAATATCAATGTACAAAGCTATTTCATTTCAATAATGAAGTAATGGCCTGAGGTTTGATTTTTACGCAAAGAAACATCTCATCACTTCCCCGTAGAGCTCCCTTTTCTCACGACAGTTCTCTAAATAAATAAATAAAAAGAATCTTGCTGATATACACGAATTAAAGTAGGCTGATCATACTCTCTTTAAAAAAACGAGTTCGGAAAAAAAATTTCATGATCAATAATACTCTTAACTTTTTTTAATATTACATTGTTATCCTAATCTATTTTAATTATCCTATCTTCTTTGAATTGGTTATTAAATGATTTATCCTATTTATAATTTTACTTATTTTAATTCAGTAAAAAATCTAAAAAATATGTGCTAGCTAGAAACTGAAAGTTTTTTAACTTTAGAGAAAATATCTTGTAAATTTTAAAAATTGCAAAAACAACCCTAAAAATTTAAAATTTATAAAAAACACCTTGAAAATTTTAAACCTATAAACACACTAAAAACCTATAAATAACAAAAATAACCTCTAAAAGTTTATGAAATTTGTAATAAATACTCTGAACTTTTACAAAGCACAAAATAAAACCCTCAAAATTATAAAATTTACAAAAATCCTGATAATTTCTAACCTAACAGTACATTAAAATTATAAGAATTACAAATATCCCCTATATAATTTATAATTTATAGAAAACACTCTTAAAATTTTAAAAATTATAAACAAACACTCAAAATTCAAATATTACAAAAAACACCCTGTGAATTTTAAACTCATTAGTAAATTGAAAACATAAGAATTATAAATAGTCTATAAACAATTTACAATCTGTAAAAAAGGCCTGTAAGTCTAAAAAATTATAAAAAACCCCTAAAATTCATAATTTACCAAAAAATACCATGAGAATTTCTAAGTTATAGATACTAAAATGAATATACAAATTACTAACAACCCCTAGAAAATTAAAATTTTGCAAAAAAAATATAATATTCCCTTTAAAAGTATAAGTTCAGAAAAAACTTTTCATGGTCAATATTAGTCATAACGTTTTTGAAAAGAACATAACTAATTGAAAAATCTATTAAATTTAAAATTTATAAAAAAACCCTTAAATTTTAGTACATTGCAAATTACCCCTACAAAGTTTAAAAATTTTCAATGGTTGTTTGTAATTCCTTAATTTCAATGTAATATTTAATAGTTTTGTATATTTTTAAATTACAAAATTTTAGGGTGTTTTTCTATAATTTTTAAAACTTTTGAGGGTGTTTTTTTGTAGTTTTCTAAATTTTTATTGTGTTTTCAGTATAATGGATAAATACGTCAATTGATGATGATATTGAAGAGCAAATCATTCTTAAGATGTATTAGGCCATAGTTAAGATGTATTAGGCAGTGCAATTTATATGTGCAAAAATTTTTAGACAATCTATATAGTGGTTAAAAGGATTTTGATTTTAATGTACTATTTTTTTAAATTGTACTTAATGTGAACCCACCATATAATTTTGACCGTGATCATCATAATTTTAATACGTTTGATTGATTGATTATATAAGTATATAGACCATAGATTACTTTATTTTCTCGCATGAACTAATATTTGACGCTTAATAATTTAAATTATTACTTTTAAACTTGATATAAAGAGGAGATCTAATAACGTTTAGTTATTAACCTAGAGGATAATACAAATCTCAATTCCTATTTTTTGCTTGAGATTTATTCCATAGTTATGCATATTAAATTAGTAATTAAAATAAGAATTATTTATTCTTAAATTAGGATGATTGTAGTTTGTCACTCACTATGGAATTTTCATGAAGATATATACATTACTGCCTATAGCCATCTGTACTGTTCATCTATATTTTATAAATTAGTTGTTAATTTGATATATTAGATTACTTTTCCTTTGTCGAAATTTCTTCTTTGACTTTTGGATTACGTAATCACTATATCACCATTCTAACGTAGAACGAACCTCACTCTAAATGGTTTCAAGCCAATGTTTGAGTTGAACTGAAGTATATACTATTGCTACTATGTGTATATATTTTTTAAGAAAATCAAGTCAATATGATTTAAACAAGAAAGAATATTCTAAAATCTGATATTATAATAACTAAATATAGTCAATTGAGTGATTAGCAAAAGAGAACTTATATCAGAAAAGCGTAAATAATAAAATAAAGAGGAAAGGTAATGACATTGCAAACAGTGCCATCAATAGCAAACTATAATATAAGGTTAACCTATGGAATTTTCATAAAGATATATACATTACTTCTTATAGCCATATGTACTGTTCATCTATATTTTATAAATTAGTTGTTAATTTGATATATTAGATTACTTTTCCTTTGTCGAAATTTCTTCTTTAACTTTTGGATTACGTAATCACTATATCACCATTCTAGCGTAGAACGAACCTCACTCTAAATGGTTTTAAGCTAATGTTTAAGTTGAACTGAAGTATATACTATTACTACTATGTGTATATATTTTTTAACAAAATCAAGTCAATATGTTTTAAACAGGAAAGAATATTCTAACATCTGATATTATAATAACTAAATATAGCCAATTGAGTGATTAGCAAAAGAGAACTTATATCAGAAAAGCATAAATAATAAGATAAAGAGGAAATGTAATGACATTACAAACAGTGCTATCAATAACAAACTATAATATAAGGTTAACCTATTTTGTGGAGCCCAACTACTAACCATAAGCATCGAGGTTTTCATATATATACTTTATAATTTATTAAAAATGATCAATAATCTTATATAATAAAATTGATTTAATACTCAATAGTAATATTATTGTAATAATATCGTTATTAGAGAAAATTCTTCATAAACCAGTATGTTCTTTACGATATATAAGCTATGCACTCCAAATACTTGTGTCTTCTATAAAGTCAAAAAATTTTGAATATGAGCCTCTAACATTTTGCTCTCATAACAGCAAAATTAACTTACTACATGTGGATATTCCAAATAAGTTATATGTCCTATGTACATAACAATTGTCCTAGGCAAGTGAGTTATAATAGCATTTTTTATTCATATTGTTTGAGACAAAATTTGATAGGGATCTTGCATCAAAGAATTTTTTTTTATATTTAGAGCATATAGCAAAATATATCATAATCTTCCTACTCTAATTTTACAAGAAATTAATTCTTCATACTTTCAGTTTTACTTCTATGATACAGAGAATGAGCTATAAAATTAAAAGAGAATATTAGATAATGTGAATATGATTGAAAGTTAATGTGAATATGATTGAAAGTTAATGTGAATATTAGTCAAACCACAACTATATGTTTAATGGACATATTGTAAGTAAATTTATATGCAAAATTACTTTGCGAATTGAATGATCACTCATCTTTTGAAGACTTCAAGATACTAATAAATATAGATGTTGTACTATATCAATGTGTTTATAACTCACAAATAGTATATCACGTGGCCACAACCAGGATTGAAGGAAACAATAACAATATTTCATTTGAGATAGAGATTATTGAGTTGATGATCAATCTCACAAAAACTATACTTTTTTATTTTTATTCTATTTTTATCAATTTAAATAATCATGATATTCAACTACGTGTATTGCACGTGCATGTCAACTAGTAGTTATAAATGAGGGAGAGAAGAGCTAACATCCTGGAGGCTATGAGGAGAGCTCCCTCCAAAAAAATTTAAAAAAGATACTGCTACAGGGACCCAAAATATAGAACCCAAGAGGGGAATAAGTGAGTTGTTCCCCCTGAATGCATGATGCACTGTTCATGAACAATGCATCATGCACTCAGTGGGTGACACAACACTTGTTCAGTTGTTCCCCCTGGATCCTCTTATTTGGGGTCACTGAGACATTTTTATTTAAAAAGGACCAAATTACTGATGTTTTAAATGTTTAAACTTGTCTAGGGGTTAATGAGAAAAACGGAATTAAAAATTGTGGGGCTCTTTGTCAAAAATAAAAACTTAGAGACTTATTAGAATATAGATGGAAAAGTTAAAGGACTCAATAGACTTCTTTCTCCTACTTTTGTACTAACACTAATAAATCGTGTAGAGCCATTCTTTTGAAAATTGTAAAGAAAAATTATGGACCATTATGGATTTTATTTTATTATTTGTGGGAGTATGAATACTATAAATTTTATAGTACAGTTACTACTGTTTTTTGATGAAATATTATTTCTATAATTATACTTAAAAATATATAGTAATTAGAATGAAAGAAATAACCAAAGTTGTAATTGTCACTTATAAATCTTTCCCACCCAAAAAATAAAAATAAAAAATATCACCTATAAAATTCAATTATCATTTATCACTGCTGATGTTCTTCCAAAACTTATATTAGTTTGTTCCCTTTCTACCATTCCTCTTATTTTCTTCTACTGCACGTCATACTCCTCCTTTTTAATGTACGGTTTTATTTTCTCCAATGAATAAATTTTCTTGACATATTTGATTTTGTTACTCCCGTAAAAAAAAAGGAAAAGGAAAGAAAGAAAAGGAAAAAGTCATTGCTGTGGAATAGCAAATAAAAAGTTACGGAAATAGTCAATATGCTTTTTTAGTTAGAAATACTCTTGCTAATTGAAAAAAAAAATACTTTAAAGCATCTCACTCTTTATAAAGCAAAACCCCACCGACCCCAAACTCATCATTGCACTTCTGGATTCCTGTGAGCGGAGTGAACCCAACCAGAGGCCCCACCGTCCATTTCTTTTCCATCCAAGTCCTTCTCCAAAAAGAGAAAACAGTTACAAAAAAAATTTGGGAAAAAGATAACTAGTAAGGATCTGATGGGACACGTGGTCCTTTCTGTGTTGGACGTGTGTCCCCTATTGTTAGACGCTTTTCTAGAAATTGTGCATTCATGATTTGGTGTCAGAATTTTGATACGGATTCTGGGATAATTTGGTGAATAAAAAAGTAAATAATTTAGTGCTTTTGTTTCCTAAAATTCCTACTGATGGGAAAACGACTGGACTGTCACTTTGGGCCCTCAGCCCATCACTTTCACTTAAAGTTGGAAGAATGTATTTTGCACTTTGACCCTCAAGATATGGGATTTTAGCACAATGAATAAATTTTAATTTTGTAAATTAGATTTTTGTGTAAATTTTGAGTTTTGAGCTGTGTTAATTCAAGCAATCAATTTGGAGATTATATAGTTGATGCGGTCAGGATCATCTTTGTAATTAGGGAAAACTTACCAATTTGAGTAAATGTTTCGATATTAAACTTTTATAAGGGACAACACTTTTCAATCTCGTCGTAATTAGCAGCACAAGGTGCACAAGCGCAAACATCATAAATTAGTAGGAAACTATATTAAAACCGCACTTTGGTTAAATGCTAGAGATTGACATCCTACCACCAGTGATGCCATAATGAAAATTGGAGGGTTATATGCACTAAAAGTGCACTAAAATTTTGGAGGATCTAGATTTGACAAATTGAGTGTTGCATTTCTTGGATCTTTGGAGTTTTTTTTTTTTTTTTTTTTTTTTTTTTGTTTTTTTTTTTTTTTTTTTTTTTTTTTGGGAAACGTCAGCCTGCGAAAAAGTGAGGACCACAACAAGTGATGGTAATAGAAGGCCAACTGCCCAGATCTGATCGAGTCATCACTAAATTAAATGGGTGCGGACAAGAGTTAGGTTGCGTTTTGCAAAAGTTAGCAAGCGTTTGACACTCTGACAACTACTGGTTCTTACCAAACACACAAAAATCTCTATAAGATAATATATAGCACTTAAATACCCTATAGACCATCTTTTAAAACAGAATAAATAAATACCATAAAGTTTTTAAATTTTGCGGATCAAGGCCACAAAGTTGAAAAAACCAGATGGCGTAAACAAATTCTCTATGTATTCAAGAATATCACATACCACATGGTACTAAAATATCACTTTTAAAAACTTTAGGGTATAAAAGTGAGGTTTTATTTATATGGTATTTATATATAATGTTGGGTAAACAATAAGACACCAACATGAAACAATAAGTAAACAAGAGGGCATCAAATTGTAATATTTTAAAACTTTAGGACATTTATCTGTAAAATTTAAAAACTATACGGCATTGATTTATTCGATTTGTTATGACAAATCCTCAGGATAAACTAACATCAATCACACGAGAGCACGAAAAATATCGAGAACACACGAACACAATATACGTAATTCGGCTTGTAGCCTACATCCATAGGCGAAAGAGGAGAATAGTTTTACTAAATTATGAGGAATACAATGTGAAGATCTCTCAATCACTCAATCTTAAATCACGCCCTAAAAGCCTAATACAATCTCTCAATAAAAGAACAAAAGAGAAAAATATCAAATAAGCTTCACAAAAGAACTCTCTCTCCTTGATTGGTACTATGTAGATTGATGATCGTAATTGGTTTAAAAGACTGTACATATAGTCTTGGAGACCCCGACTCCTTGTTGTCCACGGAATAGGAGTTCTAGTTGGAATAGAAGTCCATATGCGTTCTAAAGCCTAATAAGAGTCCATGTAGGAATATCAATTGTTTATCCTTGCCAAAATAGGAATTTGAATTCATATAATTATTCCACACTCCCACAAGATGAAAGACTCCTATTGATTGTAGTCTCTGCTAAAAAATATCAAATTGAGCATTTGAGTCACAACACAATAGATTTTAAAATAGAGATAACTTGAGTGCAAGACTGGTGAAATTATAGGGTATTTAACTACAATTTAGCGTACATAGCAAGGACTAATTATTTGGAAATTGAGGCTAGAATATATTGAAACCATTGAATTTTTTGTTTTTAGACAGTGCATTTTGTAGTACACTATATTCAATGATACTGATCTTTAGTTCTGAAATCTTCTATTCGAAGAAATCTGTCTCAAATCTTTTATCCGGATGTCTATATTTTTCTTTTATGAAAATGTTTCAGATCTAAATTCAGTATTTCATTGGTTGTAAATAATGTTGGATTTCCATATTTTATTGCAGAAAATATATTATCATTACATATCGAATGTTTATTTAGTTCCAATTATAAAGTAGTTTATGTCTTCTGAGTTGGAGTCTTCTGATTTGATGATATGAATGTTTTGATGTTTTATTTTACGGTTTTAATTAGAAGTTTCAGCTTTTGGTACGCATAAAAAAGGTTGCAGAAATGTTGTAGTTTTTCTATAAAATGAAAGATTGAATTACATTTGTTCAACTGTTGCTTGATGAAAAACATTGAACATGGAAATTTGATTGTCATACGGGAACTTTTTATGGAAGCTCTATTTATTGCCCGTCAAAATTAGTTTTCTTGAAAGGGAACTCTGGTGTTATTACACCACGATTGAAATAAATTATATACAAAAAAAATATGAATTTATATTATTACATTATAACAGAAGGGGGTGTGTGTGTGTATCAGTATATGACAAAGTTCCTTTATCTTTTTCCTTTTGTTATGAACAAGCACTTCGTTCTTTGATAAAGGATAAATATTCTCTATAACTGTGGAAGCAAAGCGAAGAACCATCACTTCAGCCAAATCCTCAAGATTAGCAACACTAACTCCATCGACGCTTAGTTTTGTTTGGTAAAGGTAGCAAAGAGAGAAGATGCAAGAGGTCTTAAGGGGGAAAAAAGAGAAAGAGAGAGAAAATGGTGAACAAAAAGAGAAATAGTGCCAAATCTTTTTCACTTTTCTTTTGCTTTAGCTTTCACTTTGCTTTGGTAAACTATGGGGAAGCAATTCTCAACTCTATATTTCTTTTGCTAATGTCACTTTTACTCGAATTTGGACATAGTCAAATTATACTTGAGCGTTATCTTTGCTTGCTTAATCCAAAGGTAAAAAGGGCACTAGTGGGCCTCCACTCTCCTAATTGACACTAAAAAACTTGGGGAAAAGTTTCCTATATAGAGCTCTCCATAGAATATCATACAGGGGTAAGCAGAACGAAACACGTGTTCTGTTACTGGTTATGAAATTGACCATTACATTAGTTCATATGCTGATTTATACTGATTAAGTAATCAATTTATCCTGATATTTTTAGATGTTTGTATTGCTTTTAATTATTTTTAATGATTTCATATGCTGATTATTTTTGTTAAAACTAACCCATTATCTATGTTTGTTTGGAAGTGTGCTGTTTGGTTAATGCATTGGATGTTCATTTCCAACAACCTTATTTAATAATTATTAATAAAAATCAGGTGACACATTGAGAAGGACCACCTTAATAGTTTCGTGGGCATATCTTTAAGAAAAATTTACAAGTTAACCTCAGAAAGAAACCAATGACAATAGATGTTATTGATTGACAATATTATCTATTTCCTTAGAATTAGATAAGGAATCTTACCGAGGATAGCATATATTACGACGAAACTCCCACCTAATCTTAATTTAGTGCTTCCAGTTCTTAGGTGGTTTGCTCAGACGATTGACTTGAATTATAAAATTGGTCCCAAGTTTGAGTTTGTTTATGTGATTCACGTGATTATTTATAACAAATATGAATGCTAACCTTAATTTTAACATGAAAGTTGTCACTTATGCGGCTATTAATCTATTACTATGGGCTAGAGTCATCAATCTCCATAGTTAATTGAGGACCAACTAACCTACAATGACTTTGTTGGGCAACAGTAATGTACCTAACAAAACATACTTATACTGTATTTGGCATTTCCGAAATTCCAAATAAGGCTGGGTTTAGGTAGCTTTTGATTAATTAACCTAGAGTTGTTCCATGTGGGGGGTTGATCTAACAGAAGAGAACTAATTTAAATGCTAAAATTTGAACTAAAAATGACTATTTCAAAATTGTCAAACTAAAAACTAGCGTTTGGACCATAAATTTATCCACTAAGTTGCCAACCTCGCCAAGGATATTGCCATTTAAACTTGCTTCAATGATAAAAATTTAAGATAAAATAAGGAAATCCTTAAAATCAAGGCCACAGATTTAGATCATTTAAAGTCATGTCATGACATTTTGCATGTGTAAGATCCGAGAATTAGATCTACTTTTTTATATTCTACATTTATTTAACACACCGGGGTCCGTGAGGATGGTCGGGTGTGTTTGTTTCATGCTCAACGGTCCTAGGTTCGAATACTCTTGTCGACTTTCCAGAAATTGAGCTATAGATATGAGGTGAGCTCCAATTCCTAGGGGTTTTCATGAAAGGGTTGACTCCTCCTGATCGTGAGTTCCCTAACCAAGTTTCCCCTGTTGTACCCCCCACCCCCACCAACGCACGTGCACACGGATCTAATTCACTAATCAGACAATTCAACAATCAGACAATTAGTATGCCCTAAGGGAACCAAAATTTCAACAATTTATATCAATAAGTTTTTTGGGCCCAAAACATCACTTCTGAGCTCCAAATTTTATTTTGTTGGGAGTCGGGCCCATGTAACTCATCGTAATGCAATCCACATATAAGAAACATAGAGTCGAGGATACATCACTTTCCTGTAACAGTAACTGTGACTAAATAATGCAACCACAGGCAAACATCAATGAGCAACCATAAGTTATTGACAAAGTCTGGTAGTATTCTTGTGAACAACTCTAAACAAGTAGGCTAATATGCTTACATTAATAAAATTATAATGAACTATGGACATGATTGAATGGTTTCCTTCCAACAACTATTTGTTCTATGAAAATCTGCTGTCACCAGCACCTTCAACATTGATATGCTTCAGGTAAACATCACCAATTAGCTACCCTACATGCATACTCAACTGAAGTAGGAAGATTGCAATTTAGTTGACAAAAGATTGCCTAAGGCTTAGCGAGACGCTAAATGGGATGACATTATGTTTGATAGAGTACTTTGATACCGGGGTAATGAACATCTCATGTTTTTAGTTTTCAATTGATCTCTCAAAATCCAAACATCTAATGTTTTTAGTTTTCTATTGATCTCTCAGAATTCAAACAAGTAGTATAATTCAGTATCATTCTACAAAGGTTATGTTCTGTTCTTCAGTTCTCAACGTATCTCTTATTACAGTGACGGATTGGAAAAATCCCTTCTAAAGAACCAGCCACATACAATGTCGCACAAAAGAAAATAATAATAATAATAAAAAGATAACACGCCTATGTATCCATCCACCCTCTAAGCTACTGGATATGATTTTAGGGATCCAAACAAGAAAAAAAATACAATGGCTTCGAATTTAGTCACCACTAACGTCCTTGCTTTCTCCCATGCTTCAATAGGCAAAAGTTCCAGTCTATGCATGTCTTTCCTGTTACGCTCTTGCCTCTTCTTGTGGTACTTAATCCATCATTTTGCAGCTCTACGCCACGATAGGCAATCCACATGCTAAAATTCTAGCATGCTGATCGCCTCACTTGTTTTTCCTAATACTCATCTTGCTCATATAATCATATTCCCTTCATTCTTGAAAATTTTTGACCAGCACATTCTTCTTCTCCGAATGTCATCTAGGTTTTTTACAGAAACGTTTTATGGGCTTTCCCTGTACGAATAAAACATAGAACTTTTTCTCCAATCGAAGATTAGCAGTTAGAATTTATTTGGCTCACACCCTACTTGCCTTGTAAACTATTAAACTTGTCCCCGCATTATGCCCCTCAACTATTTTCATGTTTACCCCCTGACCTTAACCCTTGAACTGTCAGTTTCAATACCTAGTTGCTACTTTTTGTTTATTACTTTATGGGTATGTTAAATGGATTACGAGAGGAAAATGATAGTTCAGGGTAAGGTGGGGCTAAAAACAATTGAAATATGGATGGATTTAATTGTTCTCAGAGGTAAGATGGGGCTGAAAGTAGTTTAAGAGGTATGCAGAGACAAATTTGATAGTTTAAGGGGGGCAAATCGGGACTGAGGGTAATATGAGGCTAAAAATAGTTCAAGGAATATGCAAGAACAAATTTAATAGTTTAGGAGGCAAGTAGGGACTAGAGCCAATTTAGTTGTAAAAATTGCTATTGAATCAGTTAGCTTGATAAAGATTGATAACATGATTAACATCCTTTCAGAATTCGAATTTACACCATTGCAAAACAAAACTCTTGGTTGAAATCTTTCCGTAAAATAAGTATCCAACAGGTGTATGCGAGTGAGAAGTATATGCCTTACTCACAAATCCAAGCTGTCAAGGCTTTAGAGTGTGAACTTGATGCAACTGCTCTAACCCTAGTTCACTGAAGAACTTCCATACATCTACAAAGTGGTCCAGCTTCATGCTTTTGATAACCTTTGTTGTTAGTTCTCAAGCCTTACAATTGCACATCAAGGTACTTAAGTGGCCTTCAGCATAATATAGAAATCGCCCATCAATCTCATCTTCTTTTTGAGGTTACACATTCTCATCAGCAATCACAACTTGCTTCCCTCTTCTTTCACTTTATGCCCCCCGACGAGGAGTCTTAAGATGTGGTCCGGTTAACTAGTGGTAGATACTTTATATCTCCACAGGCAAGTTGCAGCTCAAGGCAGCTGCGTGCCAACTTGACTCCTCGGTTGATATCCTTTTGTCCACAAGATATAGATAAGCCTAAAATGCGAGAGTCAAGTCCTTCTCATAGAACTTGCATGGACACAGAACAACACACCAATAAAGGTTTTGTTGATGTTCTTATGGTCTCCAGGGGGTTATTATGTTACTCCAGAGTTGTAAAAATAGAAATGAATGGAAAAGCAAAATATGGTATACTCACATAAGGAAACCATGTAAAATCTAAGGGTTTCCATATCAACAGTTTTTCTCAAGGACATTGTGCTAGTGTAGTAATATGTTCAAGGAGGCGAGATGACTAAATTTCCATGTGAACGTGCTAGGTTCAAGATTACAGAACTTTCCATGTCTTAGCAAATGTCATCATCTATTATCTCTTTCTATATTTTCTTGATTTAGCTAAGAAACTTTTGGACAGCAAGTTAGCATGCATCACTCACCAACCACCGCCTTGTCATCAACTTAAAATCTAAACAAGTAGCAACCACAAAAGCAAAGCAACTTTCGGGAAGAACAAAAATAGTTAGAAGTCACATTCCATGAATTCGTGCACATCCGACAGCAACAAACATGAAAAGTGTCAAAATTTAATAGAAGAATCGCCAAAACATACTTTATTGATAATTTTATTTGTGTGCATACATAGAAAATACAAGCATAAAACATTTGCATTCATGTTCAGACTACTACATCATTCTACAACAAAAGCCATATCTTAGAGGCAACTAATGCATACTCTTATAGAGACAGAACAACTAATGCATAGCGAACAACATCCCTAGAAATAACTTCTTAAATTCGTTTACAGATTAAAACCAGCCAAAATTCACCGACTTCTTTACCAAATACCATTAACAAAATGTCACCTTCCAAATTCATGAGACATACCGATTTCCTTCAGCTTTATTCCTTTCCATCAGCAGCACGGAGCGAACCCAGCTGAACTGGTGCCTGAGTTCCCACCACTTTGGATGACCCGTAAACAGAAAGGTCAATCCCCTGAGTTTTTTCCTTCTCAATTTGATCCTTAATCCAGAAGTATGTGAACCTCAGCCCATCCTGTGGAGATTAAAGAAACCATTAAATAATGCATCAAGTCTTAAAAGATTTTGAAAAGCCATTCAACATGCTGAAAGCTGCAATTGTTTAGATTAAGGGGTGCTTTGTATATATACCCTTTTTAAATCATGTGTATTTGCAGAAATACCCTCCAAATATCATTATTTGCAAATTTACCCCACAAGTCATCAAGAATATCCCCCAAAGAAACAAATCAGTCAACATCGTTGGGTACAGTGAGTGAGGTAATTTGACTATTTTGATTGATATTTTCACATTGCGGTCATAAATTAGCCTACCAGAGTTGATAGGGTTGTGATTTTGCAAGTACTGAGATGTGGGGGTAGTTTTGCAAATGGGGGTATACGTACAGAAACCTGGACTAAAATGGGATACCTTAAGTCTCATTGTTGGAGCCCAACCAAGTTTCTCCTTGATCAGAGTATTGTCAGAGTTGCGGCCACGAACACCCTCAGGACCCGGAATGTGCTGGATGGGAAGCTTCTTGTCCTCAAAGCTCAGAACTATTTCTGCCATCTCGTTCATGCTTACCATCTCATCACTACCAATGTTCACTGGCTCCCGGAAGTCAGACTTGGTCAGCCTACGAAGAATTCAAGATGGAAATTATTACCTTGTACAGAAAACGGTGCTCTATTTTTCTTTCTTTGTCTAAGTGAATGTCTCATAGTGATGGCAATACCTAAGGACACCTTCAACACATTCGTCAATGAAAGTGAAGGAACGAGTTTGGAGTCCATCTCCCCACATCTCAAACTTGTCAGTAGAAGTAAGAGCCTTTCTGCAGAAAGCTGCAGGGGCTTTCTCCCTTCCACCTGGAAAAAAAACTCAGCTTAATGTGATATTATGAAAATAAGTAGGCCCGCTTAAAGTACAGAACATCAGTTTTAGAGGCAAAATAGCAAATAACAGAGCAGGGAAGTTTCATTTTTCACGTCCGACACGATCTTAATGCAAAAATTACCTTTCCACGTTCCAAAGGGGCCATAAATATTGTGGAACCGCCCAATTCTACACTCAATCCCAAAGTCCTTTGTGTAATGCTTGCAGAGCTCTTCGGTTGCAAGTTTTTCAAGACCATAAGCATCTTGAGGCTACATGAGAAAGAAGTAGGCAGTAAGTAATATGGCATGCCTATGAGTGTATGCTAAGATATACAGTCGCCAAAATTCTTAATTGCTGGCGAGCAACAAACCTCTGCAGGCCATGCATCAGCCTCCTTCAGGCTGACATTAGTTTCTAACTGCTTGAATTCAGGGTAGATACAAGCACTGGATGCATAGAAGAACCTGCATGCCAACATTTTTAAGATTAATTATATATTTCATCACTAAAAGCAGACATTTAAAAAAAGGGTAAATAAATCAAGAAAATCATAATCTGCACCAATTTGCAAGCAGAGCATAAGAGCTGTATAAAAGTTTTAGGATAGGAAAATGATAAATGCCATAAAAAACATTAAAAAATAACAACATATGTCAAATAAATTACAGAATATGATTACCCTAATGTGGAGAAAACCCTGTTTCTTCAAAGAAATAGAAAGAAGTGGCATTACATATGTTAACATAAACACTACAAATTTATACCTCGATAAATGATTAAAAAAAAATAAAGATATAAAGAAACTTTATTAAATAGCAGTTCGGAAAAGTAATGAGGGCTTCAATTTTGTGACCGGAGAAGAATGATTATTCACCAGCCACCAGAAAACGATAAGTGTTTGATGTTTATTAAATAAAGATATCATATTGGATGAAAAAGAATATTATATATAGAAAAGTGAAAAGTCTAGCAGCCAGTGTGATGATATAGCAATATTCTAACATACACTCGCACGGGGTAAAAAATCACAATACAACACAATATAATAAGAAAATGATTATTAAACGCTAATTGCATGAAATATGACCATCATGATTTTTTTTGTTGTTTTTTTGTATCATCACAATGTTCAAAAGTACAAGTCAGATAAAACAATGACTAAATCAAGAGTGCAATTAGAAAGCAACTTTTAATGAGTTGAAAGATTAATTTCTTACCTGTAGTCATAAAACACTAGGTATAATTTTCATTCTTTTACCTAATACCTATTTTATTCATCATTTTATCCAAAAAAAAACTAAAGGCTTATAGTTCAATAGGCATAAAACACTAGGTATAATTTTCGTTCTTTTATCTAATACCTATTTTATTCATCACTTTATCTAAAAAAATTAAAGGCTAACGGTTCAATAGTCATAAAACACTAGGTATAAATTTCATTCTTTTACCTAATATCTATTTTATTCATCACTTTATCGAACAAAACTAAAAGCTTACAGTTCAATAGTCTAAAGACTCTAAACCAATAATTATTCCATGTTAGGTATTTCTTATACAACAGTTGTATAAAATGATTATATTATGGCCTTGAGGCTTGACTTAGGTATAGATGAGCAGAATGCTAACAAGGTTATTCTACATTTGTGACTACTTTAGAATCAGGCGCATTAACAAAATTGCAATTTGTCTTATACATAAATGTTTGTCAAAACAGTTGTCAAACACGAAATTTACCGTTGCATGCATGCCCGATTGACTTTTGATAGTAGGTGCATGCATTTACACCTCATGAGACATATGTATTTGCCACAATTTCTTAAACTTCCTCTTTACGCTTTACCGCAACATACGTTGAAAGTTATCATTACTCCTACCTAGTGAGCATACAAGACCATTTCTTCTACTTAATGGATCATGCACATATAGCTAAGAAAATTGTGAAAACTAGCTAGAAGGAAAAAATGCCAAAAAGAGCACAAACGCAGACTGTAAAATGGAAAAATGTATGTTTAAAGAGCCATTTATTGTTCGTGCTGCTCTTTCCATCAAGAGAGAAGCTGTGTTATCATACTCTAGATGTCAGACCTAATTGCTAGTCTATATTGAGTAGGTATAGTAAAGGAGTTAGAAATTGTTCAAAAAGGATTCCTCGTCATGAAAGAGTCATTATAATTGGTTTCCATCTATTATAGAGAATAAATATTTTTGTGCTAAATACTAAGGAGTAGAAAAGAAACAATTCATGATAGTTTTATACTTTATTACGCTTAAGGGAAAGTTATGTATTACACGTGATATGCCTAGCTTTCAGATTTTTAGAAGTTTTGAAATTTTTTAACACTCTACATTTGTGTTTATTTTTGTCGCATTTACAACTATTAATAAGTACGTTTGCATGCTGCATTGTTACATGTCTATCACCTCATTTAACATATCTGCTATTAAAAACAAGTTTGCAGCCTGAATCAAACAAGCACAGCATCTCCATGAACCTAACGAGATATCTAGAAATGTGAAGTGCAGATAGAACAGAATATCACGAACCTTTTAACACCATTAATTCTTGCAGCTTCGAGCATATTGAAACTGATCATGGTGTTATTATACATAATGACAGAGTGGTTTGACTGGATGAAACCCATTCCTCCCATATCAGCAGCAAGATTGAACACATGGTCCACTCCCTTTGTGACCTTGAGGCAGTTGTCCATGACCCTCAGATCAACAAGGTGGAACTCATGGCAGAACATCTCCTCAGGCATGTGCTCGTTCTTTTTCCAGTCCGAAGCAATAATGTAATGGCCCTCGCTCTTCAGACGCCTTGCAATGTGGGATGCAATGAAGCCTCCAGCTCCAGTGATGGATATGCGAAGCTTCTCAGAAGGCCAGTATGGCTCCCTCTCCAAGTTCGCGTAAGTGTACTCCCCATAGTTGGTGGTGCTGCCCATCCTGCAAAATTTATAAATTTCAGATACAGGGGTTTATCTCTACTAGTCATGATATTATGTCTTTTCTGTATTTGTAATCTTTAAAGTGAGAAAAACATGGGTTTTATCTGTTTCCTTCCCAGTTACACATAACAAAAAATTCCAGTTAACTAGATGGATGGATTTCTATAAAAAAAATACATGGAAACAACCAAGATATATAACCTATGACAAATTAGCACTTCTTTGCCAAGGAAAAAGCAGAAGATGAAAAGCAAAGGCAATCTTCTCTTAGGCAGCAGTAAGAAATGGTTAGTAACAGTTCTGAAACAGATATAGAGAACAAACTTAAACTTAAAAAAAAAAGACTAGCATGATCTCCAACTTAGGGCCCATTTGTTTGCACGGAAGTAGCTATGAAGTAGCTAAAGTAAAGAAAGTAAAGACTACTTTCGCTACTTCTGAACAAAAAATCATGTTTGTTTTATCGAAAACATTACTTCCAGTGCTTCCTCAATTGCTGATGTGGCACCCAGCTATCACCTTCACTTCTAAAATATTTATCAGCCCATCAGAGCTCGGAAATGATTGAGAAGTACTTGAAAGTAGCTGTGGGGTCCACATATAAAGAGTGGATGACATGAAATCAGGGATCTTTCACAAGTGGCGCTATCTCTTTCGATTTTTTACCAATTACTTAAGACTTGTTTTGCACATAAATCCTTTAAAATCAAGGTTTTTTTTCAAATTATAACCCGGCCGTTTCGTTTATTCTGATTTTAAATTGCGCTATTTCTTCTAATTTTTAGTGACATGTAATAGACTATAGATGCATAGAATCATATTAATATAAAGAGTTTTTTAATTTTAACCCCATTCGTTTAAATTTTTTTTGTAATGTTTTGTTTTTGTTTTTTAACCTACATACACTTCTAAAATGCTTTATGCACCAAAGACATACACTTAAGTTATTCTAAAGCGAAAGTTGTTAATTTTCCATAAAAGTATTATAAGTTGTCATAATTAAATCTATAATGCTATAATATTTGTTAGGGTGCTATGATATTTGTTAAATATAATAAAGGGAGATAATCTCCTTGTGGTTTATATTATGTATTAGTTACTTCCTAACAATATTTCAAATGTTATCCAAATAAAAGAAGTGAATGAAGTAGAAGAAGTACTATTTCCACTATTTCCGAAAATGTGTGAAACAGACAAAAAAAGTATTACTTCCGCTACTTCTTACTTCATAGTTTTAGAAGTTACTTCTTTATTCTATTTCTTACTTCCAATACTTATCATCCAAACAAGCCCTTAGACTCAAAATATTCATGCAGTATTTATTAAAACAAAAACAAAAATAAAACCCCTTCAAGCAGCATCGAAGCTAAGGACAATACAAAGCATTATAATATAAATACATGGATGACAAGGTTTTCACAATATCCCCTAATTAATTCTTCCAGGGCAAGAGAGAGGTAATGCATACAAATTTGATAAGTCTAGATCCATATAAAAAACTTTTTGTGTTCGGTGGGGGGTGGGGTGGGGCGGGGGGGCAGTTCAACGTGCCGACCTCAATTCACAGACTGAAGCCTGATCCAAAGCAGAACCCCGCAAAACGATATGTGCTGCAATACTAACCGTATATCTAAATTGCATCAAACTTTGGCTTAATATTAAACTTCCCCCAACCCAAACTGTCGTCATTTCGAAAAAAAAGAAGCACCAATAATTAAAAATTAGATAATGAAGAAGCATACAACACAAGGTGCTCTCAATAACTGAATAGACAAACGGAACAAAAGCAGATAACCGCAGAAAACCTAACTTTCCTACTGCAAACTTGCTGTCTCACTACTTACCGAACCAAGATCCAATCTTTTCCTCTTGGGCCATTCCGCAACCATCACAATCCAAATAAGACAAACCCTAAACTGACGCAGATCCAAGGGAAACGAAGAAATCTACCCATTTTAGGCGAAACTAATAATGCCGACGGATAAAAATTCTCTAAATAGCAAATCAGAATCTTATGAAAACCACTCGTGACCATTTTAAATAAAAATAGCGATGATAAGAAAATTTAACAACCTAATAATGCCAATGGAAACTTTCTACCCCCCTTTACCTTGAGATTGAAATCGTAAGAGAGAATTCGAACTTAAGAGCGAAAAGAAGGAATCGGTAGGAGCCCTGAGGTTACCGAGAGGCCGACGAAATCCTATATATAAAGGATTTTTTTTTTTTGAAATAATGTCCTTCTCCTAATTTTAATTGGTGAAGGCGTGTATCATGCCCTTTTCCGGTGGACCTGCACGTGACACGTCACGGTGGTTCCCGATCGAACGGCCAGGATTGAGAGTCGCGGTGCGGCGAAGGCCGCTCTTTGTGGGTCCCAGTTTGAAGATTGCATGCCTACAACCCCTTTGGCCGGATGGTGATCCATCGTGGGCGCCGGCGCTTTTGGTCCCGAATCCGGGTGAAGCGGTTTTATGCAAATTAAACCCCGTAGAATTGGTTATTGCGTTAATCATTTGCTTGTGTGTTCCCCTCCCCCTGTTTCTAGAGGGGCAAGAGGATTTAATGCAATTAAATGACAACATTGATTTTAGGAATGGGCACCTGAGCATATCTACAAATTTTTTTTATTCCTTTTTCGAGATGAAAGTTCGTTAATTCTTTAGATTCAAGATCTATGGCTAAAAGATAATTCATTAGTTCAAATGCTATATAAGCTTCAAAAAAGGATATTTTAAATGATAAGAAATTATGTGATTCTGAATAATAAGAGATAGTTTAACATGCGTTTTTTTTTTTAAATTATGTGATTCCGAATGATAAGAGATAGTTTAACGTGCGTTCTTTGTTTTTCACAAAGTGTTAAGTATTATTTTTAAAAAAATGGTCCAACATGTATTATCATGTTGGCTAAAAATTAGAAAACACCCTTAACTTTGGACAATTATCAGATAAGCCCACATAACTTTAAAAAGACTAGAAAACTCCCCTTTAAGTTTAGGGTTTATTGAAAAACTCCTATTAACTTTGAAGTTTTATCAGAAAACTCCTCACAAAGTGACACTTTAGGGTGATTTTCTAATGAAATCCGAGGTTAAATAGGTTTTCTAATAAAATTTTAGAGTTTACTGAGGGTTTTCTGTCTATGCTTAAGGGGAGCCTTTCTGACATTTGAAAGTTATGAAGGGTTATCTGATCATACTTCATAAATAATTGGGTTGGTGCATACATTCTATAATAATATGGGAAGATTGGAAGAGGTGTTTTTTGCAAGAGAAAATACACAAAAGTCTCTATCTACTATCAGCAGCTCACGTTACATGATAATCAATTTCCTTTTATTAATGATGACGGGTTTTAGAAGGTATATATTCTTGGATTCTCTAAGGATCGAGGAAAAGGTTAGAGGATATGTGCAAGTATGATAATCTAATTGCTCACGAAATTATAAAGAACAAGAGCATAGGGTCTTGTTTTGTGGGCCCTTGCTTTGGTTTTGTACGTGGGAGATGAAGACACTCTATGCTTGTGGTTGGCTCTCTGGTGCTGGTGGTCCTCGAAATTTTGCTGGTATATACGGTGTGATTCCGTCTCGTTCTACGGAGACGCCATCGGCATCCAGAGGCCAAGATCGAATTAAATTATGTTGCTTCTTGCTGTGAAGAAGAACAAATTGAAAAACGCTTAATTATGTATGTTTCTATATATTCTATTTAATTAGGTATGGACTTCTAGATGCTATTTATTTAATCATCAACTATTGCTCTTTGTTTGGGCATGACGAAAAAGGGTTGTTAATTACGTGCCCCCGATAGCTTGGGGTTGTTGAAAGTATGACGTTTCTGTGGTTGTTTAGGTCTGATGGCTGCGTGAGCTGCGAGCTAGCATGAACAAACACTTCAAGTGGAATTAGGGCCGAGTCCCGATCGAAAGCTCCTTTGACGAACAAACACGACGCAAGGATTGGGGCGAGGTCGTGCGCGATGTAGGATTTTGCACGGACTGGTGGGCTGCCGTGGAGTGAGTGACGAATTAATGCCTTTCGTGTTTGCGGTTTGCTAGGATTACGCATAAAATGGCTTAACACCTATGGGCCTATTTAGCAACTCCGCTTAAACTGGTTTAGTGGAACAAAAACCATTTTAAGTCTTGACCCTAGCTAGTCTGACAACTAACTGGGCTGGGATTGAGGCTTTTTAAGCCGATTTTAGGCCTTAAAACGTGTTTAGAGCTGATAAAATTATAAACCAATTTATTAGAACTAAAATATATAGGTCATCTTCAAATTGAAAAATTAATCACCATGCCTCTTGTAAAATGGCCCCCCTATCTATCTACCTAGCTACACAATCTTGCGTGCCAAATTCAAATCCTAAAAATTCTAGGCCTCAAGTAAAACAGCCTTATCCACTCATCCTAAGTAAGAGGGGGGGAGGGAGGGAGGGAGGGATGTTCTCACTCACTTGCTCAAGAGTAAGAAATGTTCATGACACTCACTTGTTCACTCTCCTCCTCTCCCTCCATTTCCAAGTTCATCTCCTCTCACCCTTCCTTAACCCTCCTAGAAAGCAAATGCACTAGCATGAGAGACCTCCACCAAATCCACACCCAAATCATCAAAACTGGCCTAGCCAAAGACCCTTTTGCCATCAGCCGGCTCCACAACTTTTGCACAAACTCCGCCTTTGGCAATCTCAACTATGCAATCCTCCTCTTCTCTCACACTCAAAATCCAACTCCATTCATGTGGAATTCCCTCATCCGATCTCTCTCCAAGAGCTCAGCTCCACACTTAGCCATTTCTCTCTTCATTGACATGTTACACTCTCCTACACAACCTCAACGCCTCACTTACCCTTCTCTCTTCGTCGCATACGCGCAACTTTGCTCGGCTCGCGAAGGTGCTCAGGCCCATGGGCTTGTCGTCAAACACGGGCTTGATTCCGACCGTTATGTGCTCAATTCTATGATTTCTATGTATGCGACGTGTGGTTATTTACCCGAGGCCTATCGGTTGTTTGATGATTGTAACGAGTTTGATTTGGTCCCGTACAATTCTATGATCATGGGATTGGCTAAGAAAGGATTGATTGATGAGTCTAGATGCTTGTTCGATGAAATGCCTTCAAAAAGTTTGATTTCTTGGAGTGCTATGATTAGTGGTTACGTGAGAAATGGGAAGGATAGCGAAGCATTGGATCTATTTCATCGAATGCAATGCGAAGAGGTCGGGCCTAATGTGCACATAATGGTTAGTCTATTAGGCGCATGTGCAAGCTTAGGAGCCTTAGAGCAAGGCAATTGGATTCATGAATACATCGATAAGAACAAACTTGAGTGCAATTCAATTGTAATTACAGCGCTTATCGATATGTACTGCAGGTGTGGCGATTTAGCTAAGGCTATACAAGTGTTCGATAATGCATCGGTAAAATCCTTATCTACATGGAACACAGTGATTTTGGGGCTAGCGATCCATGGACATGGAAAAGATGCGATCCAAATGTTCTCAAGGCTCGAATCTTCTGGGATAAGCCCAGATCGTGTAAGCTTTATCAGTATTCTCACTGCTTGTAGCCACTGTGGATATGTTGACAAAGCACGATACTATTTCTCGTTAATGAGCGAAATATACAACATTGAGCCTGGAGTCGAGCATTATGGTTGTCTAGTCGATGTGTTAGCCCGAAAAGGGCTAATAAAAGAAGCAGAAGAACTAATATCTACAATGCCGATGAAAGCTGACAAGATAATGTGGGGATCATTATTATCGGGATCTAGGAGTATCAGAGATATTGAGATTGCTACACGGGCTGCGATGGGGATTTTCGAGTCGGATCCTCGGGATAGCGGCGGATATGTGATGCTAGCGAATGGATATGCAAACAATGAGGAATTTTTCGATGCAGCGAGCATGAGAATGGCGATGAAAGGGAAGGGAGTGAGGAAAGAGCCTGGGAGTAGCATGATTGAGGTGAATGGGTGTGTTCGTGAGTTTGTGGCGGGAGGAATTTTGCATACTCAAGCGGTAGAAATTTTTGAAGCGTTGAATGGGCTAGGTTTGAATATTAAATCGGCCTTCAATTTGTTTGGTGACGGGAAATAGAGAAGCCCAATAGCCACGTCACCTTGTATGGTGGAATACATTTTCCTAGGAGATCCATGGGCCACAAGCCCATTGCAGAGCAAAAAAGGACTTTCTTTTTAATTCGTGATATTTTGAGGTCACTTGTAATAATGACCTATAATAAAATAAGAGTCGTAAAAAAAAACGTAATTTATTTGTAGATAGTTTGATTTTTTGATTAAAAAGAGACTAGTTGGTTTCCCTCTTATTTCAGTTATCAGTAGGAGCTTTTCTTTACCAACTTTTTTACAACTTACGTTTATTCTAGTCTTACTCACTCAATTTTAACATAATTATTAAAACTATATAATATTTTAAAATTATATTTTATGGTTAGAGTTAGTATAAGGGTTTTAGTGGCGTTTTTGCAAGAAAGCCTGCCAAAACTGACAGCTTTTGTTAGTTTTGGCAGGCTTTCTGCCCGTTTCAACGCCTCTTTAACGCAACCAAACGCGCCCTAACACTCCAACTATTTATCTCAAATAAATAAATAAATAAGTGAAACCATGAGGATTTTACAACAGCCATTATGCAACTATGTAGCAAGCGACACTATCAGCAAATAAAAAAACAAGTAATATCTTGATACGTCATGCAAAGCATCAAACCCTGGTTATGGGAAAACAGTAGTTAATGAGCAATTCTTTGACAACCCATTCGTTTGGAAAGACAACATGGATTCCGTCTTTACAAGTAATTTTTAATCGCAGGCGAGCCCATAGAAATTTAATCACCATTAAAAGTGCTTTGATCACTAATGTACTAAATTTCAGAATACCATTATATATCGACAATTATGAAAGAATCCCTAAACAAGTGTCAAACTCAATCCTTCATCGTATATTCAAACTATCTCGTAAGATTTTTAAAGCATACAGAAACAACTCATTTGTCTTTTAAATTTCATTTCCTACAAAAAATAGTAGCTAGCTCCTGTATATACAGCGATAAAAAGATTGAAAATGGGCTATGGCATGCTTCATTATTATGATAAAATCAAGATATTTTTCGAAAAGAAAATAAAAACATAAGAGAACAAAGAAGGCGTCCAAAATAAAATTGGATATTTTCGATCTGAGTCAGACACAGATTTCATATTTTCAATGTAGTCCTCCAACTTTCTATAGTTTGAACTAGTCCCCGAAATCTTTAAACATTTTGAAATTAGCCTCTGCAATCTATTAAGTGTTTTCAAATTAGTCCTTCCATCTTTCAAACTGGAGCTAACTAGATGACTAATTTCAAAAACAGTCAAAAGATTTGAGGGACTAATTTCAAATCATGAAGATTTGAGGGACTAAACACTCAGATTTGGCGGAATTTGAAAACATTTAGATTTGGGGGACTAATTAAAAATATGAAGATTTAAGGGATTAAGTCAATATATAAACGGTGTGGGAACTAATATTAAAAATCTAATAAAATAACATAAATAAAATTCCGAAAGAACCGAAACCAAGTCTAAGCCCGAAGCCAATGGCTTCTCAATTCTCATAGAAGTAAATTTGCAAAAAAACCCTTCTCTTTAATAACAGTTACAAATAGTCACCGACTAAAATTCTGTTCTCCTTCTCAATCTCCCCAAAAACGCAGACAGTCTCATAATTCAGAGATCCCTTCCCCTCTCAATCTCTCTTCTCCAATTTCTTTGGGATCACGATAACCCTAGCTTGCACCGGAGTACATCTCCTCAACTGGGAGATCTCCTCACTCCTCGCTCTATATGCCTCTGCATAAAAGAGGCACCTTTGCGTTTACTCTCGATCTTCTCCCCTCAAAATTCGCGCTGTGATCTCAAAAAAGGACAACAATGGCGCTATTTCGGAGAGGTTTCGTGATCTGGGTGATATTTGGATGGTTGCTCGCATCTGGGTTTTGTGATGATGAGGAGTTCCATCGAGCGTAAGTTGAATTTCCTCAAGATTTTTGTTTTTCGGTTTGTTAATGAGTCCAATGAAAGATACTTACTGAAAAAAAATTGTTTTTTCTTGTTGCATTGTGAATTAAATTCACGAGGGTAGGTTTAATTTTCCCCATCAGTGTATATGATTGCAGTTGGCTTCTTTAAATCTTTTATCATGCATGTGTTTATAAACAGATTAAATAATTGTAAATTGTCTCAAATAATGGATTTATTAGTATGAAGCAGTGACTTAGCGGATACAAAAAGTACAAGATAGAGATGATCTAATTAGAATTTCCGCTAAACCCAATCCAAGCATAATATTATTGGTAAAGGTTTAGAAAAACTTCAGTGAGTTGCTAAAACTAGGTTATACCACTTTTCACATGCATCTACGAAGCATAACATTGAAAAGAGAAAATCAAGTCCCCACCTTTTTTCTTTTGTGGATATTTGGGTGGAGTTGGAGGACTTTTGCAGCAAGCCACTGATGAGAAAAGACTTAAAACATAATGCATTAAACAAATATTGTAGTCGAATTAAAGGTCCTTAATAGAATAGTTTCACTCACAGAATTTTTATTTAATTAGGATAGATATTGAACAACTTAGAGGCCTAAATATCCATGTTTCTTACTTTCCTAACTGCCCTTTTCTACTGACTTGGTTGCTTATGGTAGAATGTTGCATCTTCCCTACTCACTATTATCGAAAGGCTGTGTTCTTATTTTTAAAATATACCATTTTGTTATCTAAAGATCTAACCGTTCTCGTAGTTTAGCGATGCTGACACATCATTCATCTGCAAACATCAGTGTTAAATTGCTCCATATTTTCCTTTGAACTGTGTCCAAAGATCTCTGCATATTTCTTTGTACTTACTGATTATCACATCCACAGGTTTCCAATTGTGGAGCCAGATTCTGGTCATACCAAACTTCGTCTTTCAAGAGAAGGCCTGCGTGTTATTGAAAGAATTACAACTCCTATAGCAGTAGTTGGCGTAAGTTGGTTTTTCCTTGGTCTTTATACGATATCCAGTAATAAGAGCATGAAGCTGAGCACTCAATTGTTACAACATATGGTAGACTTCATTCCCTAGAAGTAAAGAGAACAAAGGAAATGAAAAACACTACTTTTTGTCGCTAAACTTTTACTTAGCAGTTTTTAATCTTTATTTGTCGTGTAGAAAACAAAGTTGTAGCTAACTACATACAGGATATCAACCATGACAGCCATGTACTAAGAAGGTTCCATAATATAAATCCTGTTTCCTAAGTAATGTGATAAGACTTGTTGGTCGATGTCATAGTTGAAGTAAATTTGTTGACAAAATTTTTCATATTAATAGGAGAAGTAAACTGGTCATTAAGTTAATCATGATTGACCTTGGTAGCATTCTTGTTCATTGTGGTACCTAATGTGGGAGAATTTTATTGTTTGTTTCTTGTCTAATATGTAACTTGATTTCTCCCCCCATCTTTGGTGCACTGTACAACGCACGTTGATTTCTTTATGGCTCCAATACCAGTGTCTGAATCATGTTGAATGCAGCCACTCTAATAAAAGTTCTAATGACTGTAAGGAATTAAATTAGTTGTGAATTGAATTGGTCTACTTAATTAGTTGATTTGTTCAATCAAAATTATATTGTTAGAGACCATTGGCCATGTTTATGTCATAGTTACATGGTGCGCTGTACGTAGCCGGTCGTCGTACGAATTCGGGTACACATTTCGAGACTTTGAAATTTTGGATTCGACAGGGGTAGCTTGCTTTGATACGCAAGTTCGATATAGGATACAATGTAATTTTTTCTAGGTACGCTTATCATTTTTCAAAGCGTATAGTAGGAAATCAGAAACTAGAAAACTAATTATGCATTTCAATATTTTTTGCATACACAATATTTTAATACTTCATTTTTATAATTTATGAATACATAAAATTAAAATATTAAATATTGGACAACCTCTTTATAAATTTTTTCTATTTTGCAACTTGTTCCCCCTTAACATCAAGTGCATCTTATGTTAATTCCGAGTTCAAATAATTCTATCTAAACTCCTCCAACTTACTTGAAGAGTCCTCCAAGTTATCATTACTGCGATTCATATCCCATCCTTTATATGGATCGACTTTGTAATTATCACAAAATCGTGACAACAGGCGAATGTTTAAATGGATGAATACTAACTTATACGCCCTTCCACTGTTCAATCCATTCCTTTTCACACTATAAATGTAGGAATAAATAAGTACTCCAAATTCTCTCAGCTAAAGAGCTACTAATAGGCCGAGACAAAATCTTCTTAGTAACATCAGTTAAAAAAATAATGATCTAGAAATTAGTTATTAACTTTGAATAACTTCCACATATTGGAAGAATACTTTCAATAATATTATCGAAACGTATGGCCACTTGGCTAAGAAACAACACACACATATCTATCCATATACCCTAGACTATAGAAGCGTGTTGTTTCTTGTCTCAGTTTACTTTGCTTCAATTTTCATATATGCATATGCACACACATATCTATCCCTATACCTAGACTATAGAAGTTTGCTGTTTCTTGTCTCAGTTTACTTTGCTTCAATTTTCATGCATATATGAAAAGTACTCCACGTTGTTTCAGAAAAGAAACAACAGCTGTAGTTCCTGGAAACTTCCTAAGCTACTTAAAAAGAAGACATGGCTTCTGTCTAGACATTTTTTAAAGAACATTTTAGAAAGTCAGAGTCAAATTTGGATATGGCCACTTGGCTTTGGTTTTGGGCAGTAACTGCTTTGTATTTTTGTAGATATGTGGCTTACCTTCTTGGTAAGGTGAAAAACTTTCCTCAATGTCTTGCTTATGCCATGTGGTCTGCTATTGCAGGCAGTTGTATACTCTTTGGTTTCCCTTTGAGTTTGCTCTGTCTCAATTTGTTGTCATATTTGTCTGAAAGATATTCATTTGTGAGTGGGATCTTATCTATCTTGTGGTGAATTTGCTGTTTTTCCATACATAATTCTTGAAGCATGAACGGATGAACCACTACTTACGATATAGGACGTTTAGACGTCCAGCTTCAATTATATATTTTTTTCCTTCATATAAATGGTTTGCCAAGTCTTCCTTACAGCGATTGTGATCTCAGGTTATTGGTCCATACCGCTCAGGAAAATCGTTTCTTCTTAATCAACTTCTCTCCCTTCCATGTGATAAAGGTGCATTCTTTTGCTTATTTTTACTTCCTTGAATTAAACTAGTAATATCTGAACTAATAAAGGGATATCCATTTGCAGGTTTTGGAGTTGGACATATGCGTGATACGAAGACGAAAGGTTAATAAGTAAAAGAAGCTCCATTGATCTCTGTTTTTTCTTTGTCACAAGCTTGATATCAGTATATCACTGACAACACTTTGTGTTATGCAGGAATATGGGTTTGGGGTACACCAGTTGAAATGACTATTGATGGACAAAAAGTCTCTGTCCTATACATTGATACCGAAGGATTTGAAAGTGTTGGAAAGTCAAATGTCTATGATGACAGGTTTGGTCTTACTTTCATGCATAACTAGACTTTTGGCAAGCGTCTTGTAAAATTTCTTCAGCATAGTCACCAAAAAGTAAAAAAAAAACATTCTCATAATTTTAACTTTGGGCATGTAGTGAAAACGCTTATATTGTCAAAGGTCCCTGCCATAGTTACACAGTACGCAACACATAGCGGGTCAAAGTATGAATTCGGATACACAATTTGCCACTTAGAAAATTTAGATTCGTTAGGGGGTAGCTTGCTTCGATATGCAAGTTCGGTTAGTGGCACATTGTAAATTTTTTCCTAGTGTAATTAAAGTTTTTCAGAGTATATAGTAGAAAACTAGAAGCTAATTATGAATTTTAATATTTTTTCATACAAAATATTTAAATACTTCTTTTTGATGGAATTTGTTTCTTAGTTCTGTTTTTTATATAGAGCTCGTTTTAGGATCATGGCTTCGTTTTAAATTTAATTAACATACATGTTTAGTTGCAGTCATCAGCTCATATACTCTATTGTGTGTCTCACTTCACTTAATTGCACACATTGCATTGCGTCTTGCGCACGTGCACTAAAAGAGACTTTGCATCTAGCATACTTGTATGTGGTACGCCAATTTTGGGGAACCGGTTTGTGTATCGGAGGGAATCGGTTCGCAAATGTACATGGAATCGGTTCACAGGAACCGTACGACGGTTCGAGGGGGTGTCTAGGGAATCGTGCAACGATGGTCCTTGTACTATACCAAAACTCCGAAATTGTGCTGAGGATTGAGGGTTAAAAATTTATATTCTAGTGTGCTTAGTAGGTTGAGCACCCTTTTCCTATGGGGTGAAACCTGGACTCATACAACAATATCATTTTCTAAAATTGTTTTAAATTCGTGGCCAATAAGATTTGAAGTTTTGAACATTGCTCTGATATCATGCTAAAGGTCCCTTCCCTTGTATCAAAAACTCCAAAGTTATGGTGAGGATTGAGGACTCCAAAGTTGTGGTGAGGGTTATAATTTTAATACTCATTAAGGGTCAGATGTAAAACTTTTTTTTACATAGGATGATAGGAATGACAAGTACTAATTTGTTGGAAAACATTTCAAAGGTGGTATTTAATAGAATGCATGTTACTAGCTTTGTTAGAAACCATTATAAACAGAGCAGAGTAATTGACATTTTTCTGTTTTATTAGGATGTGTTAAAACTTATATGAGTCCTGAAGTTGAATAATCAAGGGTCAATATGAACAATTCTTCCTCAAAAAGAAAAAAGAAAAAAAAAGAAAAAGGAAAAAAAATTCAGTTTCTGTACAAGTCAGTGGTGCAAATGTGATCTATTATTTTTTGGAGAGTAAATTTCACAAAACCTTCTTGAATTTTGGGTTTACTTGCACAAAGCACTCTGAACTTTGAAAATTAGAGATAGCATCCCTAAACTTTGGGGAATATCACAAAGTGCCCCTCCCCTGAACTTTTAAAAAATTCCACAAAAGGACTTAAAGGATCATGGTTAATGACTAAAATATCATTTTTAAAAATAACCCCCTTTCTAATTAAAACCATAAAAACTTACCCCCTCCCCCTGTGAAAAAAATTAAAATTTCCCATTTCCCACCTCTTCTCCTACAACCCTAGAATGAAATTTACCCCAAATCCTGACGACATAGCGACGTAGAAGCGGTTGAAACTTAATTTTTGAGAGGGATTTAGTTCCAAAAAGAACTTTTCTGCTTCTCTCATTTGGGTTTTTAAAGTCGAGTTTTGATCATGGTGTTAGTCATGGCAGCAAAGTGAGACAAGTTTGTGTAGTCTTCTCTAATTTTAAAGTTTAGAGGGCATTTGTGTAAATTACCCCAAAGTTCAGATGGTTTGTGAAATTTACCCCTTTTTTGGAGGACTTATTTAAGAAGCTTACATTCTTTGCTTACATGCTGGAGGATTTTTACTCTGACTGCAATGTTAACGGCAACTAGCCACAACTTAGTATTGCTCAAGTAAAGATTAGGTCTATTTTGTTCAAATGCCTACATTTATTCTGTTCCCCTTATTTGCACAGGATTTTTGCTCTGGCGACGATCATGAGTTCTGCGC
The DNA here is from genome assembly GCF_001876935.1 of Asparagus officinalis. Lineage (NCBI taxonomy): Eukaryota > Viridiplantae > Streptophyta > Magnoliopsida > Asparagales > Asparagaceae > Asparagus > Asparagus officinalis. The sequence continues at coordinate 11,888,585 of NC_033796.1, forward strand.
TCATATATAATCTACCTGAGACGGTTCGTTCTCTATCTGGCAGCAAACTTCGTTGGCCTTTAATGGGCACATATTAACTTCTTTGAAGGTTCTATATATACCGAACCAGAAATATTCCTTTTCATCCCATCTGTGACTACATTTTTTATGTTGGTTGTAGATTCGTGAGGCTGACATATCTCGTTTGTCATTCGCTGTTGAAATTGCGGAAGAATTCTACGGCAGGTTTGTTGCATTGCTTAATACTTTGTCATTTGTGTTCTTAATTTGTTATTCTCAGCTAATAACAGTTTGAATGTTATCTTGATGTTGCATGGTAAACAGAGTGAAGGTAATCCACTGTCTTAGTATAATGAGTTGAAATTTATATTTATTTCATGGATGTTTTAATAGCTGATATTCTGGTGCTCTCTACAGGGGCAGGATATTGCATTTCAGCCTGCTAAGCTTGTGTGGCTTATCCAACGGGATTTCCTACGTAAGTTCAGAAGCTTTTCTATTTTTCTTGTCAAGTACTTCCATATCAAATTATTAAAAACAGATGGTACTCTCTTCATCATGCAGCTTTTAGATGTTTAGTCTTGTTTTCACTTTTTTCCAATTTCACTATATGGATAGTTGGTGTTCCATGTTTGCTCAAAGTATGATTTGATGCCTTCTTACAGAAGGGAAATCCGTTCAAGAAATGGTGAATGAAGCTCTCAAACGGGTCCCCAATTTTGATGGTTAGTTTTAGTTAGATTTCATAATTGATGTGATTTTAACAAAAGTTTTCTGAAATGCATTTAATAAATCATATTTATTTGTTACTACAGGTGACAAAAACATTGATCAGGTACTTTTCTGAAATGCATTTAATAAATCATATTTATTTGTTACTACAGGTGACAAAAACATTGATCAGGTACTTCGGCATCAAATTTTATGTTGATTGGACTGCATGTGATTCTTATATGTGTCTCTATTTTCTGTTTTGTTAGGTAAACCAGATTAGGGAATCCCTTGCAATTATGGGTGATAATAGTACAGCCTTTAGCTTACCACAGGTATGCTGTTTTTGCTAATCTATGTTTGTCCTCTTTCAAGTTCAGGTCTTACGAAATCATCAGGTTTTGAAAGTAAAAAAAATCATGTGATTTGAGGATGTTTGCCTGTATACGAACAACGTACAAACTCGAAGTAGAATAGCATGTTGAACAAAACTATTAAACGGAGGTTCATTATTATCACACTAAACTACTGATCTTGATCTAAATTGTGAACAATCTTTTCTACCGAATTTGTTACATTTAAAATATTTTAAGCTGTAAACAAAGCAACTTGATGTTGGAAACTGTGGATTTTGATCTCATTTGAAAGATATCACAAAAATATTTGTCACAGGCATTTTGTATGATTTGGATCTAGTTCATCTATTTTGTTGCAAAATATATACTTTTTTAATTGATAGGATCTAAGCTTAAATCCAAATTTTAGATCCTAATCACTCATTCCCTCTATGCACACACGTGGATATTTCATGATTATGTGCTTTTCAATGCTCATTAATAGTGGTGGGATTGTTTGGCAGCCTCATCTTCAAAGAACAAAACTTTGTGATATGAATGATAGTGAGCTTGAACCGAAATATGTTGAAAGAAGGGAGCAATTGAAAGAACTTGTTGCTACTGTTATACGTCCAAAGATTGTGCAGGGAAAAACTCTTAGCGGGAAGGAGTTTGCTTCCTTGCTGGAGCAGGTGTTTCTTTAATTGCATTGCCATTTTTCTTTTTTAAGCTGTATAATTTATTTCCTGTAGTATCATCTTTCGCTTTCATGCAGCATGATCATGAGCACAATAGCTGGCATATTGTGGTTATATTGAATTGTACTCCCTAATTGGTGTTTCAGATTCTTGAAGCCTTGAACAAAGGGGAAATTCCATCTACAGGTTCTCTTGTCGAGGTCTTCAATAAGGTAATTCTGGAACGGTGCATGAAGTTGTACAATCAAAGAATGGATAAGCTGCATTTACCAGTACCAGAGAGCAAATTGGAGCAGGCTCATGATGAAGCGAAAATTGAAGCAAGAAAACTATTCGATCAACAACATTTTGGTCGCCATCATGCTAAACAGTCTATCATCAGACTTTATGAGGAAATACAGAAGGTATGCTTGTAGATTCCGGGTCAAACATTGATTAAGAAGCTTCATTTTGATAAAAAGAATGATTGATTCAATCTTTTATATTTTACACATGTTCAAAAACTTTCATATGAGTTTGACAGATCATCAATCTCCCTGCAAAATCATAATGGGAAGAATCACATAACTTTAGAAGAGATCATTGTAGTACATAATTCATTACTGAATTTAGATTATATACAAATGTCATGTTTCATGTTTGAGACTAAATCTTTTAACGTTCACAAAGTGCAGATTGCAAGGTTTCATGATTGTGTCTAGTTATACATTATCTTTGACATATCATGTTGTTGTGTAAAAACATTATGGTTTCCTCTGCAGGTTTATAGAAATTTCCTTCTGGCAAATGAATATCAATCATCAAAACTGTGTGAGGCGTTATACACACAGTGTGAGGATACAATGGACCAGCTGCAAGTCTTGAGACTTCCTTCAATGGCAAAGTTCAATGCTGGTTTTCTTCAATGTAACCGAAGTTTTGAAGAAGAGTGTGTCGGGCCTTCCAAAAAAAATTACGAACAGAGAATGTCAAAGGTCAGTATTACCCTGACACAGATGCTTGTATTTAAATCATGTCTTTGTCATTTCTTGTACATATTTTTGGAAATCCATTTAGCATTTACAATTGACATGCTTTTACTTAATTATATTTGAAATATCTTAGTTTAGGGATATGATTCAATCCATATCATGTTTGGTAAGTTTTCACCATATACAATCATGCAATATTTGTTTTCGCTGCCTGAGAATTTCAAGAGATAATTTACACAAGGGAATGTATATTGGTAGTATATAGTTATACAGATTTTGTATGAAGATACTTTTGAGGTGCTAGTAGGTGTGAATTATAGATTGCATCAAATAACCTTTACGATGTCTAAGCTATATAACCTTGGTTCTTGCAATATTTATTTGCCTTTTTGAGCTCGCTCCGCCATTCTATGGTTGCTGGAAGTAGTATCCTGAACTAGATTCTGAATGTGTCTTTCCAAAGTGAAAAATGACTCACAACCTTGCAAGATACTGTCTTTTCTAGAATGAGCTTAAATGTAAACTACAACCATAGAGGGGAAATAACTTGAGACCTTTATATATGGGTTATGCACACCCAATTTATTCATGTCATTCGCATTGCTAAATTGTAATAAAACCACTTTATATGGCGTGTTAACTGCTTGGCACTTTTGGTAGGGGGTCTTTTTGTTTCTCATTATTTGCTATTTTTATTTAAAGCTGATCTGCATGTTGCTTTTTTGTCTTCAATCTTGGTGGTTAATTTCATCACAGTAACGAATATCATTTTGGTGCTTGATTTGATTCTCATCCTAAATGCCAAGAAAAAAAAGCTAAAGAGTAGAATTATACACAAACCCTGATAAGATATTACACGACTCAAATTAAAATAGCGTCTTTGTTAGCTTTAAACTGGTTATGTTTAAATAGTTAAAAAAAATGTATCTGAATGTGAATTCTTCTTATTCTCAGATGCTTGGAAAGTCACGGACTCTTTTCATCAAAGATTACAATCACAGGCTTTTCAACTGGCTGGTGGCCTTCTCTCTCGCTACGGTAGTGGTTGGACGATTTGTCATCAAGTTCTTTTTGGTGGAGATTGGGGGATGGGTGATGTTCATCTTCCTGGAGACTTACACAAGGATGTTCTGGTCAGCAGAATCACTATATTACAATCCGGGTTGGCATTTCATTGTGGCTTCTTGGGAAACAATAGTTTATAGCCCTATTCTTGATTTGGATAGGTATTGTTCTCTACTGAATATCATTCTCTCTATATTAAGATTTGCATGATAAAGCTTAAAACATTCTTATTCCTGTTATGTAACAGATGGGCGATTCCTATTGGAGTGTTGATATTGATTTTGCTCCTATATTGGCGGTGCTATGGGAGGAGGAAACACGGTTCTCGCTCTCTATTGCCCCTGTACAACAGCTCTCACAAAAGTGGCTCCACTCGTCCAAGATCTGATTGAACAAAATAGATCTAGTCTTAAGCTTTGCCACCCTGGATGGTCACCTTCTTTTTATGGTGCCCTGCCGATGAATTGAAGATTCTGCCTGCATACTGATTTATGGTGGCAGAGATATAGAAAGCCTCTGAGAGCACTGTGCATTCAACTGTAAGCATTTGTTATATTATCAAGGAAGCACATGCTGCTTTACAAACAGTTCATATTTATTTCTAGATTCTTTGTTACAGTCGTCCTTGTACCTTTGGTTCTTTCCACTAAATCTTTAAATTTAAATGCATATTCTTCTGATAAACTATTATACATGCATACTATATTATGCCAGCTCATCATCATCATGAGTAATATTCATCTTAGTGATCTGTCTTTTTGTTACTCATGTTTTTCAGGCTTTGATTCTCGACCCTTTTTAGCATGTTCCAAGTGAATATAAATGATCATTCTTTTGATCTTCTTTGGAATGTGATTATGTTGGATCACTAACTTGCATTGATTTGATTTGTATTAGTTACCTCACAATTTGATCTCCATGTGTATCAAAAAAATATTTGGAAAAGAATAACTAATTAGTTTCTACTTGCTAGTGCCCTCTAAATTTAATTTCTATTGTCTATTTTGCAACTTTTGTATTTAATCCACTACCCACTTTCCTCTATCTGACATTTCACCATCTTTTATGCCCATATACCATGTTACTTTCCATGCTTATGGTTGTTTTTCCATCAGATGAGGAGTGAATACTACTGTTGTATCATTGATATCCAAGAGTTCCAAGATTTAGCTCAAACCTTTAGTAGGTTAAGCTGTCCGAACAGGGTTTTGAGCTTTGAGCCGATCTTTGCAGTCTTCATTGAGGTTTTTCATAAGGATAATCAATCAACCTGCATCACCTAGGAGAAGTTAGGGATACTCGCATGAAGGTGACAACCCTTGGTAAGGATGACAGGTTGCCACCCAACTAAGAAGAATTAAAGTGAGAATCAGAGTCCCGGGATTTATATGTCAACAATATATATTCCTGGGTTCAACAATTTATTTAAGTTGGCTATACCTATGGTGATGACTTGGTCCACACCTGGCATAAGACATGTTAACATCATATACACTGCCATAGGTCCACTTAGTATTGTTGACATCCCATTAAACCATTGCCAGAGTGGAATTGATGATGGAGAAACCTTTTCTTTCCCCATCCTAATATAATTCTGTCACATGGTAGGCTAAATTTGAAGATAAAAAAGAGAAGACAAAGTTGGGATGTTAAACAAGGCACATGATTTTGATAGGAAAGGCGTCAAAACAAGCAAACCCTGCCGGCATGTTTGGATTATTTTTCGCGGTGAAGAAGAGGGTAGAGGTGCTGATGAACTGGTCAAATCAAACCTGGAGAGAGAATATGGGTTTTGTGAAGCTTGAAATCTTCATGAATTCAAATTGGTGGGTCTGAAGAAAACTGAAGAAAATAAGAATATAATTCTTGTTCATTCAAAACTTCAAACATAGAGAAGCTTAAGGCTTTAAACATGATCAAATTTAAGCGTGTGATACATTGGATTCAATGTACACTTTACAATGTTAGCTAACTTAGCACAACAACTTTCTCACTAACAGGGATTGTGATTGCTTCTTATAGCGGAAGTCATTGTTCAATTAGTTATGAGCTGACCAAATAAACTAACAATAAGCTTTCCTTGCATCTCGAGGGTCTCACTTGCATTAGAGAAGCCCCCTTCTGGTCTCAGTCCTCCACTAGAGTCATCAGTGGCAAACTCACCAACGCCTTTCCTCCATTATAATTAGGACTGTGGCTCTCATAGTAGCTCAGTAACTGTGACACAGTCGTACTTGACTCGTATGTATAGAATTGGAAATTTAGATAGTCTATAATATCTGCATAATTCTTCCATAGAGCTAAATACTGACTCTGGACTTGGTCACTACTCACCAGCAAAAGGAGCAATAGAAGCAAATGATACCACACCATTTTTCTTCATTGTTGTCAGCAGCTGACCCATACACTCTGCAACAGTGTCAAGAGTCAGGATTGCAGTGTTCATCATTGATATCAAATTATCAATTCCATCCAAATTGTATTACTCGATGATTTTTGTTGGTGAAGAGACTGTTGCTAACCCAAGAATGAAAAGAGGTAGGGTTGAAGTAGGCATTGCCTATTACCAACAAGACTGAATGCTACGCTATTGTTCTGTTTAATGGCTGTCACACGGGAAGGGTTGAGGTTACTAGAGTCCCAAAAAATGTTGAACTCTGTTCGTGGGAGTTGATTGGATCTGGTATAATCTATGGCAATGGAGAGGATGAAGTGAAAATCTACGCTTGGGTTTATGGGTAATGAGAAAACTTGACACCCTTGAACTCTGCACCAGTGTACTCTGTAAAGGGATTGGAGACTTGAGATGAATATGAAAGTGAGAGGAAGATTAGGAGAGTTGGGGAGAGGTAACTTTGTGAAGCCATTGGAGATGTAAGAGAGATCTGCGCTTGTGTTTTGGTGATGAATGAATCCTGAATGTTGGTATTTATAGAAGGAAATGTAGGGCTTGGTCTTTGATTGGTTAGTGAAGAACAAGAAGTTGATTTGTCTAGTCTTAGCTTCTTGTATGAGAATAATTTAAACAAGAAGGATTTGTTGATTAGTTAAGCAGGTATTGCTGTTCTTTTCAACTATCTATCCTACCTATTTGTCTAATACTGGTATTGAACATATTGGAGTTTGAGGTTTGCTTTTCTGTTCTATATAATGCTTTACACGTTGGTTGGAATCTACTTGTATTAAAAAAAAAGTCCTGAAGTTTTATTTTATAGATCAGTCTATTTTTCTTGTCTCATACTACTAGATAGATTAGAATTAACAGTATTGAATAGGGTCTCTCTTTTGAAGTACTTCACAATTTGGTTGGAGCCTATTAGACTCCCCTTTCTTAGGAATAGTTATACAGAGCTATGATTGAACATTGAAAGTTCAGTGAAGGAGCTCATGAAAACGAACCTTTAGGAAAATGATTTTCAACTTCGTTCTAATATGCCTCTTTACTTCTCGGGAAATAATTGCCTATGGCATCTTCTTGAATTTGAATCCTCATCTCCTCTTTTAGCACTCCTTTCATGACTACTATTCTTTTGAATATCTGTAATAATGTAGACATATTATATTCCAAATGTTTCAGAATTTTTTCCTTAAATGTGTATGATTGTTCCTTCGAGTTTTTGGTGTGATAGTACAACCAATATCTGTTTGATTCAATTCTTTTCCTACATCTCATTCATAGAAGCTCTCCACTTTTCGGTCAGTGTTAATATTTCTAGAAGATTGGAGGAAACTTGAAGAGTTTAGTTCACATGAGAGTTGCAAATTCAAACCCACATATCAATATGATTCATATTTAGTGAACTGAAGTGTACATCTACACAATTTTGAACTTAAGCATACATAAGATGACATAATTTGCATCTCTTACACCAATATCTATTATCTGACTTTTACCTCTCAATGATCACTTGCAAGCGTAGTTTGGGATATCTTCTCATAGCGAAACCCATTGTTCATCGAGTCATCAGCAGACCAGATGAATATACCATGAAGCTTTCCTTGCATCTTCAAGCAATTGCAGGCACTAAAAAAATCTCCCTTCTGGTATTAGTTCTCCACTAGTCTTATCAGTAGCAAAGCTTGCCAAAACCTTACCCCTTTATAATTAGCACTCTGTTGTTCAAAATAGTTCAGAAACTGAGACACCGTCGTGCTTGAATCATATGCATAGAATTGAAAGTTAACGTAATTGATAACGTGCCCATATTTCCACCACAACCGTAAGTAATGAGCCTAAACTTGATCATCATCATATGGAGCTGTCAAAGCAAATGATATGACACCATTATTCTTTAGAGTCATTACCAACTGACCGATACATTCAGCGAATGTCTCTGGATCAGTCTTAAAGTGTTCATAGTCAATATCAATACCATCCAAAGTATACTGCTTGATGATCTTTGTTAATCAAGAAACTGCATTATTGACCCAAGCATTGACAAAGGATTAAAGTAGGAGTAGCCATTGCCAACACTGCCACCGCCGAGGCTAAGTGCAACCTTGACATTTTTATGGGTATCTTTGATGGTGGTGACACTGTAGGGGTGAGATTGTCGGTGTCCTAAAAAATGTTGAAGTCATCGTTGGTTGGAGATGGGTCAGAGGTCGTGTAGTCGATGACGAAGGAGAGGATGAAGTGGACGTCGACATTGGGGTTTATGGGGACGTCGGAGAATTTGACACCGTTGAATTCTGCACCGATGTATTCTCTGAAAAGGGTGGAGGTTGATGGAGATGAAGATAATGGTGAGGGTAATAAATGAAGGAAGAGGGACAAGAGGATGAGGTTTGTTGAAGCCATTTGATGATTGATTGTTTTGGTGAGGAAATGGGAGGGGGTTTTGAGTGAATTTATAAGGCTATTGATTTGTTGAGGGCAATAGACGAGACAGAGGATTTTGGGAGCGTGTGACCTTGGTTAATTCTTGCGGTTCTTGCGGAGGTTAAGGGATTGATGTGAAATGTTGATTGGTTTCTTGCTTTCTGATATGGATTTATTGATGAATTTTACCGGCGCCGCTGGCTTATTTGAAGATAAAGTAGAGTTTTTTTTTGGAGAAAAAAATGATAATAAGAGTTCTGAGGTTTATATGTCAAGAATCTCTGTCCTTAGGTGGAATAGTTTATTTTAAGTTGCTTATAAGTTATACCTATGGTGGTCGTTTGGGGATTTGGATCCTCTCCACTACAAAAAAGTAGTGGAAAGACCACTACTTTTAATCTCAATCGTTAATTACTTATTAGACGGTTATGATACAATCTAAATCTAACACTCACCATATCCCTTATTCCTAATTTGCACTCAAAGAAAAAATCACAACCACCAACTAGATAATCAATGGTTGTGATTATGTAGTGGTTCCTCCACTGCCTTTTAGATAGTGGAGAGGATCCGAATCCGTCGTTTGGTCCCCAACTGGCATGATAGATGTTATCATATACAATGTCCAAGGTCCACTTAGTTGTTGACGGCCACATCAAACCATAACTAAGTAGAATTAATTATGGAAGGGGGCTTTTCTTTCCCAATTCTAATAATGATACTATTGCAAGGTTTGGCTAAATTTGAAGATAAAGAAGAAAAGACAAAGTTGGTGTGTTAAACAAAGCACATGATTTTGACGGGAAGGGCAACAGAACAACCATCTCTGACGACATGTTTGGATAATTTTTTATCTGAAGAAACTGAAAGAGGTGCTAGCTAGTTGGTTGAACTCAAACCTGGACAGAATTGAGTTATTTTGTGAAGCTTGAAATCTTCCTGAATTCAAATGGGTAAGGTCTGAAGAACAACTGAAGAAAATAGGAAAGGTTATAACTCCTAATGATGCAAAACTTCAAATATAGAGAAGCTTAATATCTTTTAACATAGTCAAATTTTAACGTGTGATACATTGGATTCAAATGTACTTTACGAGGAAACATTGATAATCATGGTCAGATCTATTAACTTGCCAATAGGGATTGTGACTGCTTCTCATAGGGAAAGCCATTGCTCAAGGAGTCATCTGCCGACCAAATAAAGATACCATGAAGCTTTCCTTGCATCTTGAGGGTCTCACTGGCATTAAAGAAGCCACCACTCGGTCTCAGTCCTCCGCTAGAGTCATCAGTGGCAAAACTCACCAAAACCTTTCCACCTTTGTAATTTGCACTTTGGGTCTCATAATAGCCCAGAAACTGAGAGACAGTCGTGCTCGAATCATAGGCGTAGAATTGGAAGTTCACATAATCTATAACATCTGCATAGTTTTTCCATAAAGCTAAATAGTGGTTCTGGACTTCGTCACTAGCAAAAGGAGCTATAGAAGCAAATGATATCACACTATTTTTCTTCAGCGTTGTCAGCAACTGACCTATACACTCTGCGAAAGTGTCAGAGTCACCACTGAAATGTTCATAGTCGATATCAATTCCATCCAGATTGTATTCCTCGATGATTTTTGTTAGTGAAGAGACTGCGTTGCTAACCCAAGAATCAATGGAGGAAGCATTAAAGTAGGCATCACTGTCACGAACACTATTACCACCGAGACTTAGTGCTACCTTTACATTGCTATAGTTCTGTTTAATGGCAATAACACTGGAAGGAGTGAGGTTAGTAGAGTCCCAAAATACGTTAAAGTCTCCATTGGTGGGAGTTGGATTTGGTGTTGTAGTATAATCTATGGCAAAGGAGAGGATGAAGTGAAAATCTACGTTAGGATTTATGGGGACATCGGAGAACTTGACACCCTTGAACTCTGCGCCTATGTATTCTGTGAAGAGGCTGGAGGCTTGAGATGAGTATGAGAGTGTGAGGAAGATGAGGAGAGTTTGTAAGAGGAGAGCTTGTGAAGACATTGGAGATAGAGAGATTTGGGCTTGTGTTTGTGATGAATGAATCCTGGGCCTGGGTATTATATAGTTAAATTTGCAAGAAAACTGGACTTAGTCTATGATTGGTTGGTGAAGAATAGGAAGTTGATTTGTCTAGTGTCTACTTTTTTTATGAGAATATTCAAATGATAAGGATGCGTGGATTATTTGAGGAGGTACTGCTGTTCTTTTCAACCATCTTCAATAAATGTTCATAGCCGAACCCCGAGTTTTTGGGCTAAACAAGTGAAAATGTGTCCACCACCGTGATATTAGACAAAATTTTCTGTCTCTCTATCTATTATCTATTTTCTAATATTGATATTATAAACATATCAAAGTGTTAAGTTTGCCTTTTTTTTGTTTTTATGTAGTGTTTTACATATTAGTTCAGAATCTACTCGTTATTTAGTAATCCTAAAATTTTATTTTATTGATCCATCTATCGTATGAAATAGTGATACTATTAAAGAGTACTAAAGTACATTACAATACAATTTGATTGACTAAACAATAGCAGTTTTGTAATTTTATTATCGACTTCTATGAATAGTTACATAGAGCTATGATTGAACGTTGAAAATTCCCCGAAGGAGCTCATTCATATGAACCATTAGGAAAATGATTTTCAACTTCTTACACCTTTTTTCTTAGTTAGAAATCTACCTGTGAGATGTTGTGAACCATCAACTATGGGATACAAGTCATCTTCATGTATCTCTTGACTTTTCAATAACTAATTGCCTGTGGACTCTTCTAGGATCTGAATCCTGGTCTCCTCTATTAGCACTCCTTCTATGACTATTATCCTTTTGACTCTCTAATATTTTGGGTATGTTGTTGCATTTCAACTGTTTCCTGTTTTCTTTTTCTTGACTTCATATTATATGGTATGTTCCTTCATCCTCATAGAAACTCTACACTTTTTGGGCTGGTCAACATTAGGATTTCTAGAAGGAATATTTGAGAGTTTTCTTGATGGGAGATATCAAAATTCAAACCTGCATATGAATATGATTCATAGATTGAACAGCAGCAAATACACACACACACACACACAACTTCTGAACTTAAGAGCACACATGAGATGACATTAGATGCATATCTTACACCAATATATGCTAGTGTCTTAACTTTAGCTCAATGAGAACTTGCAAGCATCGTCTGAGATCGCTTCTCATAGCGAAACCCATTGTTCATCGAGTCATCAGCAGACCAAATGAATATACCATGAAGCTTTCCTTGCCTCTTCAAGCTATTGCAGGCACTGAAAAATCCCCCTTCTGGTCTCAATCCACCACTGGTATTGTCAGTAGCAAAGCTCGCCAAAACCTTACCCCCTTTATAATTAGTGCTTTGCGTCTCAAAATAGCTCAAAAACTGAGAAACCGTCGTCCCTGAATCATAGGCATAGAACTGAAAGTTGACATAGTCGATGACATGCGCATATTTCCTCCACAACGCTAAGTAATGGCTCTGCACTTGATCATCATCAAATGGAGCTATTGAGGCAAATGAGATAACACCATTATTCTTTAAAGTAGTCAATAACTGACCAATACACTCTGCAAATGTCTCTGGATCAGTTTTGAAATGTTCATAGTCGATGTCAATACCATCCAAATTGTACTGTTTGATGATCTTTGTTAGCGATGATACTGCATTATTGACCCAAGAATCAACAGAGGAAGGATTGAAGTATGCATAGCCATTGCCAACGCTATCACCGCCAAGGCTAAGTGCAACCTTGACATTGTTGTGCGTACTTTTGATGGTGGAAACACTGGAGGGGGTAAGATTGTCTGTGTCCCAAAAAATATTGAAGTCACCGTTGGTTGGAGAGGGATCAGAGATTGTGTAGTCAATGGCAAAGGAGAGAATGAAGTGGACGTCAATGTGAGGGTTTATGGGGACGTTGGAGAATTTGACGCCGTTGAATTCTGCGCCGATGTATTCTCGGAAGAGGGTGGATGTTGTAGGAGCTGAAAATGATGGTGAGGATAGTAACTGGACAAGCAAGAAGGAGAAGAGGATTTTTGAAGCCATTTGATGATTGAAAGTGTGTTTTGGTGAAGAAATAAGTAGGGATTTTGAGTGTATATATAGGGGTATTGGTTTGTTGATGGCAATAGATGGGACAAAGGAAGTAGTGAGCGTGTGGGCTTTGGTTAATTTTCCGGTGGTTAAGGGATTGATAGTGAAATTTTAGTTGGTTTCTTGCTTTTCGATGGGGATTTATGGATGAAATTTACCGGCACTGCTGGCATAATTCATCAGTGTCTTCTTCCATGACGGCAATTTTTTTTTCCTTTTGTGCAGTTCTTAATTGACTAATTCAAATAAATAATGGGTACAATTCTTGATATATAAGTGGATATGCATGAGGATATAAAACGAATATGAGAAAACTAGATAATATTAGAAAGTATATAGTTCATGTGATGCAAAAGAGTTCGGCAATATGTTCGTTATATTTGAAAAGCTAAGATTAGATATCTTGATCATCAAAATTAGCCTCAAATCCATTCATCTACAAATTAAAACTATTGTAGCAGTGTGACCAATATGTATTCGAATATTTCGGATATGGATCCAGATATCTCACTACAAAAACATATCTGTAATCATATTCTATCGGTTATATATTTGAGTTAACATATCCATATCGTAATGGATACAGTTACAAATATTTCCTCGGATATGAATATGGTCTAGCACCCTAAATAAAAGTCATAAACCCCATATAGACCACCATCTGATCAAGCTCCTTGAACGATTAAAGTTGTTAGTACACTGCAAGCAAGCATAATAGCCTTGAACAGGTAAGCCAGATTATTTCTCAATCCAAAGAACAACATTATCCCTAGCCAGTAGCCACTAACTTAAGTATCAACTTAATTTACCCTTAGAACGCGACGACGCTTATCAGTAGCGCTCCTTAACCTCTCTCTTCTTCAACTTAACCATCAACCCATTCTTCGCTTGAATCACGATAGAAATCTTAGGCTCAACAACATGACCGTCAACCACCTGCACTCTGAAGTTGTACATGATCGCAGCCACCATCGATTTTATCTGAGTAAACGCCGTGCTCTTCCCCAAACAAGACCTCGGTCCTGAATGAAATGCGATGAACTTATACGATGGCTCATGCTTCAGTGTCCCCTTCTCTGTTATCCATCTCTCCGGCCTGAACTCCAAGCAATCCTTCCCCCAAATTCCCTTCATCCTTCCCATCGCATACATATGGAAAATAATCTTCGTCCTTGGGCGAACTTTATGTCCGCAAGGTAAAAGATCGGAATCCAAAGCTTCTTTATGATTAAAAGGGACCGAGGGATAAAGCCTTAGGGTTTCGCACAAGACGGCGTGGAGGTAGACCAATGTATCCGTCTCCTCAGCATCAAACACGGTCATATCTCCGTTCATGCTTGTGTCGCGTGGGCGAAGGCTAACAAGTTCTTCCAAGATCTTTCTTTCTACGTCTGGGCTGTTGGCGACTAGCCAGAACAGCCAGACAAGCGCCGCTCCTGTGGTGTCCTTTCCTGCTCCGAGGAATGTGAGAAGCGTGTCGCGAAGGAACTTGTCGTCTGAATGACCTATGTAAGATGCCAACAAATCAGTGAATTCTTCTTCGTTATCGATCTTTTGAGCACTCTCTCTTCTCTCTCGAATACATTGACCAATGAATTCGTCCACCACCATGATTGCCTCCGCCATCTTCTTCTCTTCCCCCAGATTCAGTCGCCGTAGAAGCTTCCACCAAGCCATAGGCACAGTGTGTCGATAGAGCAAAACCTCCTCGATGTGCTCCAAAGCCTTTGCAAACGGAATGCTTGGAAACTCGAAAGAAAGACAACCAGGATCAACACCAAGAACCAAAGCACAAGTCGTATCGAATGTGAATCTCATAAACACATCGCTCAGATCGACAACCTTGTCAATCTCCGCGATATGATTCAAAAGAGGAAGCACGACTCTCGTCACCTTAACTTTAGTACTCTCTCCTACATGCGACCGAAACCTTCTAGTACTCATAAAAGCGTGGGCCATCTTTCGTTGGTCGGTCCAAGAATCTCCATTGACATTGAAGATTCCATTTCCAAGAATATCGAAGATTTCTGAGAATTCTTGGCCTTTGGGGTAATTGGAGAAGTGAAGGTTGAACATGTGATTGGCGTTGTTTGGATCGCAAGTGAGGATGAAGTCCATGCCTAAGAGCCACGGGCCTTTGAACGAGAAGGTGTAGTCGGATTCTCTGAGGAGATCAGCAGAGAAATCGAGGAGGCGATGGTTGTTGGTGATAAGGGACGGAAACATGCCAAAGATTGGCCAGTTTATGACTACCTTGCCGCCCCTGCGAGTTGTGGAGTAGAGTAAGAGGAGGGAGAGGGTGATGAGTATTGAGAGGATTATGGGGTGACTTCGAAAGAAGAGGTAAGCTTGTTGAAGGATTGTAGGAAGACTTGGCTTCATGGTTTGTTTTTGGATTGAGAGAGATTGTGGGAGACCTGTCCAGTTTATAGGACTAATCACAGACCATGCATGCTCGATGGCGGGAAAATGGAAAGATTCAGATGATACTTTTACTCTTGTAGTGGAATTAATGCTCTATTTGCCAGGGGAGCGTGGAGTCCTATCATGTCTATATATTGACCTAACTCCTCACCGTCTCATCGACTCCTACCCTGGACCTGTGGAGCTACTGGGTGTTATTTTACACGAAAACTGTCTACAAACTGATTGGATCCGTACGACCATTGCAACTCTATAGTGTGAAAACGGCGAAGGAATTTGAGGAAAACGTGAAAAATAAGCAAGACATGCTCCACCAAATCCTGGTGGCAGAATCTGTCCCTGTTGACATGTGTGTGGTGTCTGCCACACTCAGGTGTGACAGAATCTGCCCTGTTTTCAGGGGCGTGGTGTCTGCCACCCCCGAGTGTGACAGACTCTTTTTTTAGAATCCCAATCTGTTTGGGATTGTGTTTGTTATAAATAGAGACACATTTTTAGGGTTTCTTTGGCTTTGATTGAGCTTTGATTAAACATTGATTGGGGGATATTTGGAGCACAGAAAATAGGTATTTTTTGAGCTATTGGTTAGAGTTTTATTTATGAGAGAATTAGAGATTTGTTGGTAAGATTAGTTGATTGTTTTGAGTGATTTGTAATCTCAGTTTGTACTTTTCTTCTCTATTAGTGAAAACCCCATCCCCTTCTTGCCCCGTGGACGTAGGCAACTTGCCGAACCATGTAAAATTTGTTTGTTTGTGTTTTTGTCATTATCTTGAATTGTTTAGCCTTCTATCTCGACGTTTGGTTTGGTTCCTCGAAGCAAAACAATTTGGCCGCCGAACACAACATATAGTTGATATGGAAACATGAATATGTTGTGGGTCCAGTCTAAGATAAGGCCCACGTGAGGTTCACATGAATTAAAACTCTATCTAGAAGTGGATTTGGATGATCTATTTGAAATAGGAATAGGTTTGGAGAATTCTATATATAAGAAACTATCGTGAACAGTAACATGCTACAATATTCGAGAGACAGAAAAATTCAGATTCCGGATAGCTCAGTTGTCCGATTGCAGTGATTCAAAAGCCGTTGTCTTCATAACAACAACACCGTCGAGGGTACGGTGCTGGTTTCTCCACGGGTGTTAGAAATTTTTGGTGAGACGAGTTTTAGGGTTTTGGTGCCCTAAAGGTAACACTGTATTTTTTTCTTGTAATTTATTCCTCAAGTTCAGGTGTAACTTGGAGGAATTGTACTCTTGATTCATAGTAAAATATTTCTATCTGGATTTCCCCGTGGACATAAGCACGATTTATCGAACCACGTTAAATCTTGGTGTTTGCTTGCTTGTGGTATTTTTATTGGTGTCGTTATTCGTTTAGTGTTTAATTTCGCAGATTAATCTCC
The DNA here is from genome assembly GCF_001876935.1 of Asparagus officinalis. Lineage (NCBI taxonomy): Eukaryota > Viridiplantae > Streptophyta > Magnoliopsida > Asparagales > Asparagaceae > Asparagus > Asparagus officinalis. The sequence continues at coordinate 11,905,151 of NC_033796.1, forward strand.
ATAAAATCCCTAACAAATGGTATCAGAGCCCTAGTCCGAGGTGTGCTTTGGGATGGAAAATATGGAGAGTTTTGGCACAATGATGAAATTGGATGGTTCTAATTGGCAAGTTTGGAAGTTCAAGATGGAAGATATTCTGTATTGTAAAGATTTACATAACCCTATTGAGGGAGATAATGCCAAGCCAGAAAAGATGACTGATAAAGAATTAGAGAAACAACATAGGAAAACAATCGGTTATATTCGGATGTGGATCGACGTTAGTGTGTTTCATCATGTATCGGGTGAGACTAATGTGAAGTCTCTTTGGAAAAAGCTTGAGGATTTCTACGAGCAAAAGACCGCAGGAAACAATGCGTTTATTATGAGGCGTTTGGTGAACTTGGAATTCAAAGAAGGAAGCAACATAGCACGCAATTTGAATGAGTTCAAGAGTTTGATTAATTGGTTAGCTACCATGAAGATGACTATTGATGATGAGGTACAGACTTTATTGCTATTAGGTTCTTTGCCAGACAGTTGGGAGACACTAGTTGTGACAGTCAACAACGCAACTCCAGATTGTGTGTTATCGATGAGTATGATTACTAGTAGTTTATTCAATAAGAAGACTCGGAGGAAGTCTACCAACACAGATAACTCACAGACACTTATCACGGAGAACAGGGATAGGAACAGGTACATGGACTAGTCCAGAGGTCGTGGCACATCCAAAGGCAGATCAGTCTAAAAGGAGATGTTGTTTTTATTATGGGAAGCCAGGTCATATTAAGAATAATTGTTAGGCATTGAAGAAAGAGCAAGCTGGGAACAAAGATGAAAAGAAAGATGAGAAGAAGAAAGTTGACAATAGCACTACAACTACTTTGTTTGATACCGATTTTATTCTTATTTGCAGGGAAGAAGACTATATGCATGTTACAAGTTAGAATTCAGAGTGGATAGTGGATACATGAGCTTCATGTCATGCTACTTCTAATCGAGACCTTTTCACGTCGTATAAAACAGGTGACTTTGGTAATGTAAAGATGGGCAATACCAGCTATTCGAAGATTGTGGGACTTGATGATATACACTTGCAGACAGATATCGGATGCACATTGATCTTCAAGAATGTGCGACATGTTCTTAATTTGCGGCTCAACTTGATTTTGGGTCTTACTTTGGACCGAATGGGATATGAAATTCAATTTGGTGGAGGAAAATGTAAAATTACCAAAGGCTCTCTTGTGGTGGCTAGAGGAAGCATATATTGCAATTTATATAGGACTGAAGCAAAGGCTTCATATGATTCTTTGAGCGTGGCTCAAGATAGTGACTCTCTCAGTTTGTGACATAGGAGGCTCGAGCACATGAGCGAGAAGGGGTTGCAGATATTGGCAAATAAGTCTCTCATTCCCTTTGTCAAAGGTTCGTCACTCGCCTCTTGTGATTATTGTTTGTTTGGAAAACAACGTAGAGTTTCTTTTAGTAAGCATTCTAAAATAAAAGATAATATCCTAGATTTGATCTGTTCTGATGTTTGTGGTCCTATTGATGTGGAGTTCTTGGGTGGCAAGAAGTATTTTGTCACATTTATGATGCAGCGCGAAAGATGTGGGTCTTCTTATTGAGGACAAAGCACCATGTGTTTTCAGTCTTCCAGCAGTTTCATGCCATGGTGGAGAGGTAGACAGGAAAGAAGTTGAAGTATTTGTGCATCGATAATGGAGGAGAGTATACTTCCATTGAGTTTAGAGATTATTACTTCAAGCATGATATTCGGTATCAGAGGACAAAGCCCAACACACCGCAACATAATAGAGTTATAGAGAGGTACAACATGACCATTGTGGAGAAAGTCAGGTGCATGTTGAAAATGACAAAGTTACGTAAGAGCTTCTGGGCTGAAGCTGTTCGCACTGCATGTTACATAATCAACAGATCTTTTTCAGTTCCTTTGGATTTTGATATTTCAGAGAGAGTTTGGTCTGGAAAAGATATTTCCTATTCTCATCTAAAGGTGTTTGGTTGAAGGCATTTGCATACATTCCAAAGGAGAAGAGACAGAAGCTTGATGTTGGTTATGAAAAAGATGAGTTCGACTACAAACTATGAGATCCAGAAAAGAGATGAATTATTAGACGAGCATATATGATTTTTCAGGAAAATCAGACTACTGTAGATTTTAGGAGAGCAGAGCAGTCACAGAGTGTTGCTAGTGGGATTCTAAATATGACACATCTTTCATCTTCAATACAGTTGCATCCTACAAATATAGAGCAGGAGCATAATGATGATGTTGATGATGACAGATAGATAAAAGAGCAGGGAGACGATAATCAGGACCACGAGCAGGAGGCTCCTCAGCAGGGGGAGCATCACCAGCAGCAAGAGTTTGCAGAGCCACAACTTTGGAGATCAGCTAGAGAATATCGACCATTCATGAGATATCCTCTTTCAGAGTATTCTTTGTTGACAAAAGAGGGGGAGCCGGAAAGCTTTCAGGAGGCACATACTCATAAATACAATGATAGATGGTTCCAGGCTATGAAGGAAGAGATAAAATCTCTTGAAAAGAACGATACTTATGAGTTGGTGGATTTACCAAAGGACAAAAAAGTTTTGAAGAACAAGTGGTGAAAGGCTTTGGTCAGAAAAAAGACATTGATTTTGATGAGATTTTTTCACCGATTGTGAAGATGGCGTCTATTAGAGTTATCTTGGGGTCAGCTAGTTTAGACCTCGAGATGAGCAGCTTGATGTGAAGATTACATTCCTTCATGGTGATTTGGAGAAGGAGATCTACATGGAGCAGCCGGAGGGTTTTGACGTGAAGGGAAAAGAACACATAGTTTGCAAATTGAAGAAGAGCCTCTATAGTTTGAAGCAGGCTCTCATACAGTGGTACAAGAAATTTGATTCTTTCATGTTGAGTCATGGCTACCAGAAAACAATTGCAGATTTGTGTGTATATTTTAGGAGAATTTTAAATTCTATCTTCATTATCCTTTTGTTTTATGTGGACGATATGTTGATTATTGGTCAGGATAGTCAGATAATCGGTGGGCTGAAGAATGAGTTATTTAAATTTTTTAACATGAAGGATTTGGGCTTGGCATAACGAATTCTTGATATGGATATTGCTTGTGACAGGAAAGCCAAGAAGTTGTGGTTATCACAGAAGAAATATGTTGAACGGTTACTTAAAAGATTCAACATAAAAGATGTTAAGTCAGTCAGTACTCCTCTTGCAGGTCATTTGAAGCTTAGCAAAAAGTTTTTCCCGACTACAGATGAGGAAAAAGAGTAAGATGGAGAATATTCCTTACTCTTTAGCTGTAGGGAGTTTGATGTATGCCATGGTTTGCACTCGGCCAAATATAGCTCATGCAATTAGCGTTGTGAGCAGATTTCTTTTTTATCCAGGGAAAGTTTATTGGGAAGGTGTAAAGTGGATCTTAAAATATTTGAAAGGTAGTTTCAGATTGTGTTTGAGTTTTGGAGGTTCGAAGGTAGTATTATATGGTTTTGCAGATGCGGATATGGCAGATGATCTCGAGCACAGGAAGTCTACCTCAGGTTGGTTGTTCACTTTTACAGGGGGAGCAGTATCTTGGTAGTCCAGGTTGCAGAAGTGTGCTGCTCTATTTACAACAGATACGAAATATATTGCAGCTGCAGAAGCCGATAAGGAGATGATTTGGTTGAGAAGATTTCTGCAGGAGTTAGGCTTGTAGCAGGACAATTATCAAATATTCATTGATAGTCAAAGTGCTCTTGATTTGAGCAAGAATTCTACATTCCACTCCAGGACGAAACACATTGATGTGAGATATCATTGGCTTAGAAAAGCTATTGAGAAAGAGGAGCTGAAGCTACAGAAGATTCACACAGTTAAAAATCCAGCAGATTTTTTAACGAAGACCGTTTTCAGAGAAAAGACCGAGTTGTGTCAGCGATTGGCCGGTATAAACTCCCGTTGAGGAGTTACAGATTTGCATACCCCTCGTTGGGCAGGAGGGGGAGATTGTTGTCGGTCCAGCCCAAGATAAGGTCCACATGAGGTCCACATAAATTAAAACTCTATCTAGAAATGGATTTGAACGATCTATTTAAAATAGAAATAGGTTTAGAGAATTCTATATATGAGAAACCTGTATTTTTTGGTACTACAGTGTTGGTTACAGTACTGTGAACAATACATGGTGCAGTAATCCGAGAGAGAAAAATCCAGATTTCGGATAGCTCGATTGTCCAATTGCAGTGATTCAAAAGCCGTTATCTTCAGAACGATGACGCCGTCGAGGGTATGATGTTGGTTTCTCTGCGGGTGTTGGAGATTTTTGATGAGACGGATTTTAGGGCTTTGATGCCTTAAAGGTAACACTGTATTTTTCTTGTGATTTAATCCTTAAGTTCAGGTATAACTTGGAGGGATTATACTCTTGATTCATAGTGAAATATTTCTTTCTTGATTGCCCCGTGGATGTAGGCACGATTTGCCGAACCACATAAATCTTGGTGTTTGCTTGCTTGCGGTATTTTCATTGATGCCGTTATTCATTTAGTATTTAATTCTGCAGATTAATCTCCATAAAATCCCTAACAGAATAAAAAATGTTGCTGGCACCTTATATATATATATGTATATATATAATATATATAATATATATATATATATATATATATATATATATATATATATATATATATATATAATATATATATATATAAAGAGAGAGAGAGAAGAGAGAGAGAGAGAGAGAGAGAGAGAGACATATGAGAAAAATGGAGAAACTTGGACCAAGTTGCTCCAAACAACTTGTAGGATGTGGCCTAATCTTGTCCCTACTACATTAGAGTTGGTTGAAGGGTGGTTGAGGCTCTATCTCGAGGTGTGATGTAGGGGCAAGATTAGGCCACATCACTACCAAGTTACTTAAGCAACTTAGTACCAAGGTTCTCCAATATTCTCATATATAATATATATATATATATATAATATATATATATATATATATATATATATATATATAATATAATAGTATATCTATAATATAGTGAGAGAGAGAGTAGATGATATTGTGAGATGGTGAGCACAAATCTTATCGTGAGCTAGACTAACCGAGTCATCAAATTTATGATCGGTACCATACATCTTGTTCAACACATCCTCAAATGTATATGGTAAAATTTTCACATAACTTAAAATCTTCTAGATTATTTATCAAACTATTGATATGTTGATTTTTCAAGCAGCTTAATAGACGTCCCTTCTACACATATCTAAAGCAATGGTTACAAATTTTTAAACAATATAATTTTTTCAACATGGCAATGCCAATCATTGTTTCGGGTAGCTTATTGGGCTAGCTCACGATAAGAATATAAGCTCACAATTTTATTTTATCATATATATGTGTCTTTGTGTGTGTGTAAAATGGCTGGCACTCTCACATTAAGACCAACCAAGATATGCGTAACTTCTAATAGTTTGATATCATCCGTCATGTGAGTCGCGTACTGTTGTAGTCTTCATCTTCTCGCTTTGTAGTTCACCTTCTTGATAATTAAAATAAATGAAATGAGACCCCTTTTTCCTATAAAAAAAATAAAAAGTGAAAATAAACAGAATACATGAAATGTAATTTTAGTTATATTAAGGGGGTGTTTGTTTCAAAAAATTTTTGGCATTTGGATGGGATTTCAAATTCTAGGATCAAAAAGTGGGTTTTTTTGGGTTTTAGAATTCCATAAAACTTATTTGTTTCAAAACAAATTTTAGAATATCAAATCTTTAAATAATAAAAAATATTATATTTAAGGTTTTGTGAAATCCTCTTTTTTGGGTGGGATGTGGGGTGAATTTCAAAAGTATTAGACAAATTAAGGATTTCAAATTCCAAAAAACTTGAAACAAACAAAAATATTACAAATTATAGTATTCAAAATCCCAAAATATTGTTGAAACAAACAAAGTTTTAGGAATCCCAACCCATAATAAATTACTTATGGATTTCAAATTCCATGATGAAATCCATATCCTAAAATTATAGGATTTGAAACAAACACCCCCTAATCATGAACCATAACTGTCTTTTATTATTCGATTATTAAATAAGTTACAAGTACTCTTACCATTCTCGAAGTTGTATTTGACAGCATTCCTTCCTCTGTTCTATCATATATTATTAGGGGGTGTTTGTTTCAATTTTTTTTTGGGATATAGGGTGGATTTCAAGTTTTGGGATGTAAAAAGTACTTTTTTTTGAGTTTTGGTATTCCTTAAACTTTGTTTGTTTCACTTTTTTTTTGGGATATTGAATCCCTAAATTATAAAAAAATAATATATTTTTAGGATTTGTGAAATCATCTCTTTTGTTTCAACTTCTTTTTGGAATATAAGGTGGATTACAAGTTTTTTGGGTTTTAGAATTCCATAAACCATGTTTGTTTCAAAACCAATTTTGGGATATTGAATCCCCAAATAATAAAAAACTATTATATTTTAGAATTTGTGAAATCCTACAATTGAGAGAGGATGTAGGTTGGATATTGATGTATTAATGCTTATAATATAAGATTAATATAAGATTAATATATTAAATATAATATTATAATAATATAATATTTAATATAATACATCTATTCCTCTATAATTATAGGAGGACCCAAGAATCCGTTACATGCCTTTATGTAAATGGTTGCAGTAATTTACATGTAGCCATTAATGTATTATTTTATTATTATATTATATTACTATTTATATATTATATAATTAAATAATATTATACTATAATATATATAATAATTTATTTAATATTATATATATAATATTATATATATATTATTAATAATTTTGTTAATATATAAATATGATATATACTAACAATTAATATATTATAATATATATTATTTTATATATAATATCTATATATATATATATATTTTATATATATTTTATATATTATATATAATATATATATTATATATTATATTTATTATATATTATATAATCATTATTATGTTATATCTAATATATTAATATATTATATACTTATATAATTTATTTAGCTATATATTAATTTTATATTATTTTATATATTTTATATATAAATATTTAATATTTTATATATATATATGATATATATTATTATTATTATATTATATATATTATTATAATTTAGTAATTTATATTATATTTTTAAATATTAATATATTATTTATTATATATATATATAAATCAATTATATAAATATATGACTATTATAACATATATTATATTATATAATATATATAATTTTATAGATATAGTAATATATTATATATATATATTTATATATAATTATATTATTTATATATATATATTATATTATATTATATATTATTATATTATAATATATATATATATATTATATTATATATTTATATTTATTATTTATTTCACTGTTATGCCTGTAGTAAATGCTGCAGTATTACTGTGTTATATACATATTATTATTACATATATTATTTTTATATAATATTATTATATTATATATAATAATCTATATTATATATTATATAATTTATTATTTATTATATATAACATATATATGATATATATACTAGGACATAATCTTGTTATGCTTCATGATGTAAATTGATGTTAGATTTTTATTTATATAATATTATATATATATTATTATTATATTATTATATATAGGACCAATATCATTTTCATGCATGATGTATCTGTGTATATATATTTATTTTAATATTATATATATATATATATAATTTATATATTATATATAATATATTAAATTATTTATAATATTAATCTAATTATTTAAAAAAAAAAAAAAAAAAAAAAAAAATTTTAATATATATGTATATTTTATATATTATATAAATTATATCTATAATATATAATATATGTATATATAATATTATATATATAATATATAATATATATAGGAGGACCCAATAATCACTGTTCATGCTGTAGTATTCCAAATCCCAAAATATTATATAATATTATAATAATATATGTTATTAAAATATTATATAATATTATAATATATAATTTATAGTATTCTAAATCCCAAAATATTGATGAAACAAACAAAATATTACAAATTTTGGTATTCCAAATTCCAAAATATTGATGAAACAAACAAAATTTTAGAGATCCCAAAACATGTAAAATTTTTTATGGATTTTAAATTCTATGGTAAAATCCATATCCATAAATTTTGGGATACAAAACAACCACCCCCATAAATGAATCATACCCGTCAAATATAATATGAAATGGTTACAATTAAGGATGTGGCCTCTCTGTCCTTCGAACTAGCGTGATTTCAAATACGTAGGTAGCTAGTTTATTGTTTCCTTGTTTTGCTCCTTCATTTTCTTCCCGTGACCAAAATGCGTGCAGGGAATTAACAACTATGGGTTTGAAAATGTTCATGCCTGATGCGAGGCGAGAGAACAGTTAGTGTCCCTTATGAGTAGCGTTCTCATGTTTCATGATGGGCCCTGTATATGGACGCCGTTTCCCTCTGTTCTATGCTAATATTAGTGCTCACAACGTAGTTCTCAATTCACGCTTGAACTCTTGTCTTGCAGGTTGATGTTTTGAATTCTCTTTAATAAAATTTAGGGAGTTTTCGAGAAACAAGAATTAAAATGCCTTAACCCAAATAGAGAATAGAACTGAAATTTACGCACATAGATGAGAGACTAACAGTGAAATCCTTTAAACTGTTTGGTTCTCAGTTCTATCTAAAGCACAATATCTAACTCTCGGACAGAACGATGTAAGTCTGGCTAACTCTTAAATTAGGGGAAGAGTGACTAAGATCTAATTTAAATGAAAAAAAAAAAGTTCGTGTATGGAGTTAAATTACTAAAGTCTAAAGCTGCCAGTCAAGACAAAAATGAAAAATGTCATAACAGAAAGAACTAGGAAAAAAGTGGCGATCTAGAATGCGCCTCCATACATTACACTGTGATTATAAGCTAAGATCAGAAACAGTTAATTAAGAGGGAGAATGACTTCAACAAAAGCAGCGATGAGTAGTGTAGAACGTGAACTCCATCTGGAGGCAAAAATATTCTGGTCCAACTTGCACGCGGATTTGGTGTTATATATCCGAGAGCGGGAGTACAATTTCTGTCGGAAAACGTTTGAGGCCATTAATTTGTTTACTGCTCTCAGATTCGCTCTCCAAATGATAGAGCCCGCACACATGAAGTACGAACTGGGCCCAAACAAAGACAGCTTATTTTGGAAGAGGTCATTTTCCTATTCTTTAAGAAATGCTTTTGCAGGTGTTTATGGAAAAATATATGGATTTGGATTCTTTTTGTCAAAAAATAGTGAAGAAAATATCAAATGTTTTATTAGCTAATGATTGTGATTCAAAATAAAACCGCGATTAGAGTTCCATGACCCAAACAACCTAGCAACGGATATAGATTTCTGAACTATAAATAATTCATATTTCAGAAAAATACCATCGACAAAAACTTTGTGATGGTTGTTAAACTTTCGTATGCGTTGGGTGTTCAGCTCCATACTTTGTTATGTTCAACTAGGCAGCTTATGATTAGTATAGGCTTTATATGATTTGACTAACAGGTAACGACGAGGTCCACTCCCTAGTTTTAAATACGAAGCGTTTGATGTTTACGTACTACCACTAGTTTGACTGTTTATACCAATATTTTATTTTAATGATATGAGCAGGGCGAGGTGCCCTGTATTTTTCCCTTTAAAAAAGAAAGAGGAAGAAAGGGGCAAAAAAATAAAAGAAATAGGCCTAAACCCTAGGTAACTTCATTAAAAAGATAATAATGAAACAAGATATAGACTAGGAAGGCTGAAAAACACCATCACTGTGACATATGTGGCTTATCCCCACTTATTCAACACTTAGCTAATGCAAAACTAAAACCCCAAACTAATTTAATTACGCCAACAGAGCCTGCGCTTGCTTCTCATATTTGAACCCTATTTTCTTGGAAGTATCCGCAGACCAAACAGCAATCCCATGAAGTTTCCCCTCTGATTTCAGCTTATTACAAGCTCTAAAAAACCCATTTTTAGGCTTCAATCCTCCACTATCATCAGTCGCAAAACTCACCAAAAGCTTACCTCCATACTTTGAGCTCAAACTATCAAATTGTCCCATAAACTCAGTCACGGGTGTTCTGCTACTAAACGAATAGAACCGATAGTTAACATAGTCAATAACATGTCGATATCTCCTCCACAGTTCCAGGAAATGGGTCTGATCATGATCGTCGTTGTATGGCGCTATCGAAGCGAAGGATATAACGCCATTCTTCTTTAGGGTCGTGATTAGTTTGCCGATGCATTCAACGGGTGTACGAGCTTGTATTTATAGTGTGTTGAGGTTCATGCATGAGTTTGTGATTCAACGGGTAGGAACAGAGACACAGCATTTAGACTGGATAAAGAATATTACCAAAAAAGTTGCATGTGAAATGATTGGAAGCTAGTATGAGATCTTTCAACTAACGCCACAATCAATTATAATTGAAGTCGGAAAGAAAATTCAAAGTGAGTTTGGCTTCGGCAATGCCCAACAACAACAGTAATGATAATACTGTCCTAAATGTTTTAGTGTTTCTCCTTGTTTATTACGTCCCGTATGGTACGCGGAAATAAATGAGAATACAATACAATTTTATTTTCTATGTCATTCTCACTTCTCATCAATTTTTACTTAATGTGGGAATTTCTATTCCCAATGAGTTATTAATGAATTGATATTTTCACTTAAGTGCGAATAAAAATAATAAAATAAATTTTGTACATACCTTTCTTAAAAACATTCTACACTTAATTCTCTAATTGTATTCAAACATGAAAATAAAAATGAACATTTAATTCCCATATCAACTTTATTTCTGTTGTAATCTCGTTGTTGTATCTACATACATCACATATCAAAAGTAAGAATCGAACATGAAATATAAAAGTAAATAAACAAGAAAAGAGATAGGGAGAAAGTGATCATCTCATTTTATTCATCTTCATTTCTCCTCAATACATTTTATCTTCCATGAATTACATTATATAGATGTGGAAGAGAATACTAAAAGTCACAAGTAGGTGAAGAGACTTCTTCTAGTAATGTCCACATTCATTGTATTTATATTTACAACACTCCCCCTTGGACATTACTACCTGATGTCAATGCCTCGTTATAAACCTCGCTAGAAAAACCCAGTGGGATAAAAACTAGTCGAGGAAAAGAGTACACGACATTAGTAGATCCTTGTTGCATTAGTTGTCTCATTAAAAACCTTTAACTAAGAAAACCCTGTGGGACAAAACTTAGCGAAGGGAAAAAGAGTACAACTATAGATCTTCGGGATCCAAAACTTGTGTTGCATTAGTTGCCTCATTAAAAACCTTTAGCTAAGAAAATCCTATGGGAAAAAACTTAGCAAAAGAAAAAAAGAGTACAACTATAGTCCTTCAAGGCATAATCTTCGGGATTACGTTGAAAATTCGCTCCCCCTGATGATGACAATCTTCTGAGTCTATGCTAAAAAACCCAGTGGGACAAAACTTAGCAAAAGGGGCAAATTATGATAATAGACCTTCAGGGCCCAATCTTCAGGATTGTTCTTTAAGAATTTGCTCCCCCTGAAGAAGATAGTCTTTCAAGTCTATGCATAGTGTGAACATATTTCTCATAAAATGATGTAGGCAGAGATTTAGTGAACAAATCTGCAAGATTGTCACTTGAACGAACTTTTTCGATGGTGATTTCGCCATTCTTTTGGAGCTCATGTGGATAAAAGAATTTTGACGCAATATGTTTTGTCATGGTTCCATTTACATATCCACTGCTCATTTGTGCAACACAAGCTGCATTGTCCTCATAAAGGACATTGGGGGGAATATCATCTTTCGCTAGACCACACGAGCCAAAACATATCGTATCAACGATCTTAATCATACACATTCTCGTGAGGCCTCATATAAAGCGATAATCTCTGAGTGGTTATAAGAAGTAGTCACCATAGTCTGTTTAACAGACCTCTAAGAAACGACAGTACCACTACAGAGAAAAAACATAACCAGTCTGGGATCTGGCGTTATGGGGATCATATATATAGCCAGCGTTCTAATAGCCCACCAATGTCATATCTTGGTTTCTTTTATAGAATAGTCCAAGATCTTTTGTACCTTGAAGATAGCGAAGGAAATGTTTAACGCCATTTCAATGCCTCCTTATAGGATAAGCACTATACTTTGCTAGCAGTGCAATTTACAAAATAAAGAAGTGCTCCAATGGTGCTCAGATAGGAAACTTCTGGCCCTAACATTTCTTCATTATCTTCTTTGGGTTTAAATGGGTCTTTATCCACTTCGAGGGATCGGATGACCATTGGTGTGCTAAGTAGATAAGATTTATCCATATAAAATCTTTCCAAAACCTTTTTCACGTAGGTTGACTGGTGTAGAAAAATTCCTTCTAGGAAAATACTCGATCTGCAGGCCGAGACAAAACTTGGTTTTTCCCAAGTCTTTCATTTTAAACTCCGTCTTTAGGCATGAGCTAGCTTCTATAAGCTCCTTGTACATTCTAATAACATTTATATCATCAATATAGACTGATATAATACAAAAGCCATTTATAAACACACAAAGGGCAGACATCATTATTTGCATATCTCCTCTTCAGAAGGAACTCGCTCAGTCGGTTATACCACATTCTACTTGACTGTTTCAAGTCGTATAACGACCTTTATAATTTAATGCTATACATGTTGCGATTCTTGTTTTCTCTTAATTCAGGAATTTTAAGTCCATCAGGGACTTTCATATAAAAGACTCATATAAAAATATGGTCATGACGTACATATACTGCATATATAAATTCATAGTTTCTGTCATATTAACTTGCGGAATGTAATATAATCACTAATAGGAGAATATTTTACATCTAAATCGATGTCGGGTCTCTGCGTGAACCCATTTAGCTATGAATCTCGCTTTATATCTCACCACCTTACAATTCTCATTTATTTTTCTTACGAAGACCCATATATATATCCTACAGGGATATATGAACTACAGGTTCAAAATACTTTAGCGAGTTCAGCTCAGCCTCAATTGCCACTTTCCATCTCACCTAGTCCGAATGCTTCAAGCACTCTATTACTGACTTAGGTTCTGGATCCAGATTATTTACAGAGATAGTAAGAGCAACTATAGAGGCAACTATGTTGTCGACAACTTTTATATTTATATTATATATTTCTCCTTTTTCACAAATTCGTGGCCACTTTAATTCTTATTTTATGTTAACCAAATCCTTGTCATTTCCCTTAACAATTGGATTTGGCCGTTCCACATCTCCAATATTATGATTATCAAGTGCACGTGCAACTTTACTGGAGACTCCATCTTCAGGATGAACCTCTTCTGGAGGTTATGGGAGTGACTGTCTTTCTATATATAATTTAGTTTGCCGCGGACTTTTATCTTTTACACTAACATGTTTTATATGCTTCTAGCACAGTATGCTTCTGGCATACCAAATCATCAATGATATACTCAACATGAATATGACAAATCATCAATGATATACTCAACATGAATATGGGGCTTAGTCACTCTTTTCTTGGCAGATTATCATGTGAACTTCTGGTTCAGTTTGACTAGTACGTGGATATAAATATTGAAGATCTTTTTCACCAATGGAATTTCTTGACATTATTTTATATTTTGGGCATTAATCTCCCCCTAATGTCGAGAATTGATCTTCAATAAAAATGCAGTCAGCGTACTAAATTGTAAATTGATCCCCTAACATGGGCCATAGGTACTAAATTATTGACGGAGTTTTATAAATAATGTATGTACCTTCACCGAGGTCCCATAGAGGTACGTTATGGTGGTGATATAGAAACATGGACTACAAATAAATAATACGCAGATGGGAAATGTTTTGCTTCTTTACCACGTATTAGATAAAGGGGGGAAATTGTGATATGCAGTTGGTCGGATTTGGTTTGAATGCCCCATTTAATTTAAGGAAATCCGACAAATCATATTTTGCCCAAGATGACCCAATCGCTCATGCCAGAATTTAAAAGAATTTGGGTCCCTAAATCTCAAACTCATCACAACATGTTGTATTTTAGGTCAAACAAATTCTAAAATATACACATATGAATAAAAACCACATATATAGGTTCACAAGAGTTTAAAGCAAAATCGAGATAAATTAAAATTGTCTGACAAATGCATATAATCCAAATATAGAAAAAACCAAATAGTTTACCTTGACCACCTCAATAAGATCTACTACCTCCCCCTCGTCCGAGCTTATGAATATTAATTTGAATTATGACATGTGCTTCAGGCACTACGACTGAACCAATTAAACTTGCATTATGGTTTCTCACAACAGCTGGTTGTGTTTTTAACAACTACTAATGTAAGGATTAGTTCATAATGCTTTTAGTTGTACTATTGTAAGAGTACAAGGTTACTTGTTGAATTGTATTCAGTCGAGGGTTTAAAATCCAAAAATGGCTACAAGATAAGATCTCCTACTATGTTCATAGCCTCCCTCTTGTCCACGCGTATAAGTAATTTTCTGAATTGTAGCATGTGCTACAAACACAACTCGTAAGCCAACTAGTTTGACATTGTGATTTCTAATCATCAATTGATTGTGCTTATCTGCGACTACTAATCAATTCAGAATGCTCAGTGCAATTCTTGGTCATGTACTGCTGCTGGAGTACAATATTATTTGCGTGGAATGGGGAAAAGAACTTTTTGATCAAATTATTGGCTTCCAGAGATCAAAGCGATCCTTCAGGGATTGCCTAGAAAAATGAATACTTTTTCACTGAAGAATTTAATTTTTCACGTTTTTAGAAAATTTAAAGTGTTTATGTTTAGCATCAAGTAGAAGCAAAAAATGCAAGAATAAAAATTCAAATTTACCAAATTTATGTAAAACTTCTTGATTTTTCCAATGCATATGTCTGCTATATGGGTATATCTACACCTTAAAAGGTAAACAGCACAGCATACAGAAAACCATTATTTTTATTTTTATTTTCTCTACAAACTTCCACACACATTACGTCTTTTCTTTTGAAAAGCTGGTTCCTCTTCTCTTGAAATAAGTAAACAATGACAGTACATAATAAAAAATTAATACAATTATCTCTTTTAGATTTATAATAAAGGGATTGCCATTGAAACTTAATTTTAGGTCAAACATATTTGTTTCCACAACCAAAATGTTCTGACTTCTGATCTACTGCTTGACAACTAATCTTTGAATGTTATAATCCATTCACATTTTAATAAGAAAAATGTCATTAAGAATGACTGTCGGGTATACGACAAATCAGAGTACAATTCTACGAGAATATGATAACGTGTATATTACAATTTCAATGTCCATCTAAAATAAAATGAGATGAATAACTAAAAGGACATGGGCTCTAAATATTAGTTTTGACAAATCCTAAAAGGACATGGGCTCTAAATATTAGTTTTGACAGAGGTTCATCCATTAACAGAAATAAAGTTCCAACCAGGTGTTCGTATGTATGAGCAAATTGCATTACAAAATTAATTTACATGAACTTTTGTTTATTAGATGAGATAATACATTAGAAAAAGCTCTAACAAAGCCAACTAAAGATCAGATAATAGATAGTAGAATAAACTACTCAGTTTTTATTGATTAAAACAATTATCCAATTAAGAATACACTGAGAGAGAATTGCAAAAATTGGTTTGGGTTTTTATATTCATATAAACTGAATTTCCTCTCTGAAGGCATTAAATTTGTTGGATGTCCAGTAGAGACAAGAATTGTACTTTAAGCGGTGTAGGTACACAAATCTTTTAATACCATTTTGAAAAGGACAAATTTTCAAAACCAACCTATTTACAAATTTAATCACAGAAAACAACCCACTTCAGATTTAATTGCAAAAACCGACCTGGTTTCAGCCTTGGCGCTGAAACCAGGTCGGTTTTTGTGAAAAAACTTTCGAAACTTCACGGGAGTTGAACTCCCGTGAAGTTTCCCAGTACAAAAAAAAAAAATTTGAACTACGAAACTTCACGGGAGTTCAACTCCCGTGAAGTTTCGGATAAAAATTTTCAAAAACCGACCTGGTTTCAGCGCCAAGGCTGAAACCAGGTCGGTTTTTGCAATTAAATCTGAAGTGGGTTGTTTTCTGTGATTAAATTTGTAAATAGGTTGGTTTTGAAAATTTGTCCTTTTGAAAATTACTACCAAAATTTATTGTCACACACAAAAATGATTAATATTGTAGGGTAGTACTAATCTTAGGGCTAAATTCTTGCATCCAATAATAGCCTTTAGACCTCCTTCCCGTGTGATGAAGGTAGTGCCAAGCATCCTTGAGTGGCGGCCACCTATACCAGCAATAACATGGGTCTAAGTCCAACCATAAATATTTTAGCTTAATCATGCAAATTAGGTGCTTCATTAATTAGCGTGCCAAATAGAACTGGCTTCTGTTTTTAATAAACTATTCTTTTGAGAAACTTTACAAACTCCATGTATTGCTATATTTCACTAGAATATGCCAATTTCAGTGCTAGTGATGAGAAAGAAGTGAAAATAAAAAAATCATCAAAGCTCTTGGGCAATAAGGACAGTTTTGTTTTCACATTCTGTACGTGTGCTTTTACTTTAAAAACGAAATGTAAGTGTGGAAATTGTTACCTCGTAAGAGATGTACACCGAAATATTTCTTACCACCAACGGACGATTACGAACCGACTAGCTAGAGCTTTCGTGCTGATAACGTGTTGTAATCTCGTTGTTGTATCTACATACATCACATATCAAAAGTAAGAATCGAACATGAAATATAAAAGTAAATAAACAAGAAAAGAGATAGGGAGAAAGTGATCATCTCATTTTATTCATCTTCATTTCTCCTCAATACATTTTATCTTCCATGGATTACATTATATAGATGTGGAAGAAAATACTAAAAGTCACAAGTAGATGAAGAGACTTCTTCTAGTAATGTCCACATTCATTGTATTTATATTTACAACAATTTCATTCCTATATTCATTCTATTTTTACATGATTCCAATCAAGCGGGCTAAAGGAGGCCTTAGTGTTAATGAAGCGAAATCGAACGCGCGCTCCATGATCACAATGGTAAGGTCAAACCATCAGATCCAGCCCGTTAGAAAGAAGTGAGACGCCCACATGACTGACGGCTGTAATCCAAAACAAGTGAGAAGCCCATGTTGACTGACGGCTGTAGTCCAAAGATGAGTCTTTTGGGCTGTAAACCGAACATATTGTACCTGTGACAAGATACGATGTCCTCTATTTGCATTTGGGAAAGTGCTGAGGCACACCTCCAACCATACTCCTCTCTCGCTGCAGTACTCTGGGACCCACATGAGAATTTTAAAAAAATTCTCATATAGGCCCCAGTGCACTGTAACGAGAAAGGAGTGTGGTTGGGGTATGATTGTAGCGCCTCCCTTGCATTTGTGCTCCATAACCGTGTCTATAGTTCATTGCCCAGGACTGGCAGGAGCAAAAGCTAGGATTCAAACGCAAATAGCTCTCCGTGAGGCGAAAACATGAATTTTTATTATTATAGATATTTCTTATATAGGAAGTTAGATAAATTCTTAAATTTCATCTCGTTCTGCCTCGGATTTTTGACACGGTCGACCTTGTGGATTATATGCATAATGCGCTTCGCCCTCTATTACGACACTGGTTCTGCTTACGGTTTAATCTCGAGTTTAACAAGTTCAAAACAAGATATCAAATAAGCCCTCTATTAAATAGTCATTATTGTACACAAAACATCTCCTATTACAATCTCAATGAGCTTCAGCTGTACTCACACACAAGGCTTCAAAGATTTTTGCCCCTTGCCCTTTGCATTAAGGTGCAACTTATTTTGGAAGTAGATGTTCCCACAGGAAGATACGATCTCCCATACAAACAACAACGCAAGGAAAAAAAGTGACGGAGCTTAAGTATTTATATTAAATATAAGCAGCAGAAGCCATTTCTCGGAAGGCATAGGATACTGGTATCATTTTCAAGCCTCGCAGCACAAGGAGTTGCATGTTACCACATAATAGCGACATAATCGGATCAACGAGCATTGTTCTTGCGAGCCAACTCTCTGGCCATTTCCCGGAGTTCCTCTGGCGATGGGGGTTTAGGACCCTCAGGAGGATACACTACATAAGGCCGCTGCAGAAGGGGGGGAAATAATAAGTGCTCCGAGAGCAGAGAAAAAAAATGTAGCTATTCTATTCCAAAGTTACAAGCTTCGTGCGCTTGAATGATGTTCTAAGTAATTGTATAAATACCTGATCTATCTTTTTTACACTGAAATTTGACGATTGAAGCATTGTACCTCGTATATTGAAATATAAGATCTGCTCTTAAAGGAGTAGCTTTAGAAATGGAGATAAACATACGAAAAACTCACTAGGAATGATCAAAATTTCAACAAATGTGGATAGCCATATCAATATTAGTCTCGAACTTAAATCATCTAACTCTGGTGTAGACAACTTTCTAGTAACACTTCAATTTGTCTTCTACTTAAAAACAGCCACTTCCATCCGACACAAATTAAAAGGCATTTGCATTAAAAATAACTGTGTCAGAACATGCAGTAAAATGCAGCACATATAATCCAAAAGATCACAGATATATGATGTCATGTGAAACCAAGTCTCATTTAATTGGATCAATATAAAACAATCTGATATCACTTCTGTAGGATGAGTGAATTCTGAAGCTTAACATAAGAACCTCATATCATGATTATATAAGACAAGACCGAGTCATGATGTAAGGAGCTATTTATCCAGCAATATGAATGACAACTGACAACCATACAAGCTCTACTTCAAGATTCAAACCCCACTAAAAAACTTGGCAGCACATGGGAAACAAAATTGATTCGATTATTGGAATACCCAAATATTTAGCACATTGTGGAAAATTTCAGTAGGTATCAGGTAACAAGATTTTCATTTATACATGTGTACCTATTCAACATTATCATGTCTAAGCATATGACCACATACTCTTCTGCAAATTATTGTCACAAAGAAAAGGAATCATTTAGCTAGAAGCCTAGAACTACGTGAACATAACCCCATATGAGTCTAGCTTCATATCCAGTGAGCGAGATATGAGATCTCCATTTAGTACCATACTTGTCATTATTATCCACCAGAGACATACTACGATGACGGTACCTAGAATGACACCCTCGTGTCAAGCCTAGCATCGCATCAATAATTTCACAAAACATGAAAGCTGAAGTAACTAGTAAGAAGCAAATAACAATAGCTAATTATTAAAAATGCATCCAAACTTTCATGAGAAAGTTCCCAAGTCAGATTCTTTTGTAAGGTTTAACATCATAATACATCTCCAAATAGCATTGTCCAATAAAATAATAAGTTTGAGCCAGTAACCATAGTGGTGAATAATTTATCTTTTAATCCAAAACTTCCCAACCACTGACTAGATTTGGAGGCAATCAACACAGCAACACATAAGATGATAAAGGGATATTTGGCAAGGGAAGAACAAAGTCAAAATCTTGGAAGAGGAACAAAAGTTAACCTATCATTAGAGAAAGCAACCTAAGTGTTTCCTAAGCATCCCCTAGATCAAAATAGATCATACAACAACCTGCATATATGACCATCACCTAATTACCAATGGAAGAGGAACCTAAGTATACATAAGGAAGCACACTAACAAATAAATGCTCCTTGGACTTAACTACAAAAAAAAATGTCCGTGTTTATAAGGAACTACACTATTTTTATTTATCATTGACAGCTTTAAGAGTGCAATTAAACTTTTAGTAACTGATCAGTCGAATATGAGCCTCTACTTGATTCTACCTAGAGAATGAATAGGAACTAGTAAGCTACAAAGAAGCATTCCATCTTCTACACCCTCCATTATCTTCTTCGTTCTCTCCTTGCACCATCTCTTCCTCCTACATCTCTTCTTCTACTCCATTTCCCGGGTGTGACTAAGAGGTACCACCAACACACGGCCGTGGGTATTCTAGAAAATTAAAGTCCTGAAAAAATGCTCCCAAAAAAGTGGAACCTGAGACCTTGGAGTTCTACTTATAGGTAGCTTACTAATCGACACTCATTTTGGCAACCCTAGTTAGAATCTTAACTAAATCCAGATCCTTCAAATTATTAATCACAGCTAACCTAATCTAATCTAGATGGATTCAGATTCTAAAAATTCTAAATAGAACAAAGCTATAGCTCTTCAGGATGTATACTAGATGTAGATAAACAACTACGTTTCAGTACCAATTTCAAATGTCCCCCAAACAAAATTAGGTTAAAATGGTTTTAATTGGACGAAATTTGATAAATTGTTTACAGCTTAGACTGAAACAAAGTTCAACTTGCGAAATTTAACAAAATTAGCATCGGGCTGAGCGAGAGAGAGGGGCTTACGAGTCCCATAAGCTTCTGTAGGGTTTTGGACTCGGTGGCGACGGCGTAGGTTAGGGCGATCGGGACGCTAACGTACACCGCGAACTTGGCGATCTCGAGCATCCCTTTCGATGTTCCCAAAGATGACATTTTCACTGCTAATTTCTTCCTCCCCCGAGCGAGAGAGAGGCGGTTGCTTAATGGTGTTTAGTACGAAGATCATTTGGTTCTTATCCATCCAAGGAAACTCTCAACTGGGCCGGACACAAGGGCCGAACACAAGGGCCCTATCTGGGATAAAATTAGGCTGGGTTGTGTTGACCACCTCTTGGGCTGCCGATTTGCTAATGAGACAATCTTGAACTTTGTTGGAAAAATGTGCATACAAAACTGTCAACTTATACCACTACAAAAATCATGGAAATTCTATAATTCTCCACAGGGCTATGGAAAAAATTATTCTATTAGTAATTAGTAATCACAGTGGAATCAGTAAATCCTATGATCTAGATCTAAGATATTGACAAAGCAATTAAGATAAATTTATCGAGTAAATCCTATAATTATTTTTATGAAAACACCAACCAGTTTTCCTTAGACCAAATTTCAGTAATTTTTTCTCTTTATTACTTAAGATTTGAGTAAAATCTAACTTTTCATTTAAAAGATAGTATTTCTATACACACATAATGCGTGCATGGCACCAATAGAAAAAGGTGATGTGTTAGAATTTTATTGGATTTTTTTATAACTTTGAGAATATATCAGTTGATTTTTCTAAGTGTGAATGTTAATGTTAAGTGATCACACGGTCAATTGTATCCGTTGTTGGATGGGGTTGTTCAGAATTGATGAGGGGTCGCTTTCTTCCTCGACTTTATGTCATGTTCTTGAGTTGGGTTGCTGAAAAGTCTGCACATGTATGAATTCGTGAGAGGACGGGGCTAAGATCCCCAATGGTTCATCCAACGGTCAAGTTAGCTAATGAACTTAAATGGAGAAAAATGAAGAATTATGAGAGTTCTTATGGGTGTACAGTGTCTCTGCTTAAAGATTAGATCAGAAAAAAGATCCAAAGATCCAAGATTTCAGCCTTTGTTATGTTCGAATAGTACCTGTAGTTATACCGAGGGTATAATGATAGATTGATCACTTCAACCGAGCACAAGATGGCGGTGGCGAAGTGTGGGCTGGCAGCTGAGTCAACATCAACTTTACAGGTGTCGACTGACGAGTAGGGGAATGATCACTTCAGCATTAAATAAGAAGTGATTGGCGGCATGACGGTGCCCACGTGGTCTGATGAGTCATGAAGGCTGTCGGGGCCAGAGGCATGATGCGCCTGTCACGCATTAAATGAGATGTTGAAACGTCGCCTGCGGGAAAGGCTCGAGGCAGAATTTGTCATTTAACTTCACTGAGAAATAACGCCTTTCAAGTCGTCATCGTAATGCGTCCAATATCTTGTCGAGTGGGCTTGTGGTGAGTCGTCTTTGACAAAAGGGTCGACTAGTACCGCCTTTCGAGTCGACATTGAGGAATGTCAACTCAACGAGTCGGCTAGGTCAGAATCCTCGTTGGTCTCTAGCCGCCAACTTGATTGGGGCATTGCATGCATAAGTACACACGTCCGTTGCTGAGCAATAAGTTGCACTTTGAGGAATGAGAACTCCATAACAGTGAGAATTTCCATTAGTCAACCAAGTGTACGAGTATTTTCATTGTTTTATCCCCAAATGGTAACCGAGCCTACATTTTCTTTTATGGATTTGAGCAGATTGAGCTTTTCTCCATGTGGTCCATTGCTAGTGCACATTTATATTGAAGATGCCTGACTACCAAATGAAAAAAATAATAATTTAAATTTAATGAGGATGCATATTAACCGTTAAAAGTACAATAAACACTTGTTCCTATAGCTACTAGAACACTATAATTAAGATTATCATTACAGTTGTGTTGGACCCAAACTAAGCCAAAAAATTAACAACCGTTCAGAGACACTAAACTACAAAAGAACGCAGACGCGAGTTGGTGGGGGTATCTTCTTCTTGTCTCTACTATTAAAAAAAACATCTTCCAAATTTAAATAAAATGGGGGCGAAGAATTGAAGAAGGGCCATTTCTCTCTGCATGCGTGCTGCACACCGCAGGAAAGAGACAATCCAGATGAAGCTGAGGCCTACTTTTGTCCTTCCTATATTAGAAAATTTGTTTGGGTGGGGTGATCTGTTAAAATAATGCTGGGATTCCTTTAATTCAAGTATTAATTGTTTATTCCCTGGATTAAAAGTTATTTGTTTATTTTTTAGAATTTTAATTGAAGTAAACTTGCTTTTTTAACAATCGGTACAAGAATTCCGAGAAATTTATTAAGGAAAAATTAATACATAATCATATTGTATCATACTCCTTTTAAAAAGCACGAGTTCAGTAAAAGCTTTTCATGGTCAATATTATCCTTCACTATTTTAAA
Organism: Asparagus officinalis; assembly: GCF_001876935.1. Classification (NCBI taxonomy): domain Eukaryota; kingdom Viridiplantae; phylum Streptophyta; class Magnoliopsida; order Asparagales; family Asparagaceae; genus Asparagus; species Asparagus officinalis. The sequence goes on from NC_033796.1 coordinate 11,928,133, forward strand.
TATTTCATTTGAATCTTAATCTATTCTAATTTTAATCATATCTTATCTTTCCACGTGAACTGTCTATAGCTCAATAATTTAAAAAAATTATTTTAAATCTTTTATTTAAATTATAATTTATCTAAATACTAATTATATACTATATTAACTCTATATGAACTATCTAAAGTTTAACAATTTAGAAAAAATAAGATTAAGAAATTATATGTAGATAACATATTATAATACATGAAGTGTTAAAAAAACCCAAAAGTTTTAAAAATTACATATAATAGCCTTAAAAGTTTAAAATTACACAAAACACCTTGACTTTTTTAAACTTAAAAATAAACATGAAATCTAAAATTTTAAAATTTATAATTAACACCCTCAACATTTTTTAAATTATTGAATAAATTACAAAAAAGCACCTAAAATCCAGAGATTTTAAAACTTAGAAACAACATAGATGGATTCTAGGGATTACCATTAGGCACTTCAAATTTTAAAATTTGTAAAAAATAACCTTAAAGTTACAAAAATTATAAAATCTACCTCAAAAGTAAAAAATTATAAAAAATCTTGAAATTTCAAAACTTATAATCGGTACATATTAAATTTAGAAATTAACAGCATATCACTATAATTTTAAATTTTTTAAAAAATAACCCAAATTTTTAGTAATTGTAAAAATACCTTCAAAATTTCAGAGTTACAAGAAACATTCTAACATTTAAAAACTTACCACCAACATATGAAACATGAAAATTATAAGCATCCAAATTAAAATTTAAAATTTTCATAAAATGCTATTAAAGTTTAAAAATTACAAAATATACACTCAAAAGTTCAAAATCACAAATAAGGCTGAAATTTGGCAAAGAAAACAGGAAATATTTGATATTATTACATTAAGATATAATAGGTTAGCATTAATTGATTATAATGTATAAACATTTATCTCTAATGTTGATAATATTTATAAAATAAAAAAATACAAGGAGTTATGTATGGAGAAACTATCAGAAAGTTCAGAGATATCCTTTAAAAGAACTAAGTTGTTTTCATTTCAAATGGAGAAGTGAAGAAAATAAACTCAAAATTCAAAAACATTCATGAATCACCTGAATTGACATTGATAAAAAGTATATCTAGCAAAAAAGCACTGTCCGAGTTACCCTTGAAGAACATATTGAATAATTTTGTCCTAATTAAAAAAGTATTCTTCATGAAAGATACAAAAAAAATTAGTAAGCACTTATAAATTTTCGTACTTTATTCTTAAAATACTAAAAGAATCATAAACTTAATATAAAATTACATATAAATAATCTTGCATTAGAAACTAAAGTGAATCCGTTGATAAACTACATTAGAGATATAATAAGCTAGATAAGATAAGAAAAATCACTATAATGAACAAAAAGTATGGGCGTGATACTTAGTTACCATAGCGTAAGTAAAAAAAATTAAAATTGACATTTTTATTTTTTCTATATAGTGGCACGACTCTGTATGTAACCATATTTGGGGATATGACTACCAATGAATGATTACTTTTTAAGAACATGATAAAAAATAAGCATGTAATAGTACTATCCGATTTCAAGATCTTTAAATATGAATGTTACATATTTTACAACTAAAATTTTTATTAAAGGTCACTAAACATAAAATTTACCTTATATGTGTCTCAAACTTGTAGGAAAGATATGCATATCATCGTAAATTGTGTTAATAATATATATCAATCCAAAGATACAAGTTATTGAAGAAATAAGAGAATGATAAGTAAACCAAGCAAACATCCATATAACACGATAAAAAAAAATATTACACTTTAAAGCTAATATGCAGGGCTCATTCAGAACAAGCTACTAAAACAAAATCATCTTCATTAAAGCTCTTTATAAATACAACACAAATTTAAATTATTAAATATTTTATATAATAGCTTAATTTTTTGAGTAAAATCAGAAACTTTTAGAAGGGGTTTTCATGAACACTTTTAATATTTCTATATGGTTATGTGGATGCTTTTATTACATAAAAGTGTACTAGAGTTAGCATTAATCTTTATTTTATGATATTTTTTGAAGTCTATCAATGATTAATAACAAAATTTATATTCTCTTTAGTTTCATTCTAGCCCACTTTTATTTAATCATCTTGGCTTATTGGCTTTAATTATTCATCCTTCTTTTATAACGCTACTTTTTCAAGTGTTTTTCACTTTTACAATATTATACCTTCTCAAATCAAGCTTGGTTTCATGTCAATCCAAATAACGTGAAAATTTAAATTATCTTTAGATTACATTTATATTCCTTGTCAATTCAATTATTAACATAAAAATTTTAAACTTGGTGTAGCTCATTCAAACAAACATTAAAAAATAATAATCACAATACTAAAGTTTAAAAACATAAGTGAGCAAAACAATCAAAGTGAAAACAGAGAAATAAATTTTAGTAAAGAAATAAATTAAAAATATTTATTCATAATATTTAACCATGTGCATTGCACGCGTATAAAACCTATTATAAATATAAATGAACAGGAAGTAAGCGAAGTGAAACGCATAATTAGAAAGAGGTAAGAATATATACCGGTTAATTGTCGTAGGAAATCAAGTGGCCTTAATATTTAAATTTTCTATAGCTATTAGAAGTTATCTCTACTACTATGATAGAAAATTTTTTCCAGTTGTTTGATCTTATAATTCTTAATATTAAGAATTTTCTTAGTTCAATCCAACTTCAAGATCAATTAATACTGGGTTAAATCATCAGTTATCTCTATTGTTAAAAGTGAGAAAACTTAAATGGAATTAATGAGCTTCTAAAAGACAAACATGTAAGAAGTTAGTGACATAAGATATTAAGATCTTTTTGATGTCGCGTTAATTTATTATAAGTTATTTTTTAATAAAAAAACTTGTAGTCAGGGACCATATCTCCTTTGTCTGGTTGAGATAAAAACTAGGAATAATTTGGTTGTTAGATATTTTCCTTCCATCTCCAATTTTTCGGAACGTTAAATTATTTTTGTGTAGCAACCTTTAATCTACACGCAAAACATAAGTTATCACTTATCACTCTTCTATATACATAGTTCAATATTTTATTTTACATAGTTATGCCAAAACAGCTGTTATTATTATATTTCTTTACATAGTTATGCCAAAACAGCTGTTATTATATTTCTTGGACGCTTTTGTAAAAAACATAAGTTATTTAGTTATAATTGTAGAAATGGTGAACACAGCGACAAAGACCGTAGGAAAAGACGAAGAACAGGTTTTGGATGCCTAACGGTCGGCCGCGAGTGACGCGACGGTCGACCACAAACATGCACGAAACAGGGAAAAGTCTCTGGACTTTTCGCGGTCGACCGCGTCGACTAGCGCGACGGTCGACCGCAGTCGACCGCAAGACCCTATAGGATTATTTTGGGTTCTGTCGTTTTTCGCGGTCGACCGCGATGGGTTCGGTGGTCGACCCCGAGTCGGGTCAGGCCCAGTTTGGGTTTTTCTGTTCTGTTTGGGTTTCTGTTTTGATATAAATAGGAACACGATTTTGAGGGTTTGGTAGGCTTGTTGTAGGGATATTTGGAGCACAGAAAAGAGGTATTTTTTGAGCTATTAGTTATGGTTTTGTTTGGAGAGAATTAGAGATTTGTTGGTGAGATTAGTTGGTTGGTTTGAGTGATTTGTAGGAGAGAATTAGAGATTTGTTGGTGAGATTAGTTGGTTGGTTTGAGTGATTTGTAATCTCAGTTTGTACTCTTCTTCTCTTGAGTGATTTGTAATCTCAGTTTGTACTCTTCTTCTCTATTAGTAAAAACCACATCCCCTTCTTGCCCCGTGGACGTTGGCAATTTGCCGAACCACGTTAAAATTGGTTGTTTGTATTTTGTGTTGTTATTTTGATTGGTTGGCCTTTATCTTGGCGTTTGTTTTGGTTCCTCGAAGCACATCGATTTAGTTTTGACTTCCGCCACGCACAACAATAACTATATATAAGTCTAAAAATAAAGCTAATAATTCCCCTTAATTCGTTACAGGTGGCCTTTGGTGAAGGCTAGAGCCATATTAAAAAAAAGAAACACTAGAGACACACCCTTAAACCACACTATCAACCACACCCCTCTCTATCTATAGTGTTTGTTGGCACACTATCAACCACACCCCTCTCTATCTATAGTGTTTGTTGGGCCCCACATGTTTTACTAAAAAAATCATAAAGACACTATAGATAGAGAGGGGTGTGGTTGATAGTGTGGTTTAATGGTGTGCCCCTAACACTACTCTTAAAAAAAGTCTAGCTTGGTGGAGAATGGACCTAGATCAATAAGGACAAGATCTGTACCTTTGGTCTTGACCAAAAAAAGAGGGTGCATCCAGCAAGAGCTTACATATATTAAAGGCATATCGAACGATTTGCTCGACGTTATTTTTCAAATAAAGTATTCATGCTACTGTTGGAAGCATTATAAACTCTGCTTCACAGTTCACAAGTCAAATGTCTAGGTTTTTTTATTTGACTATATATATATTTATAATGGCGCATTCTGTAAAAATGTGCCAGTTTGCTATTTAGTTAGTGAAAACTTTACATTAGTGATGTGGTTTATTGAGCTGACTTCTTAAAAAGATTTCATTATCAATATTACCCTTAAACTTTTTTAAATATTATATTATTATCCTAATCTATTCTAATTATCCTATCTTCTTTGAATTGGTAACTAAATGATTTATCCTGTTAGATCTAAAAAAAACTTGAGATCTAAACCATAAAGCCATGATTTAATTCAAAGAGATTAACAAGAATCAAAAGGTGCGGAAGCATATACCTGAATCCATTGAAGAAAACTTGATTAGGGTTTTGATGATCTTCTAACCTTAGGGTTTCTCTCTTATGGATCTTTTTAGATGGAGATAAGAGAATGAGAGTGGTTAACCCTATATTAGGGACCATAACCCCTTATATATAGGTGTTGTATATTTGTAATTTGGCCCCTCATCAAATTACAATTACAACATGGTATCTGTACATATAACCCCATGATATATTTAAATACCTATTAACCCAAATTGATTGATCACTTTAAGTGGGTTATCCTTAAAGATAGTAATACACATTGATTAATCATATGTGCTCACAAATAGATTTAATTAGATTTAAATCCAACAATCTCCCACTTGGGCACCATATGATTCCTTAAATTGTGTATAACCTTATGAGCTCAAAATTACTATCATTAAAAATGTATTTTCGAACAATCTCGTCCATTGACTATATCAATATAGGATCAAAGCGGCCTTTGTCACATTTATCGTGACTCGACCCATCAATGGTCACATATACTAATACAATCAAACGACATAGATCAATCATGGATGTGCAGCATAAAAATTACATGCAATGTGATCAGTACATGTCTATTTTCAACTGGTCCTCCTTTAGTGAGGTCAAAATCAAACATAATGTAACAGAGTGTCTTAACTGAATACTTTATTCTGATCAGACAATACAACCAAATACAAAGCACCAGAAAATTATAAACTCCCACTAAATCAGGATATCCTTGAATAACACCATACCCATATGAGTAGTATGCTCATGAAAGACCTTAGATGGCAATCCTTTAGTAAGAGGATCTGCTATCATGGAGTTTGTCCCAATGTGCTCTATAGATATCTGTCCACTCTGTACCCTTTCTTTTACAACCAGAAACTTAATATCAATATGTTCTGATTTAGTTGAGCTCCTGTTGTTATTGGAATACATAACTGTAGATTTATTGTCACAAAATAACCTCAGTGGTCTTTCAATATTTTCCAAAATGCGCAGTCCAGTGACAAAATTTCGCAACCATATTCCATGATTTGATGCCTCATAGCAAGCTATAAACTCTGCTGCCATAGTGGAGGAAGCTACGAGTGTCTGTTTTATACTTTTCCATGATATAGCTCCTCCTGCTAACATATAAATGTAGTCTGATGTAGACTTTCTGCTATCTTGGCATCCAGCAAAATCAGAGTCTGAATACCCAATGACCTCCAACTGTTCTGATTTTCTATATGTGAGCATATAATCTTTTGTTTTCTGAAGATACCTCATAACCCTTTTGACTGCTATCCAATGATCCATACCAGGGTTGCTTAAGTATCTGCCTAACATCCCAACAATGTACGCAATATCCGGACGCGTACATACCTGAGCATACATTAGACTTCCTACAGCCGAAGCATAAGGAATCTTCTGCATTTCCTGAATTTCAAGGTTACCTTTAGGGCACTGATTGAGACTAAACTTGTCTCCTTTAGCAACAGGGGTGTCACCTGGTCTGCAATCTTGCATGCCAAACCTTTTAAGTACCTTATCGATATAGCTCTTTTGTGATAATCCAAGAATACCCCGAGAGCGATCTCGATGTATCTGGATCCCTAATATAAAAGAGGCGTCCCCAAGATCTTTCATCTCAAAATTCTTTGATAGAAATCTCTTGGTTTCGTGCAACATGCCTATATCATTAGTGGCAAGCAAGATGTCATCGACATACAGAACCAGAAAAATATACTTACTCCCACTGAACTTGTGATATACACAGTCATCAACAATGTTCATCTCAAAACCGAACGAGATAACTATTTGTTGAAACTTATGATACCATTGACGAGGAGCTTGCTTGAGTCCATAGATGGATTTCCTTAATTTGCAGACCATATTCTTTGGGTCTCCCGACACAAAGTTTTCTGGTTGCACCATATAGATCATCTCATCAATGTCTCCATTGAGAAATGCAGTCTTAACATCCATCTGATGTAACTCAAGATCATAATGAGCAACAAGTGCCATGATTATTCTGAAAGAGTCTTTCGATGAAACCGGAGAGAAAGTCTCTGTATAATCAATGCCTTCCTTTTGAGTATAGCCTTTAGCCACAAGACGTGCCTTATACCTCTCCACATTACCATTTGCATCCCGCTTGGTTTTAAAAATCCATTTACAACCAATTGGTTTTGCACCTTCTGGCAATGGGACAAGTTCCCAAACCTTATTGTCTTGCATAGACTTATACTCTTCATTCATGGCATCAATCCACTGTTGAGAGTTAGAACTTTTCATGGCCTGAGAGAAGTTGATTGGATCATCTTCTAACATTCCACTACTTTCCTCATGTTCTTGGAGAAATACAATATAATCATCCGGAATAGCATTTCTCCTTTCTCTCGTGGATCTCCTTAATGGCACTGGTTCTTGAGGTTGTTGAGTTTGTTCTTCTGGAACAGGGAGTTGTTCAACATTATCATTTTGAGGTTCTAGATTTACTTCTTGAGCAACAACAGGTATAGGAACCTGAATATTGTCAAAAGTAACTGTATAGATTGGATCTGAAGCTAATTCCTCCTCAAAACTAATGTTTCTAACCTTATTTCTCCCCCCAAACTCAACATCCTCAAAGAATGTTGCTGTTCCCGTCTCAAAAATGTTCCTTATAGTGGGATCATAAAACTTAAAGCCCCTAGAGCGTTCAGAGTATCCAATAAAGTAGCTGCTAACTGTTTTGGAGTCCAATTTCTTTTCATTTGGCCTATAAGGCCTTGCCTCAGCTGGACATCGTCTCAAAAATATTCCTTAGTGTGGGATCATAAAACTTATAGCCCCTAGAGCGTTCAGAATACCCAATAAAGTAGCTGCTAATTATTTTGGAGTCCAATTTCTTTTCATTTGGCCTATAAGGCCTTGCCTCAACTGGACATCCCCAAATATGTAAATGCTTTAAACTGGGTGTTCGACCAGTCCAAAGCTCATAAGGTGTTTTAGCAACTGCTTTACTTGGTACTCTATTCAGAATGTAAGCTGCTGTCTTTAGTGCTTCTTCCCAGAGAGACTTTGGTAAAGAAGAATGAGCAATCATACTTCTTACCATATCCTTAAGAGTCATGTTTCGTCTTTCAGCTACACCATTCATGCTAGGTGAACCCGGCATAGTGTACTGTGGGACGATACCGCATTCCTCTAGGTATCTAGCAAATGGTCCTGGACGTTGTTCACCTGAACCATCATATCTACCGTAGTACTCACCACCACGATCAGATCTGACGGTTTTAATTCTTCTGTTGAGTTGATTCTCAACTTCAGCTTTATAGGCTTTGAACATGTCCAGAGACTCAGATTTTTCATGAATAAGATATAGGTGCCCATAACGTGAGTAATCGTCTATGAATGATATAAAATATTGTTGACCATTCCAGGATTCCGTAGGGAATGGCCCACAAATATCCGTATGTATCAATTCTAAGACATCCGAAGATCTGTTGGCACCTAATCTTTTCACTTTGGTCTGTTTTCCCTTGATACATTCAACACATACGTCGAAGTCCGAAAAATCAAGGGAATCCAAAATGCCATCAGACACAAGACGCTCAACTCTACCTTTTGAGATATGACCTAAGCGCTTATGCCATAATGTCGCCGAATTTTCCTTATTTAATTTACGCTTAGTACCACGTGATTCCACATGCAAGGATTCATTGTAAGAAGCAATTGTATCAAGCAAATATAGGTTGTCATAAATACTCAAGTAACCGGTTCCCACAACATTTGAATTAAAAGATAAACTGAATTGACTGTTTCCAAATGAACAAGAATAACCTGATTTGTCCAATACAGAAACAGAAACCAAATTCCGTCTAAAAGACGGTACTACAAAAGTATCTTTTAAATCCAAATAATAACCAGTTCCTAACAACAACCTAAAGTGCCCAATTGCTTCCACATCTACCGATTGTCCGTCGCCCACAAAGATGTGTCTTTCAACATCACTTGGCTTTCGGTAGCTCAGGCAACCCTGCATAGAAACACTTATGTGAGTAGTAGCACCAGAGTCTAACCACCAAGTGTTTCTAGGTACTGAAGCTAAATTAACCTCAGAACAGACCAAAGCAAGGAACGTACCCTTATTATCACGCCAGGCGTGATATTTTGTACAGTCCTTCTTTACATGTCCAGGCTTCTTACAGAAGAAACAACCCTGATTATCCTTATGTTGTTTCTTCTCAACTGGACCCTTAGCAGCTTCCTTATCATTCTTCCTTTTCTTGCCCTTATCCTTAGAGGCATAGGCCAAATGAGCACTTTCTGTCTTATCTTGCTTCAACCTGTCTTCTTCTTGCACACAGTATGAAATGAGCTCATTTAGAGTCCATTTCTCCTTTTGACAGTTATAACTGACCTTAAACTGATTGAATTGTGCAGGAAGAGACAACAAAACCAGATGTACCAATAACTCATCACAAAGATCGAGTTTAAGTACCTTAAGCTTTGAAGCAATATGAGACATTTCCATAATGTGCTCCCTGATATTTCCTTTGCCCTTATACTTCATTAAAATCAAGCGAGCTAAAAGTGTGCGTGTTTCTACCTTATCGTTTTTCGCAAAACGTTTCTTAATTTAGGCAAGAAAATCTTTAGCCTTAGTAATCCCTTCAGATTCTATGCCCCTGAAGGCTTCCGGAATGCCGCGCTTAATGATCATTAGACTCATGCGATTTGAACGCTCCCATTTCTCATACTCCTTCTTTGCATCAGGAGTGCTATCCGCATTGAGCGGTTGGGGTTGTTCAGTTCTTAATGCAAAGTCTAAATCCATGCAGCCAAGAACAATTAAAATGTTCTTTTTCCAAACCTTAAAATTAGTCCCATTGAGCATGGGAATTGAGTTGATGTTAGCAGAAATTATTGCAGCAGATGCATTAGCTGAAATAAAACAAAAATGCTCACATCAATAACCATAATCAATAAAATTCAAATAATGACAATCCCCATCCAAGATACCGGCACAACATTAATATCAAGTCTTTGGACAGTAATATTAACTTGTAAGTGATACCTTGTTGCAATGATCAAACATTGACAATAACTCATGTCAAATAATGAAACTATCTTTGGATCGATTCATTATTCACATGTAAACCTTATAATTGTCACACGCTTATCATCGCAGATGTGTATACAGTCTAAATAAATATTAACCTTCCTTTGGGCCGATTAAATATTTACACGAAAGCATACACACAAACATCTCACATTCCTCATGAACAATCTACACAAGAGAGGTTACTTTGGCAACTTCTTGTTTCAATTAATCAATTGGAGTGAGAGACAACCTTAATACCTTAGTGTCATAATATTTGAATTAAATAATTGATTAAAAAACCAAATTAGATTTAAATTAAAAAATTTAAATCAACTGAATTTCCAAAAACTTAATTGGGGTCTCACAGCTTAATTAGGGCCCATAACTTAATAAAGCCCAGATTATTTGGTCTGTGCTCTAACTTTAACGAGTTCTACAATATACTCATTGTGAATGAATGAACGCAATGAACGAACGAACGCAATGTTCGTTTGAACGCAATGAACGAATGAACGCAATGTTCGTTTGAGAACGAACGCAGCGTCAACGAACGCAGCGTTTGACGAACGCATGTTTCATTAGAGAACGAACGTGGGTTCGTTTGAGAACGAACGCAAGGTTCGTTTGAAGCTTTCAAGTCTCGCCAAAAATTGAGGTAACCACCTCCTTAATTTTAGCACGTTTTCTCGCTAAAAATTGAGGTAACCACCTCCTTAATTTTAGCAAGTTTTCTCGCCAAAAATTAAGGTAACCACCTCCTTAATTTTAGCAAGTTTTCTCGCCAAAAATTAAGGTAACCACCTCCTTAATTTTAGCACATTTTCACGTGCACGAACCCCTTGAGGGCTTAATCTGAAACCGCCGCCGCTGAATCAACTCCGACGAGGAGTTTTGAAGATTGATGACAAATCACTTAGATCCAAACCTCAAAAATTGAATCAAACACAAAAGAAATGAACTTTAGAGTTCATAAATGCTACAGATCCAAAAATCGAAAGAAAAACCAAACAACATGAGAATTTTACTACTCATCCAAAAATAAAAATATTTACTGTTCATCCAAAAAGTAAAAAATTACTGTTCACCGAAAATAAAACGGTTACTGTTCATCCAAAAACGGATCCGAATCAAACACAAATTAAGATCAAAGAACCCTAATTTTAATCTTAATCTCTTAGAACAAATCAATGGTGGCTCTGATACCACTTGTTAGATCTAAAAAAAACTTGAGATCTAAACCATAAAGCCATGATTTAATTCAAAGAGATTAACAAGAATCAAAAGGTGTGGAAGCATATACCTGAATCCATTGAAGAAAACTTGATTAGGGTTTTGATGATCTTCTAACCTTAGGGTTTCTCTCTTATGGATCTCTTTAGATGAGGATAAGAGAATGAGAGTGGTTAACCCTAGATTAGGGACCATAACCCCTTATATATAGGTGTTGTATATTTATAATTTGACCCCTCATCAAATTATAATTACAACCTGGTATCTGCACATATAACCCCATGATATATTTAAATACCTATTAACCCAAATTGATTGATCACTTTAAGTGGGTTATCCTTAAAGATAGTAATACACATTGATTAATCATATGTGCCTACAAATAGATTTAATTAGATTTAAATCCAACATATCCTACTCATAATGAGACTTAACATGTTATTGGATAAAAGAGATACGTTTCATATAATTCAAATCATTTACTTATTTCAGTTCGTAGAAGAGAAATCTAAAAAACATATGCTAACTAGCACCTAAAAGTTAGTTAGCACCTAAAAGTTTTTGGACATTATAAAAAATATTCTCCAAGTTTTTTAAATTGTAAAAACACCCCTACAAATTTAAAATTTTATTAAAACATCTTAAAAATTATAAATTTTACTTATTTAAATTCAGTGAGAAATCTGAAAAACATATGCTAGCGAGAAACTGAAAGTTTTTTGACTTTGGAGAAAATATATTGTAAGTTTTGAAAATTGTAAAAACACTCATAAAAATTCAAAATTTATAAAAAACACATTAAAATTTTTAAACCTATAAACACACTAAAAACCTATAAATAACATAAACAACCCCCAAAAATTTATGGAATTTACAATAAACACTCTGAACTTTTTATAAATTATAAAATAAAACCCTCAAAATTATAAAATTTACAAAAATTCTAATAATTTCCAACCTAACAGTAGATTAAAAATATAGTAATTACAAATATCTCCTACATAATTTATAATTTATAAAAACACCCTTAAAGCTTTAAAAATTACAAACAAACCCATAAAATTCAAAATTTATAAAAATACCCTGAGAATTTCAAACTCATTAGTAAATTAAAAGCATAGAAATTATAAATAGTCTATAAATAATTTATAATCTATAGAAAAGACCCATAAGTTTAAAAATTGCAAAATCCCCTAAATTTTATAATTTATGAAAAAACACTATGAGAATTTCTAACCTATAGACATTAAAATGAATATAAAAAATTACTAACAACCCCTAGAAAATAAAAATTTTGTAAAAAATATCATACACCCTTTAATAGTATAGATTTAGAAAAAACTTTTCATGGTCAATATTATCCATACCATTTTTGAAAAGAATATAACTAATTAAAAATCTATTAAATTTGAAATTTAGTACATTGCAAATTACCCCTCCAAATTAAAGTTTGAAAATTTTCAATATTTTTTTGTAATTCCTTAATTTCAATGTAATGTTTAATAGTTTTGTATATTTATAAATAACAAGATTTTAGGGTGTTTTTTTATAATTTTTAAAATTTTTGAGGGTGTTTATTTTGTAGTTTTCTAAATTTTGTTTTTAGTATAATGCATAGATACTTCAATTAATAATGATATTGAAGAGTAAATTATTCTTAAAATTATTTGGCCATAGTTAAATGTGCATATCACTATTCCTAGGCAGTTAAATTTTTATATGCAAAAAATTTTAAACAATCTATATAGTGGTTAAAAATATTTTGACTTTAATGTACTATTTTTTATAAATTATATTTAATGCAAACCTACCTAAGTTTGATTGTGGTCATCATAATTTTAATACGTTTAATTGATTGAATATATATGTATATAGAACATAGATTACTTTACTTTCTCACATGAGCTAATATTTGGCGTTTAATAATTTAAATTGTTACTTTTAAATTTAATATAAAGAGGAGTTCTAATAACATGTATTTATTTACCTACAAGATAATCTAATCTCAATTCCTATTTTTTTTTTGAGATTTATTCTATAGTTACGCGTATTAAATTAGTAACTAAAATAATAATTATTTATGCTTAAATTAGGATGATTGTAGTTGGTCACTCACTATAAAATTTTCATGAATGTATATACCTTATTTTCTATAGTTATCTGAACTGCCCATGTATATTTTATAAATTAGTTGTTAATTTGGCATATTAAATTACTTTTCCTTTGTAGAAATTTTTTCTTTGACTTTTGGACTATGTAATCACTATATCATCATTCTAGCGTAGAAAGAATATCACTCTAAATGGTTTCAAGCTAATATTTGAGTTAAACTGAAGTATATACTGTTGTTACTATGTGTATATACTTTTTAAGAAAACAATGTCAACACTTTTTAAGTAAAATAAAACATTCTAACATTTGATATTATAAAAACTAAATATAGCCAATTAAGTGATTAGCAAAAGAGAATTTATATCAGAAAAGTATGAATAATAAGATAAATAGGAAAGATAATGATATTGCCAACAATACTACAAATAGCAAACTAAATGTAAAGTTAACCTAATTTGTGGAGACCAACTACTGGCTATAAGCATTGAGGTTTTTATATATATATACGTTATAATTTATTAAAAAGGATCATATAATTTTATATAATAAAATTCATTTAGTACTGAATAATAATATCGTTGTAATAATATTGTTATTAGGAAAAATTCTTTATGAACTAATATGTTCTTTACGATATATAAGCTACGCACTCCAAATTATTGTGTCTATTATAGAGTCAAAAAGTTAAAATACAAACATCTAACATGTTTCTTTCACAACATCAAAATCCACTTAGCAGATGTGGATATTCCAGATGAGTTATATGTCTTATATACTACAATTGCCCTAGGCAAATGAGTTATAATAGCATTTTTCATTCACATCGTTTGGGGTAAGATTTGATAGGGACCTTGCATTAAAGAAAAAATGAGTTTTTTATATTTAGAGCACATGGCGAAATATATCATAATCTCCATGCTCTAATTTCGTAAGAAAATAATTCTTCATACTTTTAGTTTTACTTCTATGATACAAAGAATGAGCTATAAAATTAAATAAGAATATTAAATAATATAAATATGAGTGAAATCACAACTAAAAGTTAACGTGAATATGAGTCAAACCACAACTAAAAGTTTAACGAACATATTGCAAGTAAATTCATATACAAAATTCCTTTGCGAATTGAATGATCACCCATCTTTTGAAGACTTCAAAATACTAATAAATAGAGATGTTGTACTAGATTAATGTCTTTATAACTCAAAAATAGTAGATCACGTGATCACAGTTTGGGTTGAAGGAAACAATAACAATATTTTATTTGAGTGAGAGATTATTGAGTTGATGATCAATCCCACAAAAAAAAAACTTTATTTTCTTTTTTTAGTTTTACTCTATTTTTATCAATTTAAATAATCATGATATTCAACCACGTGCATTGCACATGCATCTCAACTAGTGGTTATATAACTTCATGGAAGATTACTACTAACACTGCTCATATCATTATCATTAACTGTAATAAAATGATTTTACTTTGTAAATCTAACTACCCATGTACAATTTGATTAAATGAAAGACAAAACAAAATCATTCTTGTGATTCGAACTCCATGCATTTCTAAAACCTTTAATACTATCCTATCCCCACAAGAAAACAAGAAAACAAAAAACAAACAAAAAAAAAACAAAAGAGAAAAAAAAACTTTAATACGGCAAATATATGGGTATTATAGTTGTATATGCGGTACTGTATTGCTAACTAGATGTTGTTTCAACTACTAATATTGAAAAATTATTATTTATTAATATAATGGATGGATCTCAAATTATATTTTTAAATTATTAATTAATTTTAGTTTATATAAATTTCTCAACTATAAGCAATAAAAAACATGGTAACTTTCAGTGATGTGACTATGTTAAGTTATATGTTCAAACATTGTCAGAATATAAAAATATAACTCTCAACTCTCACACCACGTTTTCAGAGTTTTGATGCAATAGTTACAGAGACTTTAGGACGGCATCAGAGTAAACTACTTCAAATCCCACGCATGAATTTAAAGCTAATTTTCTATAAAATTTTGACATTGTTGCGTAAATTTAGATCTTGACTCATAAAAAGAGTGCTCAACCCCAGAGTTTTAGTCTAATGTTTAGAGGACGCGCCTGTAATTATTAAATTTTCAACAGGATATGTTGAAGAAGCCGGGACGATATATAATCTTCTAAACATTGCATATCTAACCAAATGTACTCTTAACTTTTTTCTACTAATTGGACCTTTGAAGACCTTATAACTTGTTTTGATATCGACCCTTCATCCTTCAAAAATGACATTGGATATTTTTGGATCCTCGCGTGGGTGGTGATGTTACTTTCTAGCTAGCTTGTTCTTAATACCATTTTCTTTAACTATCATTTTTAAATCATATATATGATCGCTATCATGATAGCTGAAATGTTAGCTTAAACTATCACAGTGATAGTGAGAGGAAAATCTATGCTCTAGATGCGTATTGGATCCTACTCTATAGTGAATCATTATCTTCTTAGTTTGTGGCTGAATTAAAAGCTAACATCAAGTCTAAATGACAACTAGGGTGCTATATATTTTTGATATCAAGTTGTTCTAACTTATGTCTCAAAGGCTATCTTAATATTATTTACCCTTAAAATGCGTTTTAATCTAATAATTGTTGAGGAGCATAAATTATTTATTCTAAAATTTGACTCTAAAATTAAATTTGTCCACAAATAGTGTGATTAGTGTGAGATGATAATATAAGTGTCACCAGAGATCTAATGACCTGATGAAATTCCTAACCCATGATCAATTTCTTTATATATTTTTTCCACCTCAAATATCTTGACTCTGAATTTGTGTTTCATAATATTCTCGATATATATACTTCAAGACAGCCCATGAAATTATTAGATAGAATCATTTACGGACAAATTTCTCTTGCTCGTCAAACCACGTCACTCTTTTATCTTTCCTTGTCAATATTCAAGCGCACTAGAGCATTATAATTTTCCTTTTTTGAACTCTAGCTAGTACATTATAGTTGTTGTGCGTGGCGGAAGCCAAAATCAAACCAATGTGCTTCGAGAGACCAAATCAAACAAACGCCGAGAGAAGGCCAAACAATATAAATAACGGCACAAACTCAAACAACCAATTTTAACGTGGTTCGGCAAGTTGCCTACGTCCACGGGGCAAGAAGGGGATGGAGTTTTCACTAATAGAGAAGAAGAGTACAAACTGAGATTACAAATCACTCGAACTCACCAATTAATCTCACCAACAAATCTCTAATTCTCTCCAAATAAAACCCTAACCAATAACTCAGAAAATACCTCTTTTCTGTGCTGCAAATATCCCCAATTCGCTGCTCAATTCTCTCTTCCAATCGTTCCATATATATAGAAATCTTAAAACCAAAAGCATACAAGGAATTCTAAAATAAAAAACAAAACAGATTAGGAATCCTAATAACCTGTTACCAAAACAGATTTGGAATCCTGTTACCAAAACATATTAGGAATCTCAATAACCTGTTACCAAAATAAATTAGGAAATATATTAGGAACATGCTATCCAACAATTCTCCACATCGGCAAAGTTTTCCCAAAACTGAGCCGACACCAATACCAACCAAACATCCCACTTGTTGCGTCCAGTACGAAATGGAAAAAATCCACGACAACAGACTCAATCCACAACAAGTCGACACCCAAACGAGAATGTGAACACTCTCCAAATGTCGGTATCAACTCACCAAACTGGCCGCATCATAAATGACTACCTACGTATCCTCTTGCCTAAGGAATCAAGTCTTAACGTAGTTCACCAAATGGCCTCCAAAGGCCCTCAATCAATTAGAAGAGTTCGCAGCCCTTCTCCAACATCATCAACAAATCTGAGACTGATAGAACTCCCGATGGCCCCAAAGTGAAACAAACTAAATACCTCCACCTGAGATGAACCAATGACCATAACCAAATGCGAACTATGTCCACCAGCTGTACTCGAATCCAAAACCAACTCATCATCTGCATCCAAATCCAAATAATCCCCAAACTGTGTCACCTCAGTTGGAATACCAAACGATACAGTATGATCTGGAGTATGTAGAGTAATCTCCACCCAATATGGAGTAGCATCACCATCCACCCGCTGTGATATCCCAATGATCTGATCAACACTCTCCACTTGCCGAGAGTCAAATGTGACATACCTACTCAGAACAAAATCAGAGTCTCCCAACTGATAACCAAACGAGCCTCTGAATCCTAAATGTGCTATCGAATTAAATCCCACATCCTTGATGTGACCAAATATTAGGCAACTGTAGGCTGTCTAAAAATCACTACAAATAGCTTATCCCCATCAAACACCGATGATGGAAGTTATAATCTGACGACTTCCAGAAGGTTATAATTTAAAGACTTTCACGTAGATTGATGAAGGTTATAATCTGACGACCTTCACAACAACCGATGAAAGCTCTAGTTCAACAGCCTTCACAATCAACATCGGGAGTTACAATCTGACGACTCTCATATTTTCAAGGAGCCAAGACAAAGGTTGCAAGGTGACGATCTTTACAACACTCTAGCAAAAGAGACTACAAATTGACGGTCTCTTCATATCAAAACGCAGATATCTCTCAAAACCGGAAGGAATTTGGCGAAACGAAGGAAGCAAACTGAACCCTATGATGTCTCGTCGAGATAGCCGATTTTCATATATAATTCGTCTCATTCCGACTTACGGTTTGAAAGTTATGACCTGTTCTAAGCAGCAAGTTATGTTCTAAAGTCCGTCTGTGAGACTGCACTTCGCCTGAACATTGGACTTAGCCTGAAGCTCGCCGAGCCCGGCTGAGGCTCACCTCTGCATCCAAGATTCAAAACGCAGAGGTCATGCACGCGTTTTAAACTCAAAACGCAGAGGTTGTGACCGCATTTGAGATTCGAAACGCAGAGGTCGTGGCTGCGTTCCAAACTCAAAACGTAGAGGTCGTGACCGCATTTGAGATTCAAAACGCAGAGGTCGTGGCTGCGTTCCAAACTCGAAATACAGAGGTCGTGGCTACATTCCAGAGTCAAAACGCAGAGTTCGTGGACTCAAAACGCAGAGTTCATGTAGAGCCCAACCCTGCGTCCCAGGTCCAAAACGCAGAGTTCGTGGACTCAAAACGCAGAGTTTGTACAGAGCCCAACCCTGCGTCCCAGGTCCAAAACACAGAGTTCGTGGACTCAAAACGCAGAGTTCATGCAGAGCCCAACCCTGCGTCCCAGGTCCAAAACACAGAGTTCATGCAGAACCCAACTCTGCGTTTCAGAGTTCATGACGCTGCGCGACCTATGCGTTTTTAGCCTAAAACAGGCCCAACTCTGCGTTTGATGTCTAAAACGCAGAGTTCGGACCCAGAACGCCATTTTCGGCATTTGACTCGTTCAAACATGAACTGAAAAGTTCCAGGAACCATTTCCCCCCCACGATTTGAGTGATTTCCGCCCCACTTAGGAGCCGATTAAGGGGCAATTACCACCCTTAATCCCCTATAAATACCAAAAACTCAATTGAGTTAAGGGATCGTCTTTTTGCATCAAAAACAGATTGCAAAAGGAGAGATCGGCAACCTCTTGAGCAGATCATCTTCGGATCTTGGAGATTTCTCGGATCTGGAGATAAAAAAAGAGGGGTCTTCGCTCAATCTCTGGAACATTCCTTGGAGCTTTCATCCTTGGCTTATTAACTGATTTTCCAGTTCAAATCAACTCTTTTTCAAGAGTTTAAACTCGTTCTGAGTTATCAACTCGTTCAGAGTTTCAAACTTGCCACGCAAGTTCTCCACAGCATCCAATCGTGAGGAGGAGATACCGTTCCAGTGAATCAAGACGTGTGGATCGTCAACGGAGAGCAAACTCGACGCAAGCATTCAAGGGAGGCACTCCATCGTCACCGTGAAGAACCCAGAATTAAACAAAAGGGATAATCCAGATCATTCTCCTCTCTTTTGTAATCAGGAAATCCAATTGTAATTGAGATTAAAGGAATATAGATCAATTTTTCTGCATTTCTTTTTACTTCAAATTTTTCACCAAACAAAAGATGCCGACTCTGCTGGGGACGAGCTTTTCTGACGAAGAAGTGGTGACGCAATCCTATGTTCATCTCACTGGAACAACCATCGAAACTCTCGTGGTAGAGTTTGATCAAGCCAAGTATGAGGAGTTACTCTCCTTCGGATCCCTTAGCCCCAAGGCTATGCGCAAGATCCACAAAGTCTCCAAGGAGACTAAAACTCCAATTGTTGCTCCTATGCCGAAGGAAGCACTCTCCTTTCGCCAAGATTGCTCGAACAACCCCTCCTCCGAAGGAGTGAGCTCAGCTTATGCCAAACGCAGCCCTCAGTGGTGTGTTGTGCAATCAAAACACAGCCTTCAGAGGCGCGTTCCAACATCAAAACGCAGACCTTCTACTATGGTTTGGACTCTTTGCTCTTACGATCAATGCCACCACTATCGGCTCAACTGAAGTCTCATTATCCTTCTTTCGAAGCTGATAATTCATAAGTGCAGCGGTGACCTCACTATACGAAAGAAACGCCTTCCCATTAATAAGAGTAAGAACGAATGCCTCATATTCCTTGTCAGGCAAGGAACTCAATAATAACAACGCCTTATCCTCATCTTCAATCATCATATCTGCATTCGTCAAATCCGCAAGAAGCTTCGTGTAGTGGTTCATGTGATCACCAATGGAGGTCCCCTTCTTCAATTGGAAGCGATAAAGCCTCCTCTTCAAATGCAAGCGGTTCTCTACACTCCTGGTCAAATACTTTCCCTCTAGGATCTCCCAAATCTTTTTAGCCGAAGTCTCATTGATCACATCATATTTCAAATCTTAAGTCAAACAAGATCTAATCATACCACACGCCGTTCTATTCATCTTCTTCCAACCTTCTTCTCAATGTCGTCCGGTTTCCCGTCCAACTCTAATGTATCCTCCAAATTTTACGCGTTGAGCGCATCCAAGACTTCACATCTCCAAAGACCAAAATTGTTTGTGTCATTAAACTTCTCCACGTCTATCTTCATAGAGTGGATATTCAAACTTTGGACGGTCTTCACGCTGGAAGTACCCTCCATAACTCCTTCTTTCCCGACCATCTTTCTCAAAGCATCAAAACAAATATGGAACAAACGAAGAATAGATACAAAAATAAAAAAGGATAGAGTCTTTACCAAAACGATCCCACCTTTATCACCAAACGAAGCCCTGGGCGAGCCTCCAAATTAACCTACTCCTCCAAATAGCTCAAGCGTAGCCCGACCTCTGATACCACTTATTGGGCTCTGATACCACTTGTTGTGCGCAGCGGAAGCCAAAACCAAACCGATGTGCTTCGATAGACCAAATCAAACAAACGCTGAGAGAATGCCAAACAATATAAATAACGGCACAAACTCAAACAGTTAATTTTAACGTGGTTCGGCAAGTTGCCTATGTCCACGGGGCAAGAAGGGGATGCAGTTTTTACTAATAGAGAAGAAGAGTACAAACTGAGATTACAAATCACTCGAACTCACCAATTAATCTCACCAACAAATCTCTAATTCTCTCCAAATAAAACCCTAACCAATAGCTTAGAAAATACCTCTTTTCTGTGCTGCAAAAATCCCCAATTCGCTACTCAATTCTCTCTTCCAATCATTCTATATATATAGAAATCCTAAAACCAAAAACATACTAGGAATTCTAAAACAAAAAACAAAACAGATTAGGAATCCTAATAACCTGTTACCAAAACATATTAGGAATCCCAATAACCTATTACCAAAATAAATTAGGAAATATATTTAGAACATGCTATCAAACAATAGTCACTTTCCTAAAGAAGGAGATGAAATTTACAACACATGCCCTTGAAAAGTGTCTACCAATTAACATCACATACTGTTCACTTTTGCTTGTCTACTTCCCAACTGCAGTGCTTCCATTGTCGAGATAGCCGATTTTCATATATAATTTGTCCCACTCCGACTTACGGTTTGAAAGTTATGACATGTTCTTCACAGGAAGTTATGTTCTGAAGTCCGTCTGTGAGACTGCACTTCGCCTGAACATTGGACTTAGCCTGAAGCTCGCCGAGCCCGCCTGAGGCTCACCTCTGCATCCAAGATTCAAAACGCAGAGGTCATGCCCGCGTTTTAAACTCAAAACACAGAGGTCGTGACCGCATTTGAGATTCGAAATGCAGAGGTCATGGCTGCGTTCCAAACTCGAAACGCAGAGGTCTTGGCTGCGTTCCAAACTCGAAACGCAGAGGTCGTGAGCGCATTTGAGATTCAAAACGCAGAGGTCGTGGTTGCGTTTCAAACTCGAAACGCAGAGGTCGTTTCTACATTCCAGAGTCAAAATGCAGAGTTCGTGGACTCAAAACGTAGAGTTCATGCAGAGCCCAACCCTGCGTCCCAGGTCCAAAACGCAGAGTTCGTGGACTCAAAAAGCAAAGTTCATGCAGAGCCCAACCCTGCGTCCCAGGTCAAAAACACAGAGTTTGTGGACTCAAAACGTATAGTTCATGTAGAGCCCAACCCTGCATCCCAGGTCCAAAACGCAGAGTTCATGTAGAGCCCAATTCTGCGTTTCAGAGTTCATAACGCTGCGCGGCCTGTGCGTTTTCAGCCTAAAACAGGCCTAACTTTGCGTTTGATGTCTAAAACACAGAGTTCGGGCCCAGAACGCCATTTTCGGCATTTGACTCGTTCAAACACGAACTGAACAGTTCCAGGAAGTGTTTTTCCCCCACGATTTGAGGGATTTCCGCCCTACTTAGGAACGGATTAAGGGGGCAGTTACCACCCTTAATCCCCTATAAATACCAGAAACTCAATTGAGTTAAGGGATCGGCTTTTTGCATCAACACCCTTAATCCCCTATAAATACCAGAAACTCAATTGAGTTAAGGGATCGGCTTTTTGCATCAAAAACATATCTCAAAAGGAGAGATCGGCAACCTCTTGAGCAGATCATCTTCGGATCTTGGAGATTTCTCGGATCTGGAGATCAGAAAAGGGGGGTCTTCGCTTAATCTCTGGAGCATTCCTTGGAGCTTTCATCCTTGGCTTATTAACCGATTTTCTGGTTCAAAAGTTTAAACTCGCTCTGAGTTATCAACTCTTTTTCAAAAGTTTAAACTCGCTCTGAGTTATCAACTCGTTCAGAGTTTCAAACTTGCCACGCAAGTTCTCCACAGCGTCCAATCGTGAAGAGGAGATATCGTTCCAGTGAATCAAGACGTGCGGATCATCAACGGAGAGTAAAATCGACGCGAGCATTCAAGGGAGGCACTCCATCGCCACCGTGAAGAACCCAGAATTAAACAAAGGGGAGAATCCAGATCATTCTCCTCTCTTTTGTAATCAGGAAATCCAATTGTAATTGAGATTAAAGGAATACAGATCAATTTTCCTTCATTTCTTTTTACTTCAAATTTTTTCCACCAAACAGCAACCAAACATCTGACGCAATCCACAATCTGAAGCAGCTCCACCAAATCCAATAACTCTAAACGCAACAGTCAGCAATCTATGACTAAGATGACCCAAATATGTCGAAGCTCCAAAACCAAAACCAATGTTCGATAACCAACGTCGATCCCCCTCCAGAAAGGAATGACACCATCACGACTGTCATCTCATCTCGTCACCCCAATATCTCCACACCAATGAAGTGTCTCAAACTACCATGAGCTCGGCACAAATGCAAGAAACAACCCCTACCAAAGCTAGAACGATGAGTTACTTTTCTGCCAATACACTTCTTCCAATTGTTGTTGACTTCTAGGACTTCATACCAACGGGACCTGGTTGTAACCCACCAATGCCTAGAATAATCCCCAACTACGAAAACCAAATACCGATTACCTCCCAATGATGCCTCCTTGGAAGGTTCCCAAATGCCTGAATGAACATCACTTAAAAGACCCCTCAATCGATGGATAGAAGTGCCAAACTTCACCTCGGTCTTCTTGCTCATACCAATGTGCTCAAAGGACTTCAATCTGTAGGTCAAATCACTCCTTGTAGGCTGTCTAAAAATCACAATAGATAGTTTATCCCCCATCAAACACCGATGATGGAAGTTACAATCTGACGACTTCCAGAAGGCTACAATTTGAAGACTTTCACGTAGATCGCTGAAGGTTACAATCTGACGACCTTCACGATAACCGATGAGAGCTCTAGTTCAACAGCATTCACAATCAATATCGGGAGTTATAATCTGACGACTCTCATATTCTCAAGGAGCCAAGATGAAGATTACAAGACAATGATCTTTGCAACGCTATAACAAAAGAGATTACTTGTTGATAATCTCTCCAAAGCAAGACGCGGAACTCATCACCGCGCTCTAAGACCAAACAACACCAAAACGCGGAGGTCCTCCCCGTGTGTCAACAGTAAAACGCTGGAGTCGGACCCGCGTCACAACATCAAAACGCGAGGGTCGAACCCACATTACAACATCAAAATGCTGGAGTCGGACCCGCGTTACAACATCAAAACACTAGGGTTGAACCCACGTTACAACATCAAAACGCTGGGGTTGAACCCACGTTACAACATCAAAACGCTGGAGTCGAACCCACGTTACAACATCAAAACGCTGGAGTCGGACCCGCGTTACAACATTAAAACACTGGTGTAGGCATCGAAAATTGCCCATAGGTCTCCACGAACAGCTCAGTGTTAAAGAACGACGATGAACGTTACTATCCGATCCACAGGAGTTCGATTGATGTCGATGAACGATTGAAGCAAATCGACAAACTACGAAGGCACGGGCTAATCAGGAGCCCTGCGGTGTTTACAAAAGGAACACCGCCCTCCATATCTCGTTCATCCTACAGATAATCCAACCATCAGATGCGGTGTTTACAAAAGGAACACCGCCCTCCATATCTCGTTCATCCTACAGATAATCCAACCATCAGAGTGGGTAAAACTCTTCGTCAGGCTTCCAACGCACTTGGAATCACTCAAATCCGAGTTCGGACGAAGAATTTACGGCGGAAACAATCAAACATACGCAACGGAGCGTCTCAAGCTGAACTGGGACACCCGGGGTGTCTCGGGAAAGTCGAAACACCCCAGGGGTGTCTAGGCAAAGCCACCCCAGGGGTGTCGCCTATAAATAGAAGTCTTAGGCCTCACTTTTTAGGGATCTGGATTTTTGGAGAATTGGCGAAGCCCTGCTGGAGTGAAGAGTGATCGAGCACTTCAACACAAGAGAGTTCTTCATGAGTTCTTCATCACCCGCATCCGTTCCTTAGCATTACCCCTCGTCGGTAATCCTAAGAAGAGCAAATATCTCGCTTTATCCGAGATAGGCGCTTCAAGTTTCTAGATCCCCTCGCGGATCGACGAAACTCTGCCCGATTTTTCTGGATCAGGTCTGATTGCCAGGTAGTCCACGGATATCGACGTCCCCGTCACAGGCTAAAGACCCACGCAAGAAAGAGACGATAAACGGATCTTGTGTTTATTTTCAAGAAAGTTGTAATTTTTATTTTCGTTATTTGAATTCATTTGTAACGTTTGAAGTTTTAATGAAATCAATGATGAAGGCAACTTTTGACGAAAACAAGCTGGCGACCACAGTGGGAGCTAACAGCCTCGCTGCCGAGGCTGTCGTGACGCAACCGGCATTCAAGATCCGGGTGAACGAAGAGATCGAATACGAGTTCGATCAACAAAAGTTTGAAGAGTACCTCTCTTCCTACTCCTCCAGACCTGCGTCGTCCAACGTGGTCGAGACCGCAGATCCGGACTTCTCCTCCGCCGAGAAGATGGCTACTGAAGACGCTCCAGCATTGTCAAAGAGAGCACGCCAAAGACGGCGTCAACGCCTTGCTCGTCAGCTGGCCAAGGCTTTGGAGCCGATGGACGGGATCCGCTATAATGTGGATCTAAAATCCAGGCAGCGCCGGGAACAACAACGGCGAACAACCAACTCCTCCTCCAAGACAGAAACGAACGAATGGGTTCGTGTCAAGAGGACCCGCTCCACCCTCGAGGAGCGAATCAAGAAGCGTCGAGCATTGCTCGCACATGCCCGAGCCCTTTTGCAGAAAGCGAAAGAAATGCAGAGGGGAGAAGCAGTGGAGAAGCCGCCTAAGCGCAAGCAAGTTTGGGTGCCAAAGACAAAACCAGCACTTAAGGCAAAAGTGGGCGGAGTTATCGTCCAGCCTATTTCAAATCCAGATCCCGTTTCCCCTGTACCCGCACCTCCGACGGAGTCAGGAAAGAACGTGGATCTCACTAAATCCAGGGGTCCTTTGAAGGGTCGCCTCAATCCTGAAGATCGAGGTAAAGCACCCGTCAAGGAGCGATTGGGACCGTTGAAAAGTCCCCAAACAACAGTCAAGACTGGGGGTCGTACTAACAAAGGGAAAGCCCCTATTACCGACCGCATTGGATTGCGAGTCGAAGTTCAAGAGCCCGTTGGACTTTCACGCTCTCAAAGGCGTAAAAGTGAACGAGTGACTCTTGGAGACGCAAATAAAGCGTCGCGTCCCCAGAGGGAAACATATTTGTCTGATGACGATGTTACACCTGGGAAGGCGTGCCAACACTTTATGGGTTGCTCCAGTTATCAAACTGATGAGCTGTACTATAGGGCTGGGGGTGCGAATAAATCCCGGAAAAGAAATGTTCGAGACACGGAGCCTCATTGTCCGTGTGCCAACATAATCAAAGCAGTATTATCGGAATGCCGCTGTTCTAAAACCCCAAAAAGAGTCTCGGTGTTTGAGAGAATCTCTACCAGGGCGTCCGTGGCCAAACCAAGGCATTTCCAAAGGAGGAAACTCATTCGCCAAGATGATGAATTTTCAGAAGTGTCCGTCAATATGACCGGCAGAAGGAAATCGATGCAACACTTAAACCCAGATCAGTTTGCCGATATATCCCGGCGTATGACTCGGTTGTGGTCAGGAATCAATAAGCGAAAGAATTACCGAAAGATGCAAAAGGGACTTCCTTTGGAAGAGGAGGTGTCAGATGCCGGTTCAGACTCCTACTCGGCTATAGCATCCGATGACACGGCGTCTAGTGCGGGACAGCCTTACGAATCACTTATGATCAGCGCCGAGCAAGTAAGCAAGATGCTTGAAGATGCCCTGACTAAGCAGAAGGAAGCTTTCAAGTTCGAGATGGAAATGGCCATGCAGCTCATCAAGGAGAACCCAGTCGTCGTAATAATCCGAATCAAGAGGAGAATGAACGGGAAGAGGATAATGTCAATATGAACATCCCTCCCATCAACAACGACAATGGAAGCGGTCCCGTGGATGATAATGCAAAAGAGGACCACATTACCTCTCCCCGAAGCCACTCGAAGACAGGTACGAGTGAAGACAAGAAGATGAAGGACTTGGAGAGCAAAATCAACGCGTTGATGAATGCTCAAGAAGTGAAAAGGTCCGGCATACCATGTCCATACCCAAGGGAGTGGGAATCAATTCCATATCCGGCAAAGTTCAACCTGATCAACTTCACGCCGTTCGACGGGAAGGGCTCGCCCACTCAGCATCTAATATACTTTAAGTCCCACTTGGGCACGATCTCCGACAATGAACCCTTAATGGTGCGGTCATTCGTTGGAACTCTTCGCGGAGCGGCCTTCGATTGGTATCGTCGCCTCAAGCCAGGGAGTGTCAGCAGTTGGGACGACATGGAGGATATGCTTCTGACGAACTTCTTCGACGACGACACTGAGGTCTCAATCGGCACTCTGTTTGATGAGAAGCAGAAGAATGGTGAGACAGTCGAAAACTTCGTGAAGAGGTTCCGAAATAAAGCAATGAATTGCAGGGATCCGGTTAGCGAAGATTTCATCCTCGAGACCTGTCATAACAATCTTTCATTGGACATCCTGGAAGATATGGGAATGGCACCTCCAAAGACCTGGAAGGATCTGAAGGTACGAGGAGAGCGAGCCGAACGATTCCTTAAAAGGAAGAAGGCAGAAAGGGGTCAAATAGCAAATAGTGCTCCGCAACCAAATTTTGTCCCTAAGGGAAAAGGAAAAGCACATGCAAATGCCGTGAACGCGAATCAAACGTTCGAGGTGCAAGCGCAACCGCAACAGCAGCAAAGACATTCCAGTCATCTTCGAATCCCTCCTTGAAAACAACAAGATCAAGCTACCACCTATCGTCAATCAGGAGGAAGCTGACAATACTGCGGATCCGAAGTACCGCGCATATCACAGGAGGATCCTTCATCCCACCAAGGCGTGCTTTACTTTAAAGAACAGCATCCAAATCCTAATTGAAGCCGGCGTTATAACGCTAGGGTAAGCCATTTGAGAACGGCAAGACTCTGACAGAGTATACGAGTATAAACTGCTTCTCAACACTCCGAAGAGTACACGAGTATAAACTGCTTCTCAATCCTCCAACAGGTGCATGAGGTTAAACTGCTCCCTACATACTCCAATAGGTATATGAGTCTAAACTGTTTCCCACTTTTGACGGGAAGTTCCTGGAGAATATTATGCTAATATTCTTAAGGATAACCCGGTCAGGTAACTGAGAATAATATCCGAACCAGTTCCGCAGAGGAAGCTGGGGGTGGACGATTTATGTAACGGGAAGTTCCTAGAGAATCATATATTCTCAAGGATAACCTGAACATGCGATTGAGGATAACGTACTCCTCGTTACGCCCAGTTTTGCAAGAAAGCTGAGGGTGGGTAATTCGTGTAACGGGAAGTTCCCGAAAGAATGTTAATACTCTTAGGGATCACCCGATCAATATGAACATTAAGTCCCCTACCGATCAGACTAATTGACGGTAGGACCACCAAATTCTATCAAGTTCAATCCATTCAAACTTCCGCTATGTTCGTGCACTCAACACTTTCATAGTTAGAGCCCAGATATAATCTGGTCAAACCTTCATACAGTTAGGACCACAACCAAAATCTCCTCTCGATTCTACCAATGAACGAGAGGTCCACAAATCGAGCGATCAAACCTTCCTACAGTTAGGGTTGTCTCAAACCTCCCAATTGGTCAAACCTTCTTACAGTTAGGACCACAGTCAAAATCCCCTCTCGATTCCTCCAATGAACGAGAGGTCCACTTTCAAATCGAGTGATCAAACCTTCCTACAGTTAGGGTCATCTCAAACTCCTGCTTGGTCAAACCTTCCTACAGTTAGGACCAAAACCATAAATTCACTCTCGATAAATGAGAAATTCACCTTTAGTTCGGTAATCAAACCTTCTGACAGTTAAAATTATCCGAATTTTTCGATTCTCAGAGTAGAAGTCCCACTCCTAGTTTCATCTTTCCGGATTCTGGGGGTGGAGATCCCACCCCGAGTCTCCTTTCCAGCTGAAGATAGAATATAAAATTCTTCTCCTTCAGTGTCGGGAGATAGAATATAAAATTATTCCTCTCCTATTTTCGGGTTCGTCTTTGCCCCAAGAGAAGACACCACCTTTTTCAACTCCCAAAATCTGTACCTCACAGGTACAAGGAATTTTATCCCGAATCCTAAGTAGGGATAAGTCAATGCCTAACACGCATAGCCGGTTTAGTCTTTCACCAATTGAAGAAGACATCAGAATTCCAGTCTGGGGAATTTCATCCCGAAGCCTAAGGAGGGATGAGTCAGCGCCTAATATGCGTTGCCGGTTAGTCTTTGACCGTAAAAAAAAGGACACAAGACCACATATTCAACATTGTGGCAGGTTGTTATTAATAACACCATAATCCGTGCCTCATACGCACGGGGAATTTTATCCCGAAGCCTAAGCAGGGATAAGTCAATGCCTAACACGCGTTACCGGTTTAGTCTTTTACCGATTGAAGAAGACACCAGAATCCGAGTCTGGGGATTTTTATCCTGAATCCTAAGTAAGGATAAGTCAGCGCCTAACACGCGTTGCCGGGTAGTCTATTCCCGTGAGAAAGACGAAGTCTACGTATTAAATATCGTAGCACTAAAAGGGTTAACTCTTTTAGCTTAACGTCACATGTGGAACGGACTTAAACAATCCGCATGCTAGCCCGACTCAAACGGTAGTCGGTAAAGGCTAATCAAATCCGTTGAAGGCTGGGGATTAGCCAAAAATCCTAAAGACAACGCCTAACACGCGTCGCCGGGTAGTCTATTCCCGTGAGAAAGACGAAGTCTACGTATTCAATATCGTAGCACTAAAAGGGTTAACTCTTTTAGCTTAAACGTCACATAGGAGCGGACTTAAACAATCCGCATGCTAGCCCGACTCAAACGGTAGTCGGTAAAGGCTCATCAAACCCGTTGATGGCTGAGGGTTTGCCAAAAATCCTATAAATACGAGAGTCACTGACGCATCAGCTTCATTAGTTGGTCTCGTGACTTTAAGTCATCACAATATGACAGAGACAGTCAGTTCAATGACACGAGCCAAACTCAACTCACTGGTGGTAGACTCGAGACTCCGACGACGGCCAGGCGATAAACACAGCGCCGGAAGAATTTCGGTTATTCGTCAAAGCATCGAATAGACCGAAAATCGAAGGAGCCAAGAGTTGAAACTAATTACAGGTCCTTTACGCCGACTGAAGGTTGGACCAATCACGTCCAAAGTATTCCAGCCTCTTCTATAAAAGAAACGAGTCCGGAACGCTTTGGAGGGGGTATCTGTAGGCATCGAAAATTGCCCATAGGTCTCCACGAACAGCTCAGTGTTAAAGAACGACGATGAACGTCACTATCCGATCCACAGGAGTTCGATTGATGTCGATGAACGATTGAAGCAAATCGACAAACTACGAAGGCACAGGCTAATCGGGAGCCCTGCGGTGTTTACAAAAGGAACAACGCCCTTCATATCTCGTTCATCCTACAGATAATCCAACCATCAGAGCGGGTAGAACTCTTCGTCAGGCTTCCAACGCACTTGGAATCACTCAAATCCGAGTTCGGACGAAGAATTTACGGCGGAAACAATCAAACATACGCAACGGAGCGTCTCAGGCTGAACTGGGACACCCGGGGTGTCTCGGGAAAGTCGAAACACCCCAGGGGTGTCTAGGCAAAGCCAAGACACCCCAGGGGTGTCTCGGCTTTGCCTAGACACCCCAATGGTGTCTCGGCTTTGCCTAGATACCCCAAGGGTGTCAAGGCTTTGCCTAGACACCCCAGGGGTGTCCCGACGCCCTGTACCCCCCTTTGCCTATAAATAGGAGCCTTATGCCTCACTTTTTGGGGATCTGGAATTTTGGAGAAGAGGCGAAGCCCTGCTGCAGTGAAGAGTGGTCGAGCACTTCAACACAAGGGAGTTCTTCATCACCCGCATCCGTTCCTTAGCATTACCCCTTGTCGGTAATCCTAAGAAGAGCAAATATCTCGCTTTATCCGAGATAGACGCTTCAAGTTTCTAGATCCCCTCGCGGATCGACGAAGCTCTGCCCGATTTTTCTGGATCAGATCTGATTGCCAGGTAGTCCACGGATATCGACGTCCCCGTCACAGGCTAAAGACCCACGCAAGCGATAGACGATAAACGGATCTTGTGTTTATTTTCAAGAAAGTTGTAATTTTTATTTTCGTTATTTGAATTCATTTGTAACGTTTGAAGTTTTAATGAAATCAATGATGAAGGCAACTTTTGACGAAAACAGCTGGGGTCGGAACCGCGTTTTTCAGTACCCAGCGAGTACCCAACTCTGCGTCTCCATTCTAAAACGCAGAGTTAGGGTCCTGAACGCCGACGTGGGCGTTTGACTCGTTCAAGCACGAGCTGAACGGTTGCAGGAACCGTTTTTCCTCCATGATCTGAGGGATTTCCGCCCCACTTGGGAGCAGATTAAGGGGGGCGGTTACACCCCTCTCAACCCTATTATGGAGAGAATTAAGGGGGCGGTTACACCCCTTAATTCCCTATAAATATGGGTAAACTCAATTGAGTTTTGGCTGGCATTTTTCGGATCTGGGACTTGGCAGCAACAGGAGAAATCCTTGGGCGAGCTTTTGAGGAGATTAGCATCATCCTCCAACGAAGATCATCTTCAACTTCGACAACAGAGAGCTTTCATCCTTGGCTTATCAACCGAACTTTCGGTTCAAATCAACTCTTTTACAGAGTTCTTCTAAACTCGTTCAGAGTTCTCAAACTTGCCACGCAAGTTCTCCACAGCGTCGAATCATGAGGAGAAGTCATCGTTCCAGTGAAACAAAACGTTAGATCGTCAACGGAGAGCAAACTCGATGCAAGCATTCGAGGGAGGCACTCCATCGCCACCGAGAAGAACCCAGTTTTAAACAAAAGAGAGAACCAAATTCGTTCTCTTCTCTTTTGTAATCAAATTGTAACCGGAATCAAAGAAATACAAGTCAATTTTCTTTTGTTCTCTTCATTGCAATTTTTTCCTACATACACTCCTTAACAAACTATGCATGGCATAACCAATCAAATATCTCAGCCTCAACAAATGCCACCGTTTAGACAAATCCAAAGAAGTTGTCAGCTCTCTATCAAACACCGTGCTCCCAATCAAATAATACAAATTATTCATCCTGACGATCTTCAAACGTGCATCCACCAAGGTCACCCTATAGCCTGTTGCCTCCAAAGCTCCAAGTGAAAGGATGTTCTTCTTCAACTGAGGAACGAACCTCACTCCAACCAACTCCCGAATCACTCCGTCACTTATCCTAATCCGAACGGTACCGATACCACCAATAGGGCATTCATGATCATTACCTATGAGCATGATATCCCCACTTTTTAACTCCTGAAAGCTGGAGAACCAATCCCTCCTAGGGTAAATATGGTAAGAAGCACCCGAATCCAACATCCACTCTGCAGAGTCGATAACACAAACTAACAGTAGTGCAGATAACGAGTAGCCCGGTGAATCTGAATCTTAATTGTTACCACTAGCTTTGATAGCATTCACCTCTGAAGCTTGAATAGCTTTCCCCTTATTCTTCCCGGCTCGATCAACCAACTTTGGGCATTCGACTTTTCAATGTCCATCCTCTTTACAAAAGGCACACTAATTCCTACGAACTCTAAGATGTGCCCCTCTAGACTGCGACCTTCTACTACGGTTTGGACTCTTTGCTCTTACGATCAATGCCCCCACTACCGGCTCAACTAAAGTCTCATTATCCTTCTTTCGAAGCTGATAATTCATAAGTGCAGGGGTGACCTCACAATACGAAAGAGATGCCTTCCTATTAATAAGAGTAAGAACGAAGGTCTCATATTCCTTGTCAGGCAAGGAACTCAACAATAACAACGCCTTATCCTCATCTTCAATCATCATATATACATTCGCCAAATCCGCAAGAAGCTTCGTGTAGTGGTTCATGTGATCACCAATGGAGGTCCCCTTCTTCAATTAGAAGCGATAAAGCCTCCTCTTCAAATGCAAGCGGTTCTCTACACTCCTGGTCAAATACTTTCCCTCTAGGATCTCCCAAATCTTTTTAGCCGAAGTCTCATTGATCACATCATATTTCAAATCTTAAGTCAAACAAGATCTAATCACACCACACGCCGTTCTATTCATCTTCTTCCAAACCTTCTCCTCAATGTCGTCTGGTTTCCCGTCCAACTCTAATGTATCCTCCAAATTTTGCGCGTTGAGCGCATCCAAGACTTCACATCTCCAAATACCAAAATTGTTTGTGTCATTAAACTTCTTCACGTCTATCTTCATAGAGTGGATATTCAAACTTTGGACGGTCTCCACGTCGGAAGTACCCTCCATAACTTCTTCTTTCCCGACCATCTTTATCAAAGCACCAAAACAAATACGGAACAAATAAAGAATAGATCCAAAACTGAAAAAGGATAGAGTCTTTACCAAAAAGATCTCACCTTTATCACCAAACGAAGCCCTGGGCGAGCCTCCAAATTGACCTACTCCTCCAAATTGCTCAAGCGTAGCCCGAGCTTTGATATCACTTGTTGGGCTCTGATACCACTTGTTGTGCGTAGCGGAAGCCAAAACCAAACCGATGTGCTTCGAGAGACCAAATCAAACAAACGCTGAGAGAAGGCCAAACAATATAAATAACGGCACAAACTCAAACAACCAATTTTAACGTGGTTCGGCAAGTTGCCTATGTCCACGGGGCAAGAAGGAGATGGAGTTTTCACTAATAGAGAAGAAGAGTACAAACTGATATTACAAATCACTCGAACTCACCAATTAATCTCACCAACAAATCTCTAATTCTCTCCAAATAAAACCCTAACCAACAACTCAGAAAATACCTCTTTTCTGTACTGCACATATCCCCAATTCGCTGCTCAATTCTCTCTTCCAATCGTTCTATATATATAGAAATCCTAAAACCAAAAGCATACTGGGAATTCTAAAACAAAAAACAAAACAGATTAGGAATCCTAATAACCTGTTACCAAAACATATTAGGAATCTCAATAACCTGTTACCAAAATAAATTAGGAAATATATTAGGAACATGCTATCCAACAATAGTCACTTTTCTAAAGAAGGAGATGAAATTTACAACACTTGCCCTTGAAAAGTGTCTACCAATTAACATCAATACTGTTCACTTTTGCTTGTCTACTTCCCAACTGCAGTGCTTCCATTGTTGGATATTAACATAGTTAATCATGATTCATGACACCAACAACAACAACAATAAAATTAGAGAAGCACTAAGCCGAATATTGATAAATAAATGCAGCTAGGTAGGTAACTCCAAACTATAGAGGACCAAATTAATCATCTTTATATTATTATTATTGTGTATATAATGACAAGCTACTAACAGAGAGAGAAATCTTTAGCTAGCTTGTCATAGGTTTATTTGGAATATTGAGGTCGATTTCTTCTCTCGTGAGCGGTATACAAGAAGCCAGCTCGGATTGCATTTGAGCACAAGAGGACGATTGTATTAGGTGGTGGGTTCTACTATAATCGAGAATAGCAATATCACCATTTGTATCTTAATTATATGGAATGTTCGTCTCGTGGCAGTAAAAGGGACTCTTTTGTTAACTTATATATGTGATAATGGGCCATGGTTAGTTCCCTACAAGAAATCAAGTTTTTAATGATCAAAATTAGTGAAGAGACTATTTAATCGTCATTAATGTGTGTAAAATAACAATGGTTTTAAAAACCGTCACCGCGTTATCACAAACATGAGAGTAATGATGTGAGATGGGATAACCGTTTTCTATTCCCTTCATTGATTTGGTTCTAATACCGTTGTTATTGGGCCTCCTGAAAAGCGAATGAGTCTATTACCTTCATTAATCATAACTCCAAATCTTAATATGAGTACTAATTAAAATAATATTAAAAACCCGAAACACAAACCTCCCTCTAACCGTAACTATTTAATAAAATAAACCCTAAATTAAAAATTCGGTCTACTGTTCATCGTTATCAAACTCCCGATGTCTTCGTCGCCTTAGTCTTGTCGATCATCAAGTGCGCCGCCCCAACATTGTCTGCCGTCACATCGTCGCCTGCTGACCTAGCTTTGCCCGTCGCTACCTCAGCGCAGCCCGAGCTGACTAAGTGTCGCCCAAACACCATTGACGTCCCAGCGTCTCCCTAACGACGAATCCGCGTTGTCCTAGCGCCGCACTAATGTCGGCGTTGTCCAACCACCGCCACATCACCGCCCCAGCCCCATTGTCGCCCCAGGCTCGATGGTAACATAAGGCAGACGTTTTTGTTTGTTGTAATTGCATTCTAGTACCTATAGTTTCCTCTAATTTTCACTTATGCCATAAAGTACCCTATACTTAAACTACCCTATAGTTTTTGTTTGGTGTAATTGCACTTAAGTACCCTATATTTCCCCTCACTTGTTTTGGCAGCATTTTATACCATAAAGTTTAAAAAATTGCACTTGCATACCTTCACTTGTTGCATTAGTACTTGTATACCTTAAAGTTTTGAAAACTTGCACTTAAATACCCTAAAGTTATTAAAACTAACACATAAATATCTTCCCCTATGCAAATTTGAGGGTATTTATCTATAAATTTTAAAAACTTTAGGATATTTAAGATCCACCTTTATAAACTTTACGTTGATTAAGTTAAGTTTTAAAAACTTTAGGGTGTATAAGTGATACGAGTTGTCGTGCGAGCACCTTTGATCGCGGAATTATACAAGGTGGGTTGAGAAGAGGATGACAGAAACACAAGCACAATTCAGTATACGGCGA
The DNA here is from genome assembly GCF_001876935.1 of Asparagus officinalis. Taxonomy (NCBI): domain Eukaryota; kingdom Viridiplantae; phylum Streptophyta; class Magnoliopsida; order Asparagales; family Asparagaceae; genus Asparagus; species Asparagus officinalis. The sequence continues at coordinate 11,963,574 of NC_033796.1, forward strand.
AGGAAAATACCTTCTCTAGATTATGAAGAACAAAAGATTACAATCTCTCCCTCACAATCTCACTAGAATCAAGAACAACCTCTCAATCTTCTCTAAACCCTAATACAATGATTAGAATCTCTCTCTGATCTAAGATCTCATAGATCATCACAACCTAAACCCTAATCCTTTTGATCAGGATCACTCTTAGACCTAAAACTCTTTAGGACTACATTTGGTCTCTCCCCCTCCTGTTTAGAACCCTAAACAGTCCCTATTTATAGGGTTTACAACATGGTGGCAATCTGGTAAATAACCAAAAGCAAACCAAACTAGAATTCCTTCAAAACAGAAACCAAGTCTGCCCAGGAAATCTCGATGAGTCGACTCATGACTGCATATGAGTCGACTCATGACTAATAAGTCGACTCATAAACTGATGAGTCGACCGAGCAGAAGCTTTTGACAAAACGGCTAGGTTTCATGAGTCGACTCATAACAGGCATGAGTCGACTCAACCTGATGAGTCGACTCATGTACATGTATGAGTTGACTCACGAGCTGAAATCTGGATTCCTCGAATCTGTTGCTCGCCGTCTCGTTCCACCCTTCCACCTGTGCTTCGTCGTGTCGCTTCACACCACTATTCTCAAGATATCATGAGAATCACTTATCCTCAAGCTCCCATGAGAATCGCTTCTCCGAAGAGAAGATACACCCGTATCATGGGTCCCCCTTTAGAAACTTAAAGTCTCATTCAAGTTAGAACTTCAGCTGAGGAAACTCTCGAGCCCCTCCATCTTTGTTGACTTCAGTCATCTTCTTCTTCCTTAATCTTTGAACTCCTTCCGAAGAAAAGGATCTCGCCAAGCTTCTTGTACTGTGATCGAGTTAGGACCATACACAGGATGCCCCTTCACCGGATCTGATTACTCTGATACCAACTTGATACAAGTTGCCGTGCGAGCATCTTTGATCGCGGAATTATCAAAGGTGTGTTGAGAAGAGGATGATAGAAACACAAGCACAATTCAGTATATGGAAAAGGAAAATATCTTTTCTAGATTATGAAGAACAAAAGATTACAATCTCTCCCTCATAATCTCACTCGAATCGAGAACAACCTTTTAATCCTCTCTAAACCCTAATACAATGATTAGAATCTCTCTCTGATCTAAGATCTCATAGATCATCACAACCTAAACCCTAATCCTTTTGATCAGGATCTCTCTTAGACCTAAAACTCTTTAGGACTACATCTGGTCTCTCCCCCTCCTGTTTAGAACCCTAAACAGTCCCTATTTATAGGGTTTACAACGTGGTGGCAATCTGGTAAATAACCAAAACCAAACCAAACTAGAATTCCTTCAAAACAGAAACCAAGTCTGCCCAGGAAACCTCGATGAGTCGACTCATAACTGCATATGAGTCGACTCATGACTGATGAGTCGACTCATAAACTGATGAGTCGACCGAGCAGAAGCTTTTGACAAAACGGTTGGGTTTCGTGAGTCGACTCATGACAGGCATGAGTCGACTCAACCTGATGAGTCGACTCATGTACATGTATGAGTCGACTCACGAGCTGAAATATGGATTCCTCGAATCTGTTGCTCGCCGTCTCGTTCCACGCTTCCACTTGTGCTCCGCCGTGTCGCTTCACACCACTATTCTCAAGATATTATGAGAATCACCTATCCTCAAGCTCCCATGAGGATCGCTTTTTCGAAGAGAAGATACACTCGTATCAATAAGTGCTACTAAAAATTAGAAAGGGTATACATGTGAAAGTTTTAAAAAGTTTAAGGTAGCTACCAGAAATTTGAAAGGGTATAAATGTGAAAGTTTTAAAAACTTTAGGGTATATAAGTGCTACCAAAAATTAAAAAGGGTATACATATGATATGATGTATGCAGCTGATAATCTACAAAAGAAAAAAAATCCACCACGTGGTAGTAATAAGTATCTAAAGTTGAATAATTTGTCACAGGGGGAGTAAAGATCATTACTTTTTATCAGAATAAAGCTATTGAACCAGAATTTTCATGATATCTTGGCATTATTATTCGTGATAGAAATATTTGCCCAGTAATTGTTGAGAATTGGGCCAAAATACCACAACAAAATAAAGATCATATTTGGACATCCATTACGGTAGTTTGAAAATTAATTTTTTCCAATTGGTCTTTAATTCTTATCAGTTCTAGGACTGAATTGTCAAGGGAACCTACAAGCAATAGCTAACACCCAGAAAACAGTAAAGACATGAGATTTACGTGGTTCGGCAAACTTGTATACGTCCACGGGAGGGGTGAAGGGGGGTTTTACTATAAGGAGAACACCGACAACTTGTACAACCCACAAGCTTGTCTCAAAGAAGAAGATTTGATTTTTGCCCAAGAAGAAATTGACCTCTCTCTTATAAAATCTCTCCTCAAGATCTAAGTTTTCCCTCTGATCTAAGTCTCCTAAACTCTTTGTTTTTTTTTCTTTTTAATTAACAACCGCAAGAACTCCCTCCTTTCCTCTGCGTTTCCCCCACGAAACCCTAGGTACCGATTGGGTATATATAGCAGATCGCGGAAGTTTCTTGGTGGGACGCATTGGGCTTGCCGCTTGCTGCTTCCGCGCTCGTGGGCGCGCTTGTGGGTGTGGCCCCCACGTTCACAGGTTACTAATTACCCACCACGAGAACTTCTACGATGGTATCCAACCGCCATTAATTAGTCTTCAACGACGAGGATGTCACCCGTTGTTACATAATAACAATGTGAGTACCAAACCATCATCACACAACAACAATATGAATGAAAAACCGTTATTTTACAGTAACAACGGGAAAAAGTCCCCGTCACTAATAATTACCGTCGCAAATATGAACGACGAAAATATGCTCCGTCGTTGTAGGCTCTATAGCGACGGATATTATAACCTTCGTGACTCTTTAGTGAAGAATGCTTCAACGACGGGTGACAAAGGGATTTTTTTTATGTCGTTGGCATACAATAACGAAGGTTTTTAGCTTTTTAACGAAGGGAAATCCCTTCGTTAAAGACATAATTTCTTGTAGTGGTTTTTATAGAGAAAAAAAATGCAAGCTTGTAGCTATCACTTTTTCAAACTCAAACCAACTATTCTTAACTGTATTAGTTTCTTCAATTTTTCATCCACAGTGTAGCTTTTGACTAGTGGTGAAAGAGTGAAATTTAACTCTCTGAAAATACAAGGTAAATGTAGAAAAGAGACAGAGCAATCATCTATTAAAGGGATGAAGAAGTAGAATGAGCTTCCTTAATTAGCTCTAACAACAAATAAGGGCCTGATTGGCAACTCCAATTAAGCTAACTTAGAAGAACAAAACAAGTTTAAGTCCTGATTTTAGTTTAACAAATGACTGTACTGAGACTAAACCAGTTTTGTTAGGCACTGTTTCAGAATTGTTTCACCCTCTCCTTTTTCTACTCCCAGTTTAGAACTAAATTAGTGTGAAAACGGCGAAGGAATTGAGGAAGGAATTGAGAAAAACGTGAAGAATAAGCAAAAAAGGCTCCACCACACCCTGGTGTGGTGTCTGCCATGGGTGTGGCAGAATCTGCCCTATCTGTCATGGGTGTGATGTATGTCATACCCTGGTGTAGCAGAATCTGTCCTGTTTGCCATGGGTGTGGTGTGGCAGACTCGTTTTTAGAATCCCAATCAGTTTAGGATTGTGTTTTGTTATAAATAGAGACACGTTTTTTAGGGTTTCTTTGGTTTTGTTTAGGCTTTGATTGTGCTTTGATTAAGCATTGATTGGGGATATTTGGAGAACAAAAAGAGGTATTTTTTGAGCTTTTGGTTAGGGTTTTATTTGGAGAGATTAAGAGTTTTGTTGGTGAGATTAGTTTGTTCCTTCGAGTGATTTATAATCTCAATTTGTACTCTTCTTCTCTATTAGTGAAAACACCATGACCTTATTGTCCCGTGGACGTAGGCAACTTGCCGAACCACGTTAAAATTGGTATTTTATTTGTGCATTGATATTTAGTTCGTTTGGCTCTCTTGGATTGGCGTTTGGTTTGATTCCTCGACACAGCTTTTGGCACAACAATTTAGTATCATAGCTCGTGTAGGCTGTCTAAAAATCACAATAGATAGCTGATCCCCATCAAACACCGATGATGGAAGTTACAATCTGATGACTTCCAGAAGGCTACAATTTGAAGATGTTCACGTAGATCGCTGAAGGTTACAATCTGACGACCTTCACGACAACCGATGAGAGCTCTAGTTCAACAGCCTTCACAATCAACATCGGGAGTTACAATCTGATGACTCTCACATATCAGAGAGCTAAAGCAAAGATTACAAAATGACGATCTTTGTAACGCTTCGACAGAAAGAGACTACAAATCGACGGTCTCTTCAAATTAAGCTGTGGAAGTCCTCCCCGCACACCAGCATCAAGATGCACCGCGTTCATAGCCACGAACGCAGCTCAACACAGCTCCAACCGATGCCCAACGCGGCTCTATACCGCTGCCAGACGCAGCTCAAACCGCTGCCAGACGCAGCTCAAACCGCTGCCAAACGCAGCTCAAATCGCTGCCAGACGCAGCTTCCAAATCAAACGCAGCTCAGACGTAGATTCTAACGCTGCAAACGCAGCTTCTAATTGCTGCGTCCGAGCTTCCAGACGATGCGTTCAAGCTTCCAGACACTGTGTTTGAATGCAGAATTCACGTCAGAACGCGGGCCTGCGTTTGACTCGTTCAAACACGAGCTGAACGGCTCCAAAACCGTTTCCCACGATCTGAGGGGATCACAACTCCACTCAGGAGTGGTTCTCCACGATCTAAGGGGATCACAACTCCACTCAGGAGTGATTTAAGGGGCGGTTACATCCCATTAGCCCCACTTAGGAGCGAATTAAGGAGGTGGTTACACCTCTTAATCCCCTATAAATAACTGAAAATCAATTCAGTTCAGGGCACGGTCGGTTGGAACTTCTTGGCAGCGAAAAGAGGATCCTTCATCCTTCGGTTGGAGCTTGGGAGATCAGCAACAAGATCTTCTTCATCCTTGGCTTATAACCGACTTTCGGTTAAATCAACTCTTTCATAGAGTTTCAAACTCGTTCAGAGTTCTCCACAACGTCAAATCGTGAGGAGAAGATCATGTTCCTTCAAACTCGTTCAGAGTTCTCCACAACGTCAAATCGTGAGGAGAAGATCATGTTCCAGTGAAACAAGATATCGGATCGTCAACGAGAAGGAAACTCGACGCGAGCATTCGAGGGAGGCATCTCATCGCCACCGTGAAGAACCCAGAATTAAACAAAGGGGAGGATCTCTGTCGATCCTCTTCTCTTTTGTAATCAGGAAATCTAATTGTAATTGAGATCAAAGGAATACAAATCAATTTTCCTTCATTTCTTTTTATTACAAATTTTCCACAAACAGCTCGGGCTACGTTTGGGCTATTTGGAGGAGTAGATCGATTTGGGAAGCTCGTCTAGGGTTTCAGTTAATGAGAAAGGCGGGATCTTTTCGGTAAAGCTTCTTTCTTTTCTCAGTTTTGGATCTATTCTTCGTTTGTTTCCTTGTTGGTTGTTGGTGTGTTGAGGATTATGACCGAGAAAGAGGGAGTTGAGGGTAGTTCTTCAGGTATGAAGACTATCCAAAGTTTGAGTATCCACTTGATGAAGATTAACGTGGAGAAGTTCAATGGCACTAACAATTTTGGACTTTGGCGATGCGAAGTCTTGGATGCGCTCAATGCGCAGAATTTGGAAGATACGTTGGAGTTGGACGGGAAACCGGACGACAATGATGAGAAGGTTTGGAAAAAGATGAATCGGACAGCGTGTGGTGTGATTAGGTCTTGTCTCACTCAAGATCTAAAATATGATGTGATGAATGAGACTTCTGCGAAGAATATTTGAGAGGTCCTAGAGAGCAAGTACTTGACGAAGAGCGTTGAAAACCGCTTGCATTTGAAGAGGAGGCTTTATCGCTTCCAATTGAAGAAGGGGACATCCATTAGTGATCACATGAACCACTACACAAAGCTTCTTGCAGATTTGGCAAATGTAGATGTCATTGTTGAAGATGAGGACAAGGCGTTGCTATTGTTAAGTTCCTTGCCCGACGAGGAATATGAGACGTTTGTCCTTACTCTTATTAATAGGAAGACATCTCTTTCATATAGTGAGGTCACTGCTGCATTAGTGAATTACCAACTCAGGAAGAAGGACAAGGAAACTTCTATTGAGCCGGTAGCGGGGGCATTGGTTGCAAGAGCAAATGGTCCAAACCGAGGTAGAAGGTCACATTCTAGAGGAGCACATCTTGGAATTCGTAGGAATTAGTGTGTTTTTTGTAAAGAAGATGGACATTAGAAAGCTGAATGTCCAAAGTTAAATGATCAAGCCGGGAAGAATAAGGGGAAAGCTGTACAAGCTTCAGAGGTGAATATTGTCAAGACTAGTGGCAACAATTCAGATTCGGATTCTTCAAGCTACTCATTATCTGCACTACCGTCAGTTTGTGTTGTCTACTCTACAGAGTGGATGTTGGATTCGGGCGCTACATACCATATTTGCCCTAGGAGGGATTGGTTCTCCAGCTTTCAGGAGTTGGAAAGAGGGGATTTCGTGCTCATGTGGAATGATCACAAATGCTCTATTGGTGGTATTGGTACCGTTCAGATCAGGATGAGTGATGGGGTGATTCGGGAGTTGGTTGGAGTGAGGTTTGTTCCTCAGTTGAAGAAGAACATCATTTCACTTGGAGCTTTGGAGGCAGCAGGCTATAGGGTGACCTTGGCGGATGCACGTTTGAAGGTTACATTTGGGTCCATGATTGTGATGAAGGGCGTCAGAAAGAGTAACTTACACTATTTGCTTGGGAGCACGGTGATTGATAGAGCTCTGACGACTTCATTGGATTTGGCTAGATTGTGACGTTGTTTGGTGCTGGGGTATTTGATTGGTGATGCCGTGCATAGGTTGTTGAGGAGTGCTTTGACCTGCAGATGGAAGTCCTTTGAGCACATTGGGATGAGCAAGACCGTGGTGGAGTTTGACACTCCTATCCATCGAGCGAGGGGTCTTTTAGGAGGTGTTAAGTTAGGTATTTGGGGGCCTTCCAAGAAGGCATCATTAGGGGGTAATCGTTTTATAGTTTCCGCAGTTGGTGATTGTTCTAGGTATTATTGGGTATTATTGGGTCGCGACCAGTTCCCGTTGGTGTAAAGTCCTAGAAGTCAACAACAATTGAAAGAAGTGTATTGACAGAAATGTAACTCGTTGGTCTAGCTTTGGTAGATGTCCTTTCTTGCGTTTGTGCCGAGCTCACTACAATAGAAGACACTTCATTGGTGTGGAGACTTTGGGGCGACAAGATAAGATGACAGTTTTGATGGTTCGTTCTTTTCTGGAGGAGGATCGGCGTTGGTTGTCGAGCATTGGTTCTGAAGCTTCGACATATTTGGGTCATCTTAGTCATAGGTCGCCGACTGCTGCATTAGGAGTTATTGGATCTGGTGGAGCTACTTTAGATTTTGGTTGGCGTCAGATATCTGGTTACCCAGCATTTGGTCACATCGAGGATGTGAGATTTGATCCGATTGCGCGTTTGGGATTCGGAGGTTCATTTGATTATCGTTTGGGAGCTTCTAATTTTGTTTTGAGCAGGAATATCACTTTTGACTCGGCAGGTGGAGAGTGTTGATCAGGTCGTTTGGATATCGCAGCAGGTGGAGGGTGATGCTACTTCACGTTTGGTGGAACTTATTCCACATACTCCAGATCATACTGCGTCATTTGAGATTCCAGCTGAGGTGGCACAGGTTGGGGATCATTTGATTTCGAATGCAGATAATGGATTGGTTTTGGATTCGGTTGCAGCTGGTGGATATGATTTGGATACGGCCATTGGGTGTTTTGTTTGGAGAGATTAAGAGTTTTGTTGGTGAGATTAGTTTGTTCCTTCGAGTGATTTGTAATCTTAATTTGTACTCTTCTTCTATATTAGTGAAAACCTCATCCCCTTCCCCCGTGGACGTAGGCAACTTGCCGAACCACGTTAAAATTGGTGTTTTGTTTGTGCATTGATATTTAGTTCGTTTGGCTCTCTTGGATTGGCGTTTGCTTTGGTTCCTCGACACAGCTTTTGACACAACAATTAGTTCATCTCCAATTTGCCAAACTGACCCTTATATATTTTATTTATAATATTCACGACATGCATTTTTTTTCTTGAAGAAAATTTGCAAAACACATTAAAATGCATTTTATTTTAGTTTTACTGTGTATGTAGTTCCTTTATCTCACTGCATTTTATTTTTCTTAGGCTCGAATCTACGTTCCATAAGTTTTGGTTAATTGCGTTAAGTATAACTATACATTTTGTATGTCGTTTAAAGTTGCAAAAAATAATGACCACAGTATTTGCAATTGCTAGAAGTGGTTCAGAGACTTAGGAACTTAGATATATCTTTCTTCTCTATTCGACCAGGATTTTTTATCATCCTTGGTTCTTGTTTGATAGTTCATAGGCACGAATGTAAGGGGCTGTTTGTTTCCTTTTTTTTTGAGAGGAAAAGATGGGGAAAGCCTGCCAAAAGTACAGCTTTTGGCAGGCTTTCCACCCAAAGCCCCTAACTTCCATCTTATACTGACATTTATTACTGCATAGTTTTCTTTTCTAAGATACTTGCAATTAATTTTCAAGTTAATAATAGATAAAAACAATTAAAAATAGATTACTTATTGCCTACTTGCATTGAAGAGGATCTGTCGATCGATCATCATCCATCTTATCCCATCGATTTGGATGTAGACACCAAATCTTAACAAATCTTTACTTTAAACTCCTACGTTATAAGTTCTATATTAATAGTTTTTAGAAGTACAAGTTTGCGGTTCTAAACCAAGGGAAATATTGAGTTGAATTCATCTAGTCATGCAATCATATGATTGCAATTTGGGAGGGGGTAAAAAAATCTAAATTTTAGTTTCAGTGTGATCAAGTCTCTTTCGAGGAACTCGCGAGAGAATTTCAGTTTGAGGGTTCACTTTCACCTTAGAAAATGAAAGACGCTAGGCCTGTTTGGATGGAGGGTAGAGAGGGGGAAGGGAAGAGAAATTTTATTTTATTCTTGTTTGGGAGTTTTATTTTGGAGGGTAAAGGAGGGGAATGGAGGAAAAATTTAGCCCAAATTCTTACACCCCAAATTAAGGTGTAATAGAGGAGAAGTGAAGGAAGGGGAATTTTTTCCCCTCCTCCCCTTCCTTCCCTTCCCTATATACTCCCAAACACACCATACTAGTAAACGGAGCCAAGAATTTGAAGAGGTGGTTAAAAAATTATTAATTAAATTGTCACTTTCACCTTAGAAAATGAAAGACACTACCAGTAAGGCGGTAACGGAGCTAAGACTTTGAAGAGGGGGTTAAAAAATTAATAATTAAATTGACGACGTACAAATTTTTTTGCGCAATTGATTAATACCTAAACGTCACCGTGTACCAAGTTTGTTCTAGTTTTTACTCATATAGTCATATTATCATTTGAGTTTCTCTCTGGTGATATTGAAATGCTCCTAATTAGAGTTCTCCATTTCATTTACATTTGTTAAATTCAGGCAAGAATAATTTTGCCTTTATCAACAAATAATAATAATAATAATAATAATAATAGTTTTGTCTCATGAATCAGACAATTTATGCTTAATTTGTAATTGTAACAGCCGTAGAAGTTTGTTTCTATTTTGAATTACAATAATGATATGATTTTAAACCTGTATAAGTTTGTATTATGCTTTCTTTTGTAATTAGACCGTGAATAATATATGGTAAAATTTGGGAAAAACATTCGCTTTATTGTGGTGGGCGTGTGATTTGCCGATACCTGAAACTATCGTTTCAGATTAGATCCCAAAGTGTAAAATTGGTTTAACTCTGATTTTTCAGCTCATATTTGATTTATTTATATGCGTTCCTTACTTTATTGTCTCATCCAATCGAGTTCTACTTGTTACTGTTTTTTCAGCTTTGCGCCTAACTACTCCCTCTTAACATAAATGATAAATCCTCCTCCGTTCATTCTTTTCTTTTCTTCTTTTTTTTATTTGAGCTTTGCTACAGGGACTCAAAATATAAGACCAATAGAGGGGACAAGTGAGGTGTCACTCATCTATTGGATAATGAGTTGGTCATCATTAATGATGACTAACTCATTATTCAATAGGAAGATGACATCTTACTTGTCCCCTCTATTGATCCCATATTTTAGGTCCTTAAAGAATTTTTCTTTTTATTTATGAAAAAGAATTCAGTCAAAGCTGATCCCTGCGCCCAAACCAAAGTCGGCCGCCATCCATTCAATTACTTTCGCTGACGTCACGACGAGAGAGGAATTACCCGGCCCAAACAACAAACATCAAGCCCTATTTCCTATTCCATGCAGCAAAATCCTCTTTGGAGCACAAAAGGAAAGGGGAAAAAAAAAACAGTAGTCGCTTCATATTTTTTCAATTTCAAATTCAAAATTTCTTTCAATTATGTACGCAACACTTAGGGCCCTGTTTGTTTCGCAAAAAATTGCAGAAAGTGGGGGAAAGAAAATAAATTTTGATGTTTTTCTCTACTTTTTGATGTTTGGTTCGTCAAAATTCGGAAAGAAAGTGAGGGAGAAAATAAGTTGTAATTATATTATTGGATGAGATGAGTAATTTTTGATGTTTTTCTCCACTTTCTTTATTTTTGTTTTTCCTTGTGTTTGGTTCATTCTTAAAACTAAGAAAATAAATGACAGAAAATGAGCTGTCATTATATTATTGGATGATGTGACCCATACTTAAGAAAATCAATTTCCTTATTTTTTTTGGAGGAAAGGGGTGGAAGGAAATTTTAATGAGATATGATGAGTTGTCACTATATTATTAGATGATGTGAGTAATTTTTAAAGATGATAGAAAATGAATGAAAGTTAGATGATGTGAGTTAGATGAGTTGATTGATGTGACTCATTTCTTGTGTTTAGTTTATTTTTAAAAATAAGAAATGAGATGTGATGGGATGAGTTGTCACAATATTATTGGGGGAAAGTGGAGAAAGTGAAGGAAAGTGGGTTAAAGAAAGTGGGGGAAAGTGAAAAAATGAAGGAAAGTGGGTTTTGGATTCTGGTGAAAACGAAACAAACAGGCCCTTAGTACAACGCTATGCAATTAATATTATAATTACTCAGGGGTTGTTTGGTTGTATGTTTTTACCATGTAAAAGGATGAAAAGTGTAAAAAAGTGGGTCCCAATGTCAGCTTTCATCACTTTCAATTGTTTGTTTGTAGTTGTAAAAATAATGTAAAGTGATTTCATATGCTGATGTGGCTTGTAAAGTGATTTCATAAAAAAAGACATGATTTTAGGAGAAAGCTGACATTAAAATCAGAAAAAAATAATAAAAAATAAATCCAACCAATATGATCATTTGTGTAGGGACCACTTTTTACACTTTCCAAACAAACAATTAAAGTTACATTTGCAAACCAAACAAACAATTTATGATTCCAATGGAATCAAAAACAAACAAAGAAAAATATATAAGTAAAATTGATGAGGTGGACAACAACTTTCCAAGTTATATCATAAATACACAACTTTACCAACAACAACCAAACAGCCCCTCAATGCTTCCCAGCAACTTTTTTCATTTTAGGGGGCGCGGGGGGTTGGGGCCCGAACCTTAGGACCTTACGTAGCTCGACACTATAGCAAAAGTAAGAGTTCTCATAAAAAATATGCTGGAAAATTAACGTCTCCTTATCAAGCTACACCAAGAAAAGAAAGGCTAACACTTTTACGTATGAGAATTTGCCGCGTTAGTTTATAGCTTTTGGAACTTTCAGATTAGCTATCTAAATGATAGAAATGAAGATCATGACATTGTAGTGATTTAGAGAAGCATTGTTTTGTTTGTTGAGCTGTAAATTTCTACAAATAATAAATAACAAGGAATATATAATGCCAAGTTCTTATAGGCTATACGGTCATTATTTGTACATAAACTGTACTTTAAATAGTGAGAACTAGTACGTAGACTCTTAGTTGTTGAAATAGTGATTTCATTTTTCTTTCTTTTTTTTTTCTTTGAGCCTAGGTGTCGTTTCAAGTAAGATTAATTATTCCGAAATGGCTCTTGAGCTCCATTTGTTTAAACTTTCATGCGTACTATTTGTGTCTGACGAAATTCTTACACATAAGAGTCTTGCACACGTATAGACCTTCAAAACTTTTATATTTCAAAACGTACCCCAAAAATCAGCATACTTGACCACGTACCCCAAAGCAGAAGATGACTCATAGATACGCCTCTTCTAAGGATGTTTACTTTTTTTTTTTCTTTAAGCATTTATACGTAGGGTTTCTTCAATTTTCATACATCGGTTAAACAAATTTTACCGACACAGGAATTTAGAAGTTGAAAAATACATGTCAGTAACTACTAACTCTATTTTAATGATAACATTGCTACCGCAAAATGTTTTTTATAAGTTTTCATATTAACAAACATTTATATTAATGGTCTATTTTTTTTAATAATCCATTCCAAAATCGAAACCAAAATTGTCAGACCCATATTAGAACCTCCCACTCCTTCGTCCAGATCACTCGCGGTGAGTTATAATGGCGCAATTAACATGACGAAACTAATCAAGTTTGGGTGGTGCGATTTAGATCTAATAAAGATATCAGGGTGGATTTATGTTGATGACTAAGATCAAATAGTGATTTGTATCCAAAATAGGATAGGCTCGGTTTAGTATTGAAGAGGGGTCACTTCCTTCCCTGACTTTATATCTAGTTCTTGAATTGAGGTGTTGATCAATCTGCACATGTAGAAACTCGTAAGAGGGCAAAGATTAGTTCTCCCGCGGTACCTCCGACGATCAAGTCAGCTTGTGAACTTGAGTAGGGTGAGAAGAACGGTGAGAGTTCTTGTGTGAAGTAAGATGCAAAGGAATTCGTGGAGAATCTCCAGAGTCCGATGTTGGACTGAAATCGGATCTGAGTTGAGGGTCTGGATCCAGAGATCCAATCCCCCTCTAAGTTAGAATAGTACCTCTATTTATACCTATGGGTATGAGGGGTAGAACCGTCATTCTGACCGAGCACAGGATGACGATGAAGAAGCGTGTGCTGGCGGTTACGTCAGCACTTGCTTTACAGGTGTCAGCTGGCAACTAGCTACGTGATCGGCGCTGACATGATGTGATGTGTGGCGTGCGGAGTATAACATGACCCAATAAGTCATGAAGATCGTCGGAGCAGAGGCATGATGATGTCTAACAAGCATTGATGCGATCTTGACATGTTGTCAGAAATGATAAGCTCGAGGAAGATGTTGTCCTTTAGCTTCACCGAAAAGTAACGTCTTTCGAGTCGACTTCGTAAGGCGTCTGACAAATGGTGAGTGGACTCGTAACGAGTCGTCTTTGACAAAAGGGGGGGGGGGGG
>NC_033796.1:11977061-11978028 GCF_001876935.1 Asparagus officinalis
GGTCAACAAGTTCCACCTTTCAAGTCATCCTAAGGGGATGTCGACTCGACGAGTCAGCTGAGGGGAGATCCTTGCTGATCTTTGCTGCCAATTTGGTTGGGGCATTGCATGCATAAGTACACTTATATTATTGCTGGTGAAGGGCTGCACTTTGGTGATTTAGAACACCATAACAGTTGGCCGCTTTTGCTTAGAGTCGGCTTGAGCCGGGTCCGAGTGAAATGAATAAAGCTCTGGATGGACGTGGGTGTGCATTCCTCGCAGGTCGATTGGGTTGGTCCAAAGGTCGACAAGTACGAAGATCAGCAATCAGCCATCTCAGTTGTTTGGCCGGATGAGGTCGTCGTTATTGACGATTCTTCCCCCTTAGAGCAGAGGGGGCGGTCTCAGCAGCTGCAGCTGCTGAAGTTTGGGCCACTGGTGGTTGCTTGTAGCATTGTTCTGATTGGAAGAACCAAGTGGCAATTGCTATGAGTCTATCGTGTTGTGTCGACCCAAATGTTAAGGGGACGAGACGACTGGCTCATATCGCACCTCTTGTGGGCGAGATGTCTGGATATTTTGTCGATGAAGACTGGCAAGTTGAAGTGCCTAAGTCTTTTTTCCGAAGACGACCGGACGATTGAACTCCATGTAGGTGTCTGAAAATGCTTATAGGTATCCACACACAGCTCGAGACAGAGAAAAGGTGATGAACGCTGTTATCTAAGTCAAAGAGAATTATCTAACACCGACAAGTGAATCAACGAACTGTTGATGATGTGGCACGCACGCTCGTCGGCCACCAAAACGACGTACAAGTTAACGAAATGACGAAATACGCGTAACGACGGAACAAGTCAAAACTCAGAAAACCAATAAAAGCCGCTGACGGCCGAGTCACATCAAAACGACTCAGCCAAACCAGTGGTTCGGCCCAAAGCCAGATCACCAGAAGGTGACTCGGCGATGGCCGAGGCACCAAATG
>NC_033796.1:11978047-11989377 GCF_001876935.1 Asparagus officinalis
GCCACCGGAAGACACTTCGGCCAGATTTGATCTAAAAGTGTGATTTTTTTGTTTTCACGGATTCTCTCGGGATTTGTTGGTTACTGAGCATCCCAACTGATCTGATATTATGGTTAATCAGTTCTTAACTGAAGATAGGGATGAATCCCTCGTTCTTATCCAAATACACGCTTCCGAAGCTTATAAATACGAGCTCGGGTGCTCATTTCACAAGGAGGAGATCAAGAGGGTGAGGTGCTGTCAAAATTAAGAGTGAAGCCACGAATTTCAGAGGGTTAGCAGATCTTGGCAAAGTTTCTCCATAAATAAAAAGAGAGCTCGAGAGATCTGAAACCCCTTTCCCCCATATTCCTCCGGATTTAAGTTTGGTCTTAAATCCCGAGAAGAGTCGTAATCTCGCTTGGTCGGGATTACCACTTTAGCGAATACTTCCTTCGTGAAGTAGAAGCTTTGATTTTTAATCTGTCAACCAGATCTGATCAGCGGCAGTCCACGGGTATCAACGTCCCCGGCATAGACAAAGATCCTACACAAACAATATGCGATAAATATCTGTTGTGTGTTGTTTGAAGGAATTATAATCTTATATTTTTATTGTGTAAGAAGATCTTATAAAAAGATTGACTTTTTATTTATTTGAGTTTATTATAATGGCTAAAGTTGTAATAGATTCGATGACAATAAAAATAGTAATTTCTGACCCAAACACTCCATACCTTGGGTTTACTCATGATGACACCAAGGGATTTCTGGTAAAATGACAACCCGGAGGTTGGGTGCCCATGACTTACGTTAGGCTTAGGTCTTCAATATAGCCATGATGGTCGAGAGACGACTGTGAGAGTCGACCATATGGTGAGTGCCTTGGGTTTATTCATAAAAAGGCACCAAGGGCTTAGAATTCAACCGAAGTCAAATGCCTAGAACTTACTAAAGTTGACTAGGTCTTTTACAACCTAAGGATGTGCCTAGGACTTGCTAAAGTCGACTAGGTCTTCCGCCCTAAGGGGGGCCGCCTTGATGGTAATTAGGTAATATGACAACCCTAAGGTTGGGTGCCCAGGACTTACGTTGGGCCTGAGACTTCAATATAGCCATGATGGTCGAGACACGACTGTAGGAATCGACCATATGGTGAGTGCCTTGGGTTTATTCCTGAAAAGACACCAAGGGCTGGTGCCGGAGCTGGTGCTAAAGTCGTGGTTGTGGAGGTCTCTATGGCCCTGGCTGCTACCTTGTAGGCTCGGGCATCTTTCATGTCCATGTACCCATGAGCTTTGACCATCAGGTGCTCATAATTGGTGATTGGCTTCTTGGCAAGCGAGTCGGCCAACTCATTGCTCTGTAGGCCGGACACGAGTGCTGATATAGCAACTACACTCCCTGGGTTATTAACTTCTAGCCTTCTCGCCTGGAACCTATTGAAGTAGGCTCGAAGGCTCTCGCTAGCCTCCTGCCTCATTTGGATCAACACATGAGGGGGCAATTTTTGCTTGGTGTCGGCCAGGAAGTGATGGATAAACTTCTGGCTGAGCTGGTGGAAGCTGTTGATGGACTTCTTCTCAAGAGTGTTCCACCAGAGCTTGGCACTCCCTGAAAGAGTGATGGGGAAGTATCGACAGATGACTGCTTCTGATGCTTGGAGCAAGCTCATCACATCATAGTACTCTGAACATGGATGGAGGGGTCTCCCTCGCCCTTGTATTTCTCCATGTGAGGCATCTTAAACTTCTCACATGAGGCATTCATGAGGTTATCTGAAAGAGGGGTGTTAACCTTAATGACGCATGCGATCGGTCTGTACACTCTATTGTATCCAAAGGCCCCTAAGGTAGCTGAGGGGGCTGGAGAGGCACGGCGGTGGGAGAGAGTCTTAGAGACTGCTCCCATAGTGCGATGCCTAAGGTTGCATGTGTCGGGACTCTCGTCGGTGAGTTCCGGATGATGGAGGATACGTCGGCGAGTCGACTGATGAGGTAGCAGGGTCGAGTGTTCGACGCGATCCTTCCGTTGATCGGCAGCTGCATGAGGAGTCCGAGTCGGGATCGTTTGCTAGGCCCCTGCAAGAGAATGAGTCTCCGACCGCCGGTCACCAGAAGGTGGAGGGAGAGCTGAGGTAGCTCGCTACGGATGTGGAAGCCGACTGAGAAGTTTATCCGTAATGACGGTAAATTGCTCTTGGAAAGATCAAGAGAGCTTGTGAGTTGTTTCCTCAAGTTGAGCTTGAGTAACGTAGCTCTGATGTCATTCTACAAGGTGAGACTAATCAGACCCTTGTTTAGAACTTGACATGTTTTCTCGAAAAAGAAAAGATGTCCTAAGGTAGGCACCAAACTATTGATGACTAAGATCAAACAGTCAGTTGTATCCAAAGTAGGATAGGTTCAGTTTAGTGTTGAAGAGGGACCGCTTCCTTCCCTGACTTTATATTTGGTTCTTGAATTGGGATGTTGATCAATCTGCACATGTAGAAACTCGTAAGAGGGCAGAGATTAGTTCCCTCGTGGTACTTCAGACGATCAAGTCAGCTGGTGAGCTTGAGTGAGGTGAGAAGAACAGTGAGAGTTCTTGTGTGCAATAAGATGCAAAAGAATTCGTGGAGAATCCCCAGAGTCCGATGTTGGACTGAAATCAGATCTGAGTTGAGGGTTTGGATCCAGAGATCCAATCCCCCTCTAAGTTAGAATAGTACCTCTATTTATACCTGTACGTATGAGGGGTAGAACCGTCATTCTGGTCGAGCACAGGATGACGGTGAAGAAGCGTGTGCTGACGGTTGCGTTATCACTTGCTTTACTGGTGTCGGCTGGCGACTAGCTGCGTGATCGGCGCTGACATGATGTGATGTGGCGCGCGGAGCATAGCATGGCCTAATAAGTCATGAAGACTGTCGGGGGCAGAGGCATGATGATGCCTGACAAGCATTGATGTGATCTTGACACGTTATCAGAGCGGATAAGCTCGAGGAAGAGGTTGTCCTTTAGCTTCGTCGGAAAATAGCGCCTTTCGAGTCGACTTCGTACGGCGTCTAGCAAATGGTCGAGTGGACTCGTGGCGAGTCGTCTTCAACAAAGGGGGGTCGACAAGTTCCGCCTTTCGAGTCGTTCTAAGGGGATGTCGACTCGGCGAGTCAGATGAGGGGAGATCCTTGCTGATCTTGGCCGCCAATCTGGTTGGGATGTTGCAGGCATAAGTACACTTGTATTGTTCCTGGTGAAGGGCTGCACTTTGGTGATTGAGAACACCATAACAATTTAGATATTTGAAAATCCTATCTGATAACTTATAAAACTTGTATGTGGATATGCTTGTATTCAACTTTGAAGTTATATCTTTCTCATCTTCTATCTCGAAAAGTTAATTTATCAAAAGCAAACTAAACATTATTAATGTTCTCTTTCTTTGATCAGACGATAACCTTATTATAAACTATTCGAACAAGCTCATGCTCTTTTGCTCAGAAAAGTGTTTATTTGCATCAATATATCTGTACAAATATCAAACTTATCCACCAAGTATTTAGAACTCGATCTGAATCTGGATAAAGTGGATGATGCTTGGATATTTATTAAGCTTAAAGACATGGATATTCCTAAAGCATATTGAGTTTGAACGTGAAATGAGACTGGTTACAGTTAGTGTATTAAATTGAGACTTTACATAATTCCAAGTTTCTTAGTTGGCATATAAATAAAACCCCGCCAGTCCACTAGATGAATTATGTATCAAGTGTCTATTGTATTAGTCCTTCTTAGCTTATTAATTCATGCTCACAAGCGAATGAAGTTTAGTTGCATTATTAACAATGAAGAGGATCAAGTAAGGTGGGGTCAACCCAAACACAACCAAAATAGACCCATAAACTTTATAGGCTAATGTAGCCCACGCCAGGGACTTATGTTTATCTTGATATGGTATATTTTTTTGACTGAAAATGAGATACAGAGCATCCTAAATTAGAACATGTTCGGGTGGTGGGCCCTGTGTATTTGGTCATGTGCATTGATTTATTCATAATTGATCAAATTTCAAAAACATATCACTGTGATTAGAGTCATTAGACTATATAGATGATAGTAACCTTCTTTCATAGCCTCTCTGTTATTAATAGATAGTGAAGAACGTAGCTTTAATCAAATTGCTTACTATTTAATACTATTTCTCTTTACGTAAAAAAAAGTGAGAAAGAATGTAGTATGTGTTAAATTGAAAGAAATAATAAAAAATAAATAATAATATTTTGGTTGTGATCTAAAAAAGTGATGTGTAGACGAAATTATTCTTAGCGAGAGGTTTGGAACTGAGTTGAAATTATTCGTAGCTGTTCACGGAGAGGTTCCCTAACAAGATACCGAGAGAATCCAAATTCTCACTCGAATAGGGCAAATATTTTGTAACAAATCTCCCGCCATGTACATCAATGTTAGTAAAAATACCCTCCAACTACACAGGACTAAACAGATGGAATAACGGTATGTTATACTTAGATTCCAACTGTAAGGGGCTGTTTGGTTCGCTATTATAAGGGGTGGAAAACTCAGAAAACCCCTCCACGTCAGATTTTTAGCCCTCCACGTCAGCTTTTTTGTTTCCGTCCATTTCTTTGTGCCGCTTTGGTTCGCTCGAATGGAAGAGGGAAAACTCTGCTGAAATCACCGCCAACTAAGATTTTTTTCCCTCTCCGATTTCCTTCCCCAACCAAGTGAAATTGATGAAAACTCTGCCACGTCAGATTTTTTTCCTTCTCTGCTTTATTTACAAAAGTTTTTATTTTTTTCTATGCGAACCAAACACAAGAAAAATAAATACATTAGTTTCCCACCATTTTTTATGTGCGAACCAAAGCAAAACAATCTATTTCTTAGAAAAGTTTGGAAAACTCAAAACTTGTGTTTCTTTACATGGAATTACATTTCTCTATATCAAGGAAACGAACCAAACAGCCCCTAAATCTATTGATATCTTCGGTTAGAGGGTATTTTGGTTGCACAATTTTATAGAAAAGTTTTCTTAAAATGTCTAATAATAATAATTCTGTAATTAAAAATTTTCTGTAGATTTTCGTAAATTGTGTTTGGTTTAAAAAATTTACAAAAATATTTTCAGTAAAGTACAAAAAAATACCAAAATGTATAGAAATCAATTTCTTCTCAAAATGGGTGAAAATCACCCAGAAATCTGACACCACATTGACACTTCTCAATAAAGTTGACACTTTTCTATAAAATTAGGAGGTGTTTGGTTTAATTTCTATAAAATTAGGAGGTGTTATGGACCATTTTCTTGTTTTAAACCAAACAAGTAAAGTAAAAAAAACAAGAAAATTAACACTTTTTGACTTCTCAAAACTTTTCCTATAATTTTTAAAGAAATACAATAAAATCATATTTTGGATGAAAACCATTTCCTATAATTTGTAGAAATTCCAAACACCCCCTTAACAAACTAGCAACAACTTCTACTGGATGTAATAAAATAAATAACGACATTCAAAAAGGTTAATCTCGAAATAAAATATTCATCTCGTCCCAGCTATAAACTATCTACCCCTCTCATTATAACTTAAATATCACAACAGCAAATAACACCCTACCCAATTAAATAATTAATCAGCATCTCCTCCCCTTCCCGTAGGGGTGGAAATGAACCAAATAATTAATAAATGGTTCGATAATTGTTCGAATAACTATTCGGTCATATTCGATTCGATAGTTCATTTATCACTAAACAAATAGTTTTTAGTATTCGAGTTTATTAACGAATAGAATTTAACCAGATGTATATTCGATTCGTTTGTCTATTAAATATTCGTTTAAAATTTGATCACAGCTTATTATTTGTATTATTACACATATGATGTCATATTTTTAACCCATTTACCATTTCTACTTAAGTTTTATATATAGATTTTAAGACTTAAATAATCTTAAATCTGTTTTCTAATTAAAATTTTGATTTAAATATATATACACCATATATTATAAAGAAGTAATTTTTATTTATAAATTATAATACTATTTGAAAATTAAACTCTTTAACGAAATAAATATACTTTGATATTCGATAAGTATTCGTGAATATTCATGAATATTTATCAAATACTAAGTATTCGAGTTCGAATTCGAAAAACTAGATATATGAATAATAGAGTCCGCATTCGAATTCGATAATTTTAAACAAATACAAATATGAACACCTTAGTATTCGATTCGATTCGATCATTTACCACCCCTACCTTCCCGTATATAAACCCATCACACAACAAACCCCTTCCTCCCATCTGTAAACAAAAAAATAAAAATAAAAAGATAAAAAAAAAGGGGAGACATGAGCATCAAGAAACGAGACGAAATACGGCCGGGCCTCCTCCTCGGCAAGTACGAGTTGGCCGTCTCCTGGGCCGCGGCACCTTCGCAAAGTCTACTACGCTCGCTCCGTCTCCGACTCATCACCTGTCGCCGTCAAGGTCCTCGACAAGCCGAACGCTCGTAAGCTCCGGCGCCGCCCCTCTGATCCTCCGAGAGGTCTCGCAATGCGCCGGCTCGCCGACCACCCAACATCCTCAAGCTCCACGAAGTCATGGCACCAAGTCCAAGATCTACCTCGTCATGGAGCACGCCAAAGGCGGCGAGCTCTTCTCCCGCCTCGCTCGCCGCGGCCGCCTACCGAGCCCGCGCTCGCCGATACTTCCAGCAGCTGATCTCCGCGCTCCGCTTCTGCCACGCTCGCGGCGTGTCCCACCGCGACGTGAAGCCCGAGAATCTGCTCGTCGATCGCGACGGCAACCTGAAGCCTCTCGGATTTTGGGCTCTCGGCGCTCCCGGACCAGCTTCGGCTCGACGGCTTCTTCACACGCGCGTGCGGGACCCCGGCTTACACGGCGCCCGAGGTTCTCCGGCGAAAGGGCTACGACGGCGCCAAGGCCGACGCCTGGTCTTGCGGGGTCATACTCTACGTGCTCCTCGCTGGATTCCTACCTTTCAACGACTCTAACATACCGTCCATGTACAAAAGCATCCAGCTCCGGGCTTATAAGATCCCGGATTGGTTCTCGCCGTCGGCCAAGCGGGTTATCGATAAGCTCCTGGATCCGAACCCGGACACGAGGATTACTATCGAGGGGTTGATGGACATGCCTTGGATTAGGAGAGCCTATAGCCTGGACGAGCGTCTTAACCTGCTGTCGTATCTGCCTCCGGCGCCGCCCGCGACTGAGGAGCAGGCGGACACGTTCGATCCCCCGGCTGCTCCGCTGCCTTCGATGAACGCGTTTGATATAATATCGATGTCGCCGGGGCTGGACTTGTCGGGGCTGTTCGACGGGCCAACGTAGAGAGGATACTTGAGAAGGTGGAGGAGATTGGGAGGAAGTTCGGGTACGTGATCGAGAGGAAGAAGGGGGCGAGTGTCTTCGGGAGGGGGAAATGGGGGAAGGTGTTCTCTGTCGAGGTTTCGGAGGTGGCGCCGGAGGTTTTGATGGTGGAGGTGAAGGATGGGGAGGGGATTTGTTGGGAGGAGTTGGGGGAGGTTGTTTTTGCTTGGCACGGCAAGGGGGGCTCATGACTGTTGATTACCACTATGATTAGTGTTTAATTCGTTGTTGTGTAGATAGGGGATTAGGATTTGATTATATGGGGTTTTTTGTGGGGGGGTTGGTTGTGAAGAGAGGGGGTGTTTTTCGTTTTGAATTTTTGTATCGCTGATGATGACTTAGTGTTGATTATTAAGGGTGCCATGGTGAGAAGAATGAAAAGATTTGCTCAACTTGGTACTTATCAAGAGGAGAGAACTGATGTATACTAAAGCTGTTTGTGGGTTTGATCATGTTCAGTTTTTCGCTTTTTTTTTCTTTAATAATTGGGTTTCTGTTCAAGCAAAGTTTTCAAAGCCTTGATTTCATCGATGCGTAGGCAGTTTTTTTACTCGGTTTGTTAGCAGTTATTGTCTTGTTATCTTCCTCTACTCAATGTATTCAGATCATCTTCATTAACTTTATAACGCACGCGATTGTGATTCTTATAAGAGAGGATCTAAATCCCTACTACTTCCCTCACACAATCTCTTCAGTAACTCTAATAACAGAGAGACAACAAAATAAGCCTCGAGTTCTACCATATCACAAAAGCGAACGAAATAACGAGGACACAACAAAATAAGCCTTTGAGTTCTACAAGATCACAAAAGCAAAACAAAGTCTCAACATGATTTTTTGTTGCCTGGAAGCTTCCATCCAATCACAGAGCCTCGAAGAAAATAGTGGAATCAAAGATGCCCTTGTCGAGAAATCTCATCCATTTTCTTGAGAGAAACAGGCCTAAATGCCTGATCAATCACTGGTCACGTTCACCAAAAGCGCACAACAATAACACATAAATCTCACAATCAGTCCTTTTGATCTCTTGACTGGTCTTTTTCAGGGCAAGCAAAGGCAAAACTGTAATCATAGATCCACTCTCAGATGAATTTGGTTTTGATTAATGAGAGTCTTGTACAATCTCTTAATTGATCATAGCGATGAAAGTTCCTCGATTTATGAAAATTGACACAAGCGTAAGGAAACAAACACAATCCATCAAGTAGGTAATTATCAGACGTTGGAGGTTGAAACGTTTTACTCTTTTACTTACTCCATTGACTTCAGAGTAGATTGCTTCACAGTTTAAGCCCATTCTGAGTCAGCTTATCGCTTGACACGGTTTAATATAGGTTGGTCCGATATAAGTACACGGTTTAGTACAGATCGATTTAAAATAAGTAAGATGCAGTATCAACTCTATAGTCAAAAGGGTTTTTTTTTTAATTAAAGTTATAATTAATTGTTTTTTGTCCTTACAAGTCAAAACTCTTATCCCGATATTGCTAAAACTACGAACGCGAAAGCAGGGCAAAGCAGACAAGAAGGCAACAATACATATGAGCACATGCACTATTGAGCTTACATGTAAATGTTACACACCTCATTCAATCCCAACTTAATTAAAGCTTCATTAAAAAGGACGGTGAGACTTTACGTGCGTTATCTAAAAGTTGGGAAGGGGAAAATAATACAGCAAGAAGGTTGACCAACAAATCATGGTATATCCTTTGGGGACCAGAGATGCCATAGTCTATGCTACAAGCAAGTACCGTTGGTTTCAGATGCCTTTGTTGGGTCCCTCAATTAGCGGAGCGTAATTTGATTGCCACTGCTGCATAACTTCCACTTGATTAAATTAACAAGGGGGGAAAGTACGTATTGGTGGATCTACAACTGTTGAGAGTATCCCTTCAAGGAACAAGAAAATTGAGCAAAGTCCATAAACTAATGCATTGCATTTCTAATCTTCATTTACATTGAAATGGGCAAAAACGCCATGGGAGACGAATACATGTAAACTCTGTATACCACCCATACATAAGACTCATGACACAAAAGCACATCATAAACACGCTAGACAAACAAGAGGTTGCAGCACATACAGCATCCATAATAGATAACAATGGGGATAGGGATTAATTTTACGCTCCAATGCACAATAGCTAGCATAAATACATCTTCATACCTGGTTATGTTTCTTGTTGCCGGAGGTTTCCGGGTCCCACCCAGCAGAATCCCACGGACCGGACCCCCATGAGCCTGGGGTTCCACGGATCCTCTTCTGGAGGTGCTCCAAGCTCGCCACCCGCTGCATGGACGCAGTTCGACCCATCTTTCCTCCAGGCATAGAGCCATTGATAATACCATCAATGGGTGGAGGAGCAGAGGAGGTGAGCTCAGGGAGGCCGGAGTTCGTTCTCTGGTCATTGGGTGGTGGGGCCTGGAAGAAGAGGTTCGGGTCATCCTGGATGGGCACAGCAGCTTCAGAAGTTGCGTCAGATGGGCTCCCGGAAAAGGGAATGCTGATGGAGGACATGTCGGACATTGTTGGAAACATTGGACTGGCACCGGTTACTCTCTTTACACCATCCTCTGCCATCTTGACCTGAACAATGAAGATATTAGATTGTCCAAATTAACTATCTGTGAGGATTGCCCTGTAGTTGGAAATGCAAATTCATGGAAGGGTGTTGAAATATGTAGTTTATAGAAAGATAAGGGCTTGGATGTAAAATGTAACACATTATATAAGCCTAAGAGGTTAATGAAGAAAGTGGCTTTTTCCTGATTCAATTTCTCTCTCTCAAAATTCCTATTTGGTATCAGAGCCCCTAACCCTAACCCTAGTGCCGCCTCCACCACCACCAGGTTCGGTCGCCGCCATCAGTCCTTGTCTCCGGCCACCACTGCTTCTTCAGCCGCCGCCATCAGTCAGCCATCACCATTAGTCTCCGGCCACCACTGCTTCAGTCTCCGGCCATCAACACTGTTCAGCCGCCTCCACCACCAGGTTAGGGTTTTGATTTGAGAGTGTTTTTGGGATTCTTAAAACCCTAGAAATTTGGGGACAGAGATCGTCCGGCCTCCACCCACGATACCTGAGCAGCGGGTTTGGATTGGGTTATTAATCGGGTTCTGTAGTTTTTTGTTTAACTTGAATCTTGATGAGATAAGATCTAGATCGGGTTAGAAGGAAGATGAAGAGGTTAGAGGTGATGTGGATCTAGACTTAGATCGATACTCGAGGCGTAGATCGGAATCAGATCAATGACGACCGAGAAGGAGGAGGGGAGTGGCAACACAAATCCTCTGGCCGAGGTGATGTCAAAGCTGAATCCTGATGATGTCGTGGTTCTGATGCGAGCATTCAAGATGTCAGCGAGTGAGAGCAAGCCAAAGCAGAAGATTGAGTTGCCACCGATTGATATGAAACTCGAGGGTCCAGCCACTTATCTAAGCTGGTCGCGTCGGGTGAGGTACACTCTGGAAGGGAAGGGTCTGGAGGGGTACTTGACTGGAGAGAAGGAGGAGCCGAGTCAGAATGCACCTGAGAGAGCTGAGTGGAAGTCAACTCACATGCAGGTATATATTTGGCTCCTGAGCTCACTGACTTCGGGTATTGCGTCCACAGTGGATGGCATAGCGAAGGTACATGATGTCTGGGAAAAGCTGAGGAGGACCTACGATGGTGCTAGGAACAACCTGCGGGTGTACCAAATCAAGAGGGAGATCTCGGCTTTGGTACAGGGGGAGAAGACTGTGCAGGAGTATGCTATAGAACTGGATCGCTTATGGCTGGATCAGGGCCACTTTAGGGTCTGACGACGATGCTGCACTGATCCTATATGTTCTGAGATTGAGATGGAGGATAGGGTTATGGTGTTCCTCCAGGGTCTGGCCCCGATGTTTGAGCAGAGGGTTGCTATGCTACTGGCTCAGACGAGGATTCCCTCACTTGAGGAAGCGGTCTCAG
>NC_033796.1:11990377-12028257 GCF_001876935.1 Asparagus officinalis
CGTGAGCTTTGAATTGGAACCCCCAGCCCATGATTGGACAAGACTGGCTCTTGGTGAACATGGATCTGGCTGAGATGCCTTGAATCCATGGACTTTTGATATCCGCCCCTCAATCTAGTCGCGCCACGGAGAAGGCCAGGTTCCATATTGAATTTCGTCACCCGAACGCATGCCTGAGCTCCAGGTGTTGCTGGTGAAACGCAGATTTGAGAGTTGCGTTTATTTTGTGGAACGCACCCCTGAGGGTTGCGTTCATTTTGTGGAATGCGCCCCTGAGGGTTGCGTTCAGTCTTCTTCACACAGAGCCTATGTTTGGGCTCATAGACGCGAGACTTGCATTCTGAAACAGAAACGCAGGGCATAGGGTCGCGTTTAGGCTCACAAACACGAAGCTCATGTTGACTTGAGGATCGGCATTCTCGGAGATGTGCTCGTCGTAAGGATCTCCTCCTCCATCGAGCGACGTTCTTCTTAGTCTGCTTCAAGGCCTTGGCAGCAACACCTTCAACTCGGTGGACGAGTTTGGCCGAAGCTGAGCCCACTCCATCGGGGGAGGGGCTGTCCGAGCAATCTTCCTTAGGCGGTTCGGCTGTAATTGGAGCAGTTGGAGCTTTAGTCTCTTTGAAGACTTTGTGGATCTTACGCATAGCCTTGGGGCTAAGGGATCCGGAGTAGAGGACTTCCTCATACTTGGCTTGATCGAACTCTATGACGAGAGTTTCAACCGTGGTTCCAGTGAGATGAACATCGGATTGCGCCACCACTTCTTCCTCAGAGAAGCTCTTCCCCAGCGGAGTCGCCATCTTTTGTTTGGTGGAAAATTTGCAGTAAAAGAAACGAAGAAAAATTGTTTGTATCCTTTAATCTTCAGTTTACAAATTTGGATTCTCCTGATTACAAAAGAAGAAGAAAATGATCTGGATTCTTTCCCCTTTGTTTTAATTCTGGGTCTCTTCACCTGGTGGCGATCCTGAGATGCCTCCCTCGACATGCTCGCGTACGAGTTTTGGCTTCTCGTTGACGATCCGACGTCTTGTTTCATGGGGAACATGATCTTCCATCCCACGATTGACGTTGTGGAGATACTCTGAACGAGTTTTGAAACTCTTGATGAGTTGATAATACTGATCGAGTTTAAAACTCTTGAAAGATTGATGGAACGAGGAACCGGTTGCTCATGCTAATGGCCGAAGGCTTCAAGGAAATGCTCTCAAGGATGAATGTCGATCTTCGTCCCTTTGCTGCCAAGAGCTTCTACCGATCCGCACCCGGCCTTGGGCAAAAAGATCCAGCCAAAAGATTCCCCCCCCCAAACTAAGTTGATTTCTTATGTTTATGTTATAGGGATATATAGGGTTGTAGTAACCAACCTCCTTAATTCGCTCCTAAGTGGGGCTAATGGGATGTAACCGCCCCTAAAATCACTCCTGAGTGGAGTTAATGCATCCCCTAAGATCGTGTGGAAACGGTTTTGGAACGTTCGCAGCTCGTGTTTGAACGATGTCAAACGCAGATCGCGTTCTGGCATGACTATTGCTGTGTCTGACACGCAACACTCTGGCAGTGTGCGTTCTGCAGCGCTGGGTGGTAAAACGAATCGAAATCGATCGAATACTAAGATGTTCGTAAATTTTGTATTTGTTTTAAAAATTATCGAATTCGAATGCTGGACTCTAAATTCATATATCTAGTTTTTCGAATTCGAACTCGAATACTTGGTAATTTGATAAATATTCATCGAATATTCACGAATATTTATCGAATATCAAAGTATATTTATTCCGCCTAAAAGAATTTGATTTTCAAATAGTTATTTGAATTCATAAAATAAAATTTATTCCTTTATAATATATGATGTATATTATATTTAAATCAAAATTTTAATTAGAAAACAGATTTAAGATTATTTAAGTCTTAAAATCCAGGATATAAGCTCAAGTAGAAATGGTATGTAGGTTAAAAATATGACATCATATTGTGCAATAATACAAGTAATATGATGTGATCAAATTTCAAACGAATATTTAATAGACAAACGAATCGAATAACACATCTGGTTAAATTCTATTCGTTAGTAAAACTCGAATACTAAAAATATTTTGTTTAGTGGTAAATGAACTACCGAAATCGAATATGACCAATACTTTTTCGAACAATTATCGGAACTATTTGTTAATTATTTGGTTCATTTCACCCCTATCTGCAGCGATATTGAGCTGCGTTCTTCTCTGTTTGAAGTGCGTTTGGCCAGCAGTATAGAACTGCGTTCGAAGTCAGCTGGAGCTGGTCTTGGCAGGCGGTTGAAGCTGCGTTCAGCTTGCTGATCTGAGCTGCGTTCAGCTGCTGATCTGAGCCGGCGTTCAGAGCTGATTTGAGTCTGGCGTCCAGAAGGCTGATTTGAGTTGCGTTCAGAGCTGATTTGAGTTGCGTTCAAGAGTTGCGTTAGGCAGGGATTGGAGCTGAGCGTTTGAGCTGTGCTTTGGCAGCGATTGGAGCTGCGTTTGAGCTGTGCTTGGCAGCGATTGGAGCTGCGTTTGAGCTGCGTTCCGTGGCTATGAACACGCGGCGCATATTGATGCTGGTGTGCGGGGAGGACTTTCAGGCTTGATTTGAAGAGACCATTGATTTGTAGTCTCTTTCTGTCGAAGCGTTGCAAAGATCATTGTCTTGTAATCTTCGTCTTGGCTCCTTTGAGAATATGAGAGTTTGTCAGATTGTAACTCCCGATGTTGATTGTGAAGGCTGTTGAAGTAGAGCTTCCATCAGTTGTCGTGAAGGTCGTCAGATTGTAACCTTCAGCGATGCTACGTGAGTCTTCAAATTGTAGCCTTCTGGAAGTCGTCAGATTGTAACTTCCATCATCGGTGTTTTGATGGGGATCATCTATCTATTGTGATTTTTTTGATAGCCTACAATCTTTCTTAAAATGTGAATTTGAATGTTTACTAACAAAAATACCTCCCTCCGTAATGTTATCCACTCATGAAAAAAATCTAGTGAAATTTGTGGTTGATGGTTTTAAGGGGGTAATTTTCTGATAAAATCTTAAAGGGGTTTTATTTTATTTTTTTGGTCAATGAAAAACTTTATTCATTAACCAAAATTAAAAATGTAGTACATCCAGATACCCAAAAAAAAAAAAAAGAGAAACCAAGATACAAAACCTGCACATACAGGAAATAGCTCAACTCTCTCTTCTACATCTATAAAGAAAGAATCCAATCCCAATTCTCATCTGATAAAGAATTATTGAGGGTTATGGTCAGTATGTCAATTTTTATAACTCTAACCAGCTGCTCAACACTCCTGCTTCTTTGATTGAAAGTCCTGACATTTCTCTCACACCAAATATTGTATATTGTAGAAGATCGATAGAGTCAATATCTTGTTTTTTTGCTTAAACCCCTCCCTCTCAGCCTGTTACAATACCAACTCAAGGTGTGATTCCAATCACACGGCCTCCATTTAAATTGAGCCAGTCCATGATGAAAGACCAAACACCCTTTAAGAAATTACATTCAAAGAATAGATGATTCCTACTCTCCATCTCTTTACCAGAACATAAACAGCAAGAATTGATGTTCACAATCCCTCTTTTAAGCAGTCTATCATGAGTAAGAAGCTTATCTTGAATAATTAACCAACATATAAAAGAGTGCTTTGGATAATTCATCTTCTCCCAAACTGTGTCATGCCATGACACTTTAACTGATACAGGGGAGAGAGCAGAGTATAAGGTAGATAACTTAATTTTTGAGTTCTTTGAGCAAGAGCCTATAAGTTGCTTCAGATTGTCAACACCCCCGCATAAAATTATAGCTTTATCTCTGAATTTTAGTAACTGTTTCCACATTCATGAATCCCCCGATCTTGCTTGCACTTGCCAAAATTAAGGTAGATAGCTTAATTTTTTAAAGGGGTTTTATTGTACTCCTTAAAATCCCTAACTTAAGGGGAGTTTTTAGATATTTTGAAAGTTATGGGGGTTATAGATAACCGCCCAAAGTTAAGGGGGGTTTTCTGATACTTAAAAGCCAATGCTGTAAACATGATATATGAACTCGATCACCAAAGGAATCCAAGGAGATTATGCTGTTGGCAGAGCATTTAAAGAAGAGAGGAGAAAGCAACAGTTAACAGCCTAGTTACCAAAACGTGACATGATCATAAGATTGATTTATTGAGATGTGACCATAATAGAGAAATAGAAGGAAGTTTAATATAGACAATTGTGCATATATTGTGTGTTAATTAATAAGGCCAGAGGTGTCAATTTTTTCCAACCAAATACATTACATTTTACATAGGACAATGATCCCAAAAAAGTTCAAGTATTGATCAAACATCATTTTCTACCTTTGCTTGAATTAGAGTTGTTGGTGATGAAGACAGATGCTACAATGTTTAGTGTATAGATAGAAACTCTTGCCTTAAGCAACTACTTGTAAGCAAACTGACATGAAGCAGAGTGAGCTCAGCATTCTTTCAAAAGAGTAGTGGACCAGTGCTTGTAAACAAATTAAGGAAATGACCTCCTAACAAAGAAAAGATGCCCCCATTAGACATTACCTCACAAAATGTATACACTAAACTTCACAAACCCCCCAAAATTTTGGTGTGTTTCCCTTAAAAACCACCTATCGTTGTATATTCCGTTAAACCTCCAAAACTTTTCTCATGAAACCCTAAACTAAAGAGTTTCTCATTACACCCCCAACTAACGAATGGGGTTGCTATCAGGACGCCCCATTGTAACGGACAATTAAGCTGGCCACACATCACTCCTAAAATTCACCAAAATACCTCACAAAATACCCCACATTAATTTGATAAGATTCATACCCCAAACTACCTCTCTCATCTCAAACGTGGCATGAACCCATCACGTGGAAAAAATGGCCAAAATGCCCCCTCATTCGAAAAAATCTTCATTATTTCTTTTCTAACCTTTTTTTTTTGGCAAATTAGGGTTAGGGTTCGGAATTTATTTAATTTAATTTAATTTCATTTCATCGGTGATAACCGAATAATTTGATGTTGAAAAATGACTGCCAAGGGGAATATCATGGAAAAAGTTAAAACTTTTGGGGATTTATTTTAGACAAATTACAATTTAGGGTGTGTTTTGCAAAACGTTTTGGAGGTCTAGCGGAATAAACAACACGCAGAGGGGTTTCGTGGATAACAGCCCAAAATCTCAACAAGAGTAATATATAAAACAATTAGAGAAAGAGAGAGTCACATGGACTCATCTAAGCCTGAGATGCTCTCATGCTCTTTCTCTCTCCCTTCTCCTTTTCCCTCTGGCTTTTGTGCAACAGCACATATGCAAGTCTATTGAAGCTGGTCCCCTCCATGCATCACTTGTTGCCATATCAAAATTTTGGCTTTGTTTATGCTATAGTTATAATTAGAAGTTATATTATTTTAGCAGTGATTTAATCCTAGTTTATTAATGAAGGATGTAGATTTTTCCGCTGAAAAAAAGGGTACGAGATAAAATGCCTACTCTATGTTTCCCCAAGCGAGCTTAAGTTCAAATTGGGAAGGAGATTCATGTGTGAGTATAGTCGAGCATTAGAGAGAATAAGATACATAGGAGTTATGGATTATACATAATAGCTTAAACTTTTAGGTTAAAATTTAATTTTTAGTCTCTATTTAAAGCTCATTAACTCTTGATTAGGTCTGATTACTCTCAAACAAATGGTATCAAAGCCATCGATATATTATCGTTCTTTCAGCACTGACTAGAATGTGCTCAACATTCTTTCAGTAAATCGATATCATCATTTTTTTTTATTGTGAGAGGTTGTAAATTTGAAGAGAGCTCTCCTTCTCACGTCATATATCATTTTTTATCGATGTTTCATTTTTAAGTACATTTTTTTTGAACTGAAGAAGCAGGAATAGACTTCCTGCTCATAAAATTTTATTTATATCAGAAATCATACATATAAGCAACTATACTTAGCACACCCAAAAGGAGGCCAGTATACAGTAGAACAAGAAGAAGGCCAGAAACAGAAGATAACACCATCAAAAACAAAAGAACAACAAAAGATTCACTACACCAGTAAGACTTAAAAAACTTTATATTGTTTTGGTCCTAATCACTGCTCCTCTAGAAGAGAGCTACTTAGAAAGGATCTAACCACTTCAAAAGACTTGCCTGAACTGCTAATCTGCAGAGAAATTATCTCCCACCTCTGCTGCAGCTTTTGTCTTTGCAATTTCGTCGAATTTCAGCTTAATTGCTGCCCTTCTGATCCTTTTTGCCAGCTTATCTTCATGTGCACCTGTCCAATGAAGGGTATACCTAGCCACGTTAGCAGCTACAAGTTCTGGATTTTGCTGAGAATCTTTAAAGATGAAGTAATTTCGACTGTTCCAGATCCACCAACATAAACATGGGAGAACCACCTTCCAAATACAACTTATATGAATACTGTCTGCTGTTGGTGCTTTAAAGAGAATCAAATCATGCATGTTATGCGGCAAAGTGGCTAAATCAATACTAGGAAAGAGTAAAATCCATATTGAAGAAGCAAAAGGGCAAGTAATGAATAAATGATCCTGGCTCTCCACTTCAAGGTAGCAGAAAGGGCACCTTGGATCACCTTTCCATCCCTTAGAGACTAGGTTTGCCCTTGAATTAAGCTTGTTGTTACTCACGAGCCAAAAGAAAACTTTCACCTTCAGAGGGATAGGAGATTTCCAAACAAACTTGTAGAATCTAGATAAACACCCACCTGATATAATGGAAGAGTAAAGAGATTTTACAGAAAATTTTCCTGTTGCATTGAGCGGCCACCATAAGGAGTCCGGGGTTGTAGAGGAACTACAATCAAAGGAGCCAAAACTGGAATGCAGGTCAATGACCTCTCTCTGATCCTCCGTGGTAATACCTCTTCTGAGGATGGGATGCCACTGCCAAACTTGGTTTTGAAGATAACCCTGAGATGAGATGTTGCAACCTTTTGAAAAAGCAAGGGAAAACGCCTTTGGGAAGAGACTGCTTAAGGAGTTTGAACTAATCCATTTGTCATACCAGAAACTACATGTCTTTCCATTACCAACGTTCCATCTCACAAAGAATTGAAAGACTGGGTACACAGAACTTATGTCCTTAATCAAGTTAGATGATTTAAAACTTGATATGGACACTACAGGATTGGATCCATCCTTAGAATATAAGGAGAAGATCACTTTACTAATGAACGAGTCCCTGTCAAAGATTTTCCAAATCCACTTAGATAAGAGGGAGATGTTGAAGACTTGGAGATTGATTATACCCAATCCCCCTTCCTGTTTCGGTCTGCATACTAGTTTCCATGAAGCCAGACACTTGATGTTAGAGTGGATGTTACTCCCATTCCAAAGAAAACTTCGTCTGATTTTGTCTATTTCTTGAATCAGCCACTGAGGGAATTTGAAAAAAGAGATATAATAAAGAGGGATAGAGGAGAGGACTGAGTTTACCAAAGTGAGGCGTCCCCCTATAGATAAGTGTTTATTTTTCCAGAGGGACAGTTTCTTGGAGAGAGAATCAAGGAGAGGCTGCCAGTCTTTTTTAGATAAAACTCCTTTTTTAAGGGGAAGACCCAAATAGGAGGATGGTAAAGATCCCAGAGAACAGTTGAAAAGACTAGCTAATCGGGGAGCCTTTTTGTGGGATCTACCAAGGTAGAAAAGATGTGTTTTGTTGTAATTGACCAGCAAGCCTGAGATATGTGCAAAGATGAGAAGAATTGCTTTAAGGGTGGACATGTCTGAAGGGGTTGCTCTGGAAAAGATAATTGTGTCATCAGCAAACTGAAGCGACCTAATGTTGTTAAGTTCTCCTTTCAGCTGGAGATCAGAAAGATCCCCCGAAACAACACTAGACCTTATCATTTTATTTAGAACATCAACAACCAAGAGAAAAAGCATGGGGGAAAGGGGATCCCCTTGTTTCAAACCCCTATGACAGGAGAAGAACTTGGTAGGAGAACCATTAACCAGAACAGCTGATTTGGATCCCCCGAAGCAACACTAGACCTTATCATTTTATTTAGAACATCAACAACCAAGAGAAAAAGCATGGGGGAAAGGGGATCCCCTTGTTTCAAACCCCTATGATAGGAGAAGAACTTGGTAGGAGAACCATTAATCAGAACAACTGATTTGGAGGATGAAAGGATGTGTTTGATCCAGAGACACCAATTCTGACTGAAACCTCTAGCTTGCAGGATGGATAGAAGAAAATCCCAATTAACACAATCAAAAGCTTTGAAAAAATCAACTTTTATGGCACATATTTCCTTTTTTCTTGAAGAGCAGAAATTAATCATCTCATGAGCTAGCAGAATAGAGTCAAGGGAAGATTTTCCTTTTTGAAAGGCAGATTGGGAGGGATCCACTAGGAGATGGATAACCCTACTAAGTCTATTAGCCAGGATTTTGGAAATGATTTTACAGGAACTGTTTATGAGGCTAATAGGTCTGAAATCTTTTGGTGAACAAGCATCTTCTTTCTTAGGGATTAGGCAGATATATGAGTAGTTAATATTGTGAATGGATTGAGGATGAAGAAAGAAGTTTTGAGTAAAAGATATGACATCATTTTCTAGGGTGTTCCAGAAAGATTGGAAAAAAAGCAGAGGATGGCCGTCGGGGCCTGGTGATTTGTCTGGGTGGAGGTCAAAAACTGCTGTTTTGATTTCCTCAGAAGTGAAGGGGAGATCTAGAGAAGATAGATCTGTTGGGGCTGAGGGGTATAAAGCCTTCCAATCAACTGAAAGCCTAGCTACTGGAGGTTTACGGAAAAGGTTAGAAACTGAAAGCCTAGCTACTGGAGGTTTACGGAAAAGGTTAGAGAAGAAATTTAAGAAGGCTCTTTTCTTTTCTGACTCTGAGGAGATGAGACAGTCATTTTCTATGAGGTAGGGGATAAAGTTTTTCCTTCTTCTGTGGGATGCAAAGTTGTGAAAGAATCTAGTATTGTTATCTCCCTCTCTTAGCCACTGAATCCTAGACCTTTGTTTCCATTTGATTTCTTCTGAATTGGCAAAGGCAAGGATATGATCTTTCAATTCACTTCTGAGGATGGTTTCTGAATGAGAAAGAGCTCTGGATTCTTCAGTCAAGTTGAGGGAATCCAGCTGGGATACAAGAGAGGAGAAAAACTTGGGATGGTTGCTACGACTGTATCTTTTCCACCATTTGATTCTCCTCTTAATGAGCTTAAGCTTGAAGGGGAGAGAGAGGGAGGAGGTAGCTTGGGGTGAGAAAGAATTCCAGCTAAAGGAAATGAAAGGACTGAAAGAGGGGTCAGATAGCCAGAATTTTTCAAATCTAAAGAGAGGAGTGGGTTGATGAGATTCTGTATCTAGGATGATAGGACAATGGTCTGAGCATGGGGTTGGGTACGCAGACTGAACCATGAGGGGGAATTTAGATACAAATTCAGAAGACACAAGGAATCTATCCAACCTTGCTAACACAGGAGGAGATCTGCAGTTTGACCACGTAAATTTCCTCCCACACAAAGGAAGGTCGGAGATTTGAAGAGAAGTGATGAGATCATTAAAAATCTCAATATCCTTGAGGGAGCCTGAGCGACCACTCCTTTCGGCCAGGGAGAGGGTCATGTTGAAGTCCCCAAAGACCACCCAAGGAATGGAGATAGAAGATCTGATTCTACTGAGTTCCCACCAGCAGACCTCCCTGTCGGCCGAATCACAGGGAGCGTAGATCGAAGTGACAGCAAAGGACCAATTTGACTGGGAATGGGTAAGAAAAGCTGTCACTGAGAAGATACCTATAGATGAGGAGTGACACGAGAAGATGTTGTCATTCCAACCTAGAAGGACTCCTCCTCTAGACTCAACTGCATCTAAGGAAATCCAAGAAGAGATGGACCCACTCCCTAAAGACTTGAGGGTGGAGGGTCTGATAGAGTTCATTTTTGTCTCTTGCAGACCAACAACATCTAC
The DNA here is from genome assembly GCF_001876935.1 of Asparagus officinalis. NCBI lineage: Eukaryota > Viridiplantae > Streptophyta > Magnoliopsida > Asparagales > Asparagaceae > Asparagus > Asparagus officinalis. The sequence goes on from NC_033796.1 coordinate 12,000,355, forward strand.
TTTGGCTAACTGTAAATGGTTCTTGACCAATCTTCGCTTAGCTGGGTGATTTAGACCCCTGACATTCCATGAGCCTAACTTCATTACAAGAAGAAGGGGGTGGCAACTTGATGAGCAGATGAAACTTAGGAAGGGATGGCCCTAGATACCTCCATGATTTGGATATCTCTAAGTCCCTGAGGGTCAACCGGTTCTTTCATTCCACAGTTAACAGAAATTTCTCCCAAGCGATCGATGCTAAAGGAGTGAAGAGGCTGAGTAGAAGAAGATGAGACAGATTTGCTTTTAGATTTACCTGGGTGTTTGCCCCTTTTCATCAACGCTATGTGCTTCTGAATAGGGAGGATCTTCTAGGAACCTTTCGATGATTTCTTTTTGAGGGCCTTGGAGGGCTTCTTTCTGAGCTCAAAACCAGGAGGTTGGTCTGATGAGGATACGATATCCATAGAATCAGATGATGAAATACACATCCCCTGGTTCCCTGCTGAAGGCGAGGGAATAGATCTAGCATCCTCTGATTGAGAAAGAACAGGCTTCAGAGACTCCCAGGAAGCCTTGTCGATCTTGATCTTCACTCCTTTAAAAAGGATCTCTACCAACTCTGGAACTGGTGATGCGTCTGGGGAGGGAGCTGTCGGCCGAGGATTCTCAACTACCATAGGGCTCTTGCCTTTGGGGTCCTCAGGGGGAGGCTGTGGGGCTAACTCTGCTTTATCTGCCGGGGCTCTAGCTAACTTAGTGGAATCAGAAGAACCTTGCAGGGGTAAAATGGCTGAGGGGCAGGTGTTAGAAGAATCCGGCCGAACTCCCTCATTGCGGATAAATGCTTCGTATGTATCTCTACATTTCCCCTGGGTCGAAGGGAGGGGATCGCCCACTATCCTCAGACGAACTGAACCCTCCATTCATTTTCATTTTTAAGTACATGATTTAACAACTTCAGAAAGTTGCAAATATATAGCATAAGCTTATCAAATTAATCAATACATAATTAATCATTAATTAACAACATTTCTATTCCTATAAGATAAAAGGTAGGTCATCATTTGTTCACTTTAAGAATTGGGTGGTTCTCTTCTTCAACTCTGATTACTCGTGGGATAGCTATGGTTGAAATTGAATGTATCTATATCGCAATATTTATCCTTATGTGTAAATATATCATGAAAAACATTAACCCATTATGTACTGGATGGTTATGTGTAACAATTCAATTATTCTCAAAAAGAGAAAATGAAAATGAATGATCCGTCAAGATATCCAATATCAACTATGATCATGACTTTATCGTGTCGTCATCAAATTAAATAATTAACTATCAATCTTTAGTGAAGGTGAATGACTAGATTCCATCTTCTTTACTACAATATATTAGAATAGAAAACGTCTTCAAATGAAATAGAATCCTTAGTATAATCCATCAACAAAACCCATTGACATCTCGAAGATCTGCTACAATCATGATGGTATCGATTAAGATTTTATAGTTGGAGCATATCTCCATCAAATATTTCCATTGAAGTATAAAATTCAGTCCTAGCTAGCTAACCTAGCTTACATCTATTTAAGATAATTACTATTTAATATACAAAATCATCTAAGGTTCGGTTTTGATACACAGATTACAGGTCTAATAAGACTTCAGATGTGTATATGAGCGAGAGAAAGAGAGACGTGGAGATGCATGAAACGACCCCTCCAAAAGCAAATACAAAAGCACCTAGTACCTAGTAAATAGAGAGAAAAATCTTAACAAGATGGACATTTACTTTCAAAGTCGCTAGCTCTTAAATCTAAAATAACCTGCTAAATTATCTTAAAAACACCCTCATTGAATTTCAACAGTTTAATATTAACAACTTACAATAAAACGTAGTGACTTAAGGCAAAATATAGCAACTTACAAAAAGTAGCAAACGGGAAAATAGCAACTAATAACGTATAACCAAGGGACTATATTGTAATATGCAGGACTAATTTGTAAATGTATAATATTATGATTAATATATATAAGACAAGAGAGACTCCCATCAAGGGTTACGGGAATCTTATACTTCTAACGCACTTCTCTCTCTTTCATTTCCTTTCATGGTATTAGAGCTTGGTTTGAAACCCTTAACTATTGACGCAGCGCAGAAGTGATAACTTTGGAATCCACCAAGGGTGTTTTCTAAATCCACAAAGAACGATCTCCAAATCCATGAAGAACTTCGAATCCACAAAGAAAATATTGAAAAAGTAATTTTATTGATGAAAATATATTATTCTTTGGGTTACATGACTCTTCCTTATTAAATAGAAAATTAAATAAGACTTCTAGTAAAATTAGAATTACAAAAAAAAAAATAGTCAATTTTTTGGCGGGCGTTCTCCCGACGCACATTAGAAGGCGATTTTCGTCTTGCTAATTTGCGCCCCCGCCTAGATCTATGGCGAAGAAAAAAAGAAATAGCGGTGCTAAGATCCTCAACATAGGATTGAGAGCTTCAAATTCTTGTCTAAATGCTCTAGATAATCAATCTGATGCAAAATCGATCGAAGAAGATGAAGATTCTGATCTGGAGATTATGAAATCTACTGGTCCTAGAGGAGAGAAGAAGAAGGTCTTGATGTCTGATATCCTAAGTTCTGGATCTTTCTTGGGGAGCTCTGTCAATATTTTGGGGAGTTCTGGCAATGGAAGCTCGTCTCAATCTCAAGAACTGGAGAAGTCTCATCTCTGTGAGTCTTCATCCTCTGATAAAAAAGTTTGTAGTTCTACAAGGAATTCTTGGGCTGATGATCTTGATTTGGAAAATTCTAACAATTCTAGAAAGATTCTTGAATCTGTTAATTCTTTGATTCTTGATTCTCAAACAATTGCAAATCCTGTTACCGTTTCTTTGGATTCTGATGGAAATATTCCTGAAATGATTAAATCTGTGGAGAATTTTCCCAAAGAAAGTACTAATGATGATATTCTTGGAGATGATTTCCCGCCTCTCAAGAATTCTAAAGACATGCCTAAGCCTGATCCTGTTTTTGACAAGAAAAGTTGGATGAGTGTTTTTGCTGATAACAGAAAGCCTGGAATGGGATTTAATTTGAATTATATACCACCAGAGACTTCAGATTCTATGGCTTTTGATGATGATGAATGGAATGAAGGTATCTCTTTTTGGAAATTCTCTCTAATTGGACAGGTCTTGGGGCTAAATGCCAAATTCAGAGCTATGGAAACTTATGTTACTAAAGTCTGGGGAAATTTGGCGGCTCCCGATGTTTGTCTTCTCAAACCTGGTTTTTTCCTGTTCAAATTTAAAAGCATGGAGGAAATGAGGAGTATTTTGGAGAATGGTCCATGGTTTTTTGGCTCAAGACCTATACTATTGAAACCTTGGTCTAATGATGAAGATATGGAAAAGAAAATGAGTGTGTATATCCAGTATGGATACAGCTACCAGGCTTGAGACTGAATCTATGGAATGAAAAAAGCATTAGTAAAATTGTTAGTGTTATAGGCAAGCCTATTACCACTGATAAACTTACAGCCAATAGGCAGAGACTTGTCTATGCAAGAGTTTTGGTTGAAGTTAACATGCCTTCTCCTCTTCCTGAGGAAATCAATATTCAGGGACCAAATGGGAAAAAAATTCTGCAGAAAGTTTTTTATGAATTAAAACCTAGATGGTGTGATGTGTGTAAAATGGTGGGGCATGATACTTCATTTTGTAAGAGGCAGACTAGAGTTCAAAGATGGAGACCAAAGCAAAGAGTTGATCCTCCTGATATTACAAGGAAATCTGATATAGATGTGACTCCTGTGCATGTTGTGCACAATCTGGATGCTGGGGGATTGGAAATAGGAAATATTCCACCTCCTAATACTGGAAAAACTAGAGTGAATTCAGATATGCCTCTTGTGCACGTTGTGCACTTTCAGGGGGATGAAAAACTGTTAGAAGGAAATGTGACTCCTACCTATATTGGAAAATCTGGAATGCCTGGAAGTGAAACTAATATTCCTCTAATGCATGTACAGGATGTGCAAACTCAGGGTCAGGAGTTAAGGACCCAATCTGGTGATCAAGCACAGGTAATCAATACTATGATGCTGGGTGGGCAAAATCTGGGCAGTCTAGTTTTACCTGTGCATGATGTGCATGCTCAACTCTCAAATGATGATACCTGGACACTTGTTCAAGGCAACAAAACTAAGAAGTCTACTCAAGGAGTTCTAAACTTGGAAAAAAGTAACTATAACCCCTCTAATTCTGAAAGAAGGGGGGGGGGACTTTTTTAATGAATCTTTCTTATTGGAATGTGAGAGGATTGAACAAGTCCTCTAAACATCACATGGTGAGGAATCATATAATGCAATACCATCTATCCTTTGTTGCTCTGATTGAAACCAAAATAAAGGAATCATTGATAGTTCCTACTGTTATGAAAATTGCAAAAAATTGGAATTGGTTGTCAAATGTCAGTGGATCAGGTAAAGCTAGAATTATCATTATTTGGGATCCAAGTTTCCTTGATGTTTAGGTTTTTAAAATGTCTGATCAGCATATTACCTGCTCAATAAAGTCCCTGGATGGTAGATTAAACTGCATTAATTCAGCTATCTATGGCTCTAATCAGCTGGAAGCAAGGAGGGATCTCTGGTCTGATTTAAGACAGATATATCATAACATTGGTAATGCTCCTTGGCTCCTTTGTGGTGACTTCAATGCCATGATCAACAATGATGAAAAGCTAGGTGGAATAACTCTATCTGATAATGATACTAGAGATTTCAACAGCTTTATAGAGGATTGTAATCTCAATCATCTTAAAACCCTGGGCTGTTTTTACACATGGAAAAACAAACAGGATGCAAGCACAAGGATTTGGAGTAGGTTGGACAGGGCATTGATCAATGATACCTGGATTAATATGTATAATTTCAGTCATGTGGAATATATGCTTCCTAGTTGCTCTGACCACTCTCCTGCTGTGGTTTCAGTCTATGATGACTTGATACAAGGAAAGAGGCCATTCAAGTTTTTCAAAATGTGGACCAAACATGAACATTTCATTCCTACTGTCTCAAAAACCTGGCAGTTGTCATTTCAAGGCTACACTATGTTCTCAGTTTACTCAAAGCTCAAAATATTGAGGAAGGAATTAAAAGATTTGAACAAGAGGCATTTTCATAATATTAGTGAACAAGTCCAAAGAGCTAAAGCTGCTTTAGAGGAAGTCCAGAGAAATCTGCAAACAAACCCTCTCAATACTGATATTATCTTGTACAATTATAACAAGCTTCATGATTGTGAACTATCTTTCTATAAGCAAAAGGCCAGAATAGCATGGAGTGTGCATGGTGACAGGAATTCTAATCTTTTTCATAGCATTGCAAAATCAAATAGACATAACAATAGAATCCTTGTCCTCTATAGCAGCAGTGGGGATAGGCTCACTAATGGGGAGGATATAGCCAATGAACTGGTGTAGGCATCGAAAATTGCCTATAGGTCTCCGCGAACGGTTCAGTGTTAAAGAGCGACGATGAACGTCACTATCCGATCCACAAGAGTCTAATTGACGTCGACGAACGACTGAAGTGAATCGACGAGCTACGTAAGCTGATAGGATTTCGGAACAACGAAGACCCGGACCAATCGGGAACCCGACGGTGTTCACGAAAAGGACAACGCCCTTCACGCCTCGATCACTCTAAAGACAATCCAACCACTAGAGCGGATCGAACTCTTCGTCAAACATCCAACGCACCTGAAATCACGCAAATCCGAGTTCGGACGAAGAATCTACAGGGAAAACAATCAAATACACATCAACGGAGTCTCAGAAGTTCCAAAACACCCCAAGGGGTGTCTCGGAAATTCCGAGACACCCCAGGGGTGTCTCGGATTTGTTGAGACACCCTAGGGTGTCTAGGCACCCTAGGAGCCCCCTATTGCCTATAAATAGCCCCCCTTGGGCCTCATGTTTTGGAGGAGGATTTTTGGAGACCCTTGGCGAAGCCCTGCTGCAGTGAAGAGTGTTCGTGCGCTTCAACAAGGAGAGGAGAGGTCTACATCAGAGCCTTCATCACCCGTTCCCTCTTTTACTTAGTATTACCCTTCGCCGGTAATCACTAAGAAGAGCTGATATCTTGTTTTAGCCGAGATAGACGCTTAAAGCTTCTAGATCTCACGCGGATCGACGAAGCTCTGTCCGATTTTCTCGGAGCAGATCTGAGTGCCCGGTGGTCCACGGATATTGACGTCCCCGTCACAGGCAAAAGACCCACGCAAGCAAGAGACGATAAACGGATCTTGCGTTTGTTTAAAGAGAGTTGTAACCTGTTTTTTGTTTTCATTGTGTAAGAGCCTTATAAAAAGGCGATTTCTTTTTGTTTCATTGTAATGATCTAAGTTGTAATGAACACAGCAATAAATACAACAGCTTTCTCCGCAAACAAGCTGGCGACCACAGTGGGAGCCAACGGCATCGCTACCGAGGCCGTCGTGACGCAACCAGCATTCAGGATCCGGGTGAATGAAGAATACGAGCTCGATCGACAATAGTTCAAAGAAGACCTCTCTCCCTCCTCCTCCAGATCCGCCTCTCCGAACAGGCACAGAAAGGTAACCTCTTCCAGAAATATTTGCAGGACCGTCGGCTCGAGGATCCAAGACCCTGTTGCCGCCAGATCCGGGCTCCTCCCCTACCGAAGAGGTGGCTTCTGAAGACGCTCCAACATTGTCAAAGAGAGCACGTCAAAGGCGGCGTCAACGCCTTGCTCGTCAGCTGGCCAAAGCTTTGGAGCCGATGGATGAGATCCGCTACAATGAAGATCTCAAGTCCAGACATCGCCAATAGCAACAATGGCAAACAACCAGCCCCTCCTCCAAAGCAGAAACGAACAAATGGGTTCATGTCAAAAGAACCTGTTCTACTCTCGAGGAGCGAATCCAGAAGCGCCGCGCCTTGCGTGCGCATGCCCGGACCCTTATGCGAAAAGCACAAGAAACGCAAAGGGAAAAGGCAGTTAAGAGATCGCCGAGATCCAAACAAGTTTGGGTGCCAAAAGCCAAATCAGCACCTAAGACAAAAGCAGGTGACGTTGTTCTCCGGCCTTTATCAACTATAAATCCCGAACCTCCAGTGGGGCCCCACTGTAGCGGGGACGTCACCAAGTTTAAGAATCCTCTGAAGGATCGTATCGGCGCTCTACCCGAGAATCGAGGAAAAGCGCTCGTTAAAGAAAGCCCTAGATCGTTGAAGGAGTTTCAAGCCAACATCCGGAATGGGAGTCGTACGCGACCTCCTCACAAGGTGATTTCTGCAACGGCCCGCTTGCCGGTGCGTACAAAAAATCAGGAGCCCGTTAAGGTTTCACCCTCACAAAGGCGTGATTCCAGACGTGTGACTCCTGTAGAGGCCAACAAGGTAATGTTTACTCAGAAGAAGACGCGTCAGACAAATGAACGCGTTATACCTGAGAATCCATGTAATCAGCCGATAGGTTACTCCGACCGCAACGTCGATGAGTTGTACTATCAGGCTGGGGGTGCAAATAAAGCTCGAAAGAGAAGTACCCAGGAGGCGGACTCTCGTTGTCCGTGTATCAAAATTATCAGGGCAGTATTATCAACATGTAGCTGCCCCAAGACCGCTCCGCAGAGGGTCTCGATATTCGAGGGAATCTCCAATGGAACGACGAAGCCCAAATCAGGGCATTTCCACCAAAGAGGATCGGTTGCTCGAGATGATGAATTCCCAGAAGTTACCATCAACATGGTCAACAAGGGAAAATCTCCAATTGTTCCAAGTGGTTCCTACCCTAATTTCTCTCTAGGGAGCAGAGTCAATGCGAGAATAGCTCAACTTCAGCTAGAAGCCGTCGGAGATAACGACGACCATGGGATCCATGAAGAAGTCCATTCCGATGATGAACTCTCAGATTCTTATTCCGCTCTCGCCTCTGACGATACAACGTCTAGCGTAGGGCAAGCTCAAGAAGTGTTCATGGTCAACACCGAGCAGATAGCCAAAATCATTGAAGAAGCCCTGGCTAAGCAGAAGGAAATCTTCAAGTTCGAAACGGAAATGGCTATGCAAGAGATGAGACAAATGCACGACCAACAAATCCGAGCTTTGTCGAACCAGCTAGTTGAATCCAGCCGTCGTACCCAGAACGTCGCAGTTGATAGCGATCCGGAAGTGGACGAAATCATCATGGCCGACGCACCGCCCAAGAGTACTGGGGGTGGACCCACCAGTAATGATAACACTGGGGGTGGCCGTATTATTCCTCTCGAAAATTATCCAAAACAGGATATCGATGAGGCTGAAAAGATGAGGGAGCTCGAAAGAAAAATTGACGCCCTGATGTCTGCTCGAGAGGTGAAGAAGACCGGCATTCCGTGTCCTTACCCAAGAGAATGGGAATCGATAAGTTCAACCTGATCAACTTCACGCCGTTCGGCGGGAAGGGCTCGCCCACTCAGCACCTGATTTACTTCAAGTCCCACTTGGGGGCGATTTCGGGCAACGAGCCTTTGATGGTTCGGTCATTCGTTGGCACCCTTCGCGGGCCTGCCTTCGATTGGTACCGCCGTCTCAAGCCCGGAAGCATCAACAGCTGGGAGGACCTGGAAAGCATGTTCCTCGCCCATTTCTTCGATGATGACACCGAGGTGTCGGTCAGGACACTCTTCGACGAGAAACAAAAAGGCGGAGAGTCGGTGGATACCTTCATCAAACGCTTCCGCAATCAGGCAATGAACTGCAAGGATCCCGTCACGGAGGAATTCATCTTGCAGACTTGTCAGAACAACTTGTCCATTAACATTCTGGACGTTATGGGAACAGAGCCGCTCAATACCTGGAAAGATTTGAAGGCTCGAGGAGAACAGGCTGAACGCTTCCTCAGGAGGAAGAAAGCCGAGAGGAGCCAACTGATGGTCAACCCTCTGGATTCGGGTCTCGTACCTCATGATGAAGGGGACGCACCTGCAACAGTTATTGACGATAATCAAACGTCACAACAGCAGTCCCAAAGACAGCAGAAGAATTCGGATCCAATACTCCAAAATGAGTACTCGTTCAAAGACGAAGACGTTCCAGCTATCTTCGAGACTCTTCTCAAAAACAACAAGATCAAGCTGCCACCCATCACGAATCAGGAGGAAGCTGACAATACTGCGGATCCGAAGTACTGCGCGTACCACAGGAGGATCCTTCATCCCACCAAGGATTGCTTTGCTCTCAAGAATAGCATCCAAACCTTGGTTGAAGCTGGCGTCATAACGCTGGGATAAGCCAAATGAGAATGGCAACACTCCGAAGAGTACACGAGTATAAACTGCTTCTCCACACTCCAAAGAGTATACGAGTATAAACTGTTTCTCATCCCTCCAACAAGTGCATGAGGTTAAACTGCCTCCTTACACACTCCGACAAGTATAAGAGTATAAACTGCTTCTCAATCCTCCGACCGGTATAAGAGGTTAAACTGCTCCCTGATACTCCAATAGGTATACGAGTCTAAACTATTTCCTACCATTGACGGGAAGTTCCTGGAAGATATTACGCTAATATTCTTAAGGATAACCCGGTCGGATAACAAAGTCAAACCCAGTTCTAAGAGAGAAGCTGGGGGTGGATAATCCAATGTATCGGGAAGTTCCCGGAAGAATACCACATGGGTATTCTTAGGGATAACCCAGTCATTGTGGAATTGACAAATAAGAAATCTGCATTCGAACTCTGAAGGTCAGAATGTCTCTTCTTATTCTTATCAGAATTCTCTAACTCTTATGAGTTATTTTTGTGAGATGAGATCTAATCCTCTGATGGGTTAATCTTTCCTCACCAAACCATCCGCTGATCAAATTAAACGACAGCGGATCCACCAACATTTCTATTTTCCCGTCATTGGCATTTCTCAGACTTAACGTACTAGGTCCTAATCGCCTAGCATTAAAGTCTCCCTTTGAATGATAATATGAGTTGGCACTTTCTTTGCTACCCGTAGTCAACTTTCTTTCTGGTCAAACCTATAAAAGTTAGGGCCAAAGTCAAAATCCCCTCTCGATTCCTCCAATGAACGAGAGGTCCACTTTCAAATCGAGTGATCAAACCTTCCGACAGTTAGGGTCATCTCAAACTCCTGCTTGGTCAAACCTTCCTACAGTTAGGACCAAAACCACAATTCATTCTCGATAAACGCGAAATTTATCTTTAGTTCGGTAGTCAAACCTTCCGACAGTTAGGGTTATCCGAATCTTTCCGATTCTCGGAGTGGAGATACCACTCTTAGTTTCATCCTTCCGGATTCTGGGGGTGGAGATCCCACCTCGAGTTTCCTTTCCAGCTGAAGATAGAATATAAAATTCTTCCTCGTCAGCACCGGAAGATAGAATATAAAATTCTTCCTCTCCCGTTTCCTTTCCAGCTGAAGATAGAATATAAAATTCTTCCTCTTCAGCACCGGGAGATAGAATATAAAATTCTTCCTCTCCCGTTTCTCAGTCTGTCTTTCCTCTTGGAAAAGACACAATTCTCAACTTTCAATCCGGGCACTTGGTGCACGGAGAATTTTATCTCGACTCCTAAATAGAGATAAGCCTACGCCTGACACGCGTTGCCGGTTAGTCTTTGACCGTAAAAAGGACAAAAGACCACATATTCAACATTGTGGCAGGTTGTTATTAATAACACCATAATCCGTGCTTCACACGCACGGGGAATTTCATCCTGAATCCTAAGAAAGGATATGCCGACGCCTAACACGCGTCGCCGGTTTAGTCTTTCCCCGTAGAAAAAGACACCAGAGTTCGATTCTGGGGTATTTTATCCCGAAGCCTAAGGAGGGATAAGTCAACGTTTAATACACGTTGCTGGGTAGCCTATTCCCATGACAACGGCGAAGTCTATGTATTCAAAGTCATAGCAACAAGTCTTAGAGGATTCAATGTCGTATCACTAAAAGAGTTAACTCTTTTAGCTTAACGTCACATGTGGAACGGACTTAAACAATCCGCATGCTAGCCCGACTCAAACGGTAGTCGGTAAAGGTTTATCAAACCCGTTGATGGCTGAGGGTTTGCCAAAAATCCTATAAATACGAGAGTCATTAGCGCACCAACTCCACTAGTTGGTCTCGTGACTTGAGCATCCAACAAGTTCAGGATAAAATCCACACAGCAGATGAATCAGCCTTAACAAGTTGGTCCTGCAACCCCAACATTTGGGACCGCCATGCTCCAATACCTTAAGAGCTTAAACTGTGTATACTCCAGCCTAGGTCAACGCCAATCAACGCGTTGCAACCAGAGTCAACGTTCGACGATCCAAAACCCTAAGGGTCAACGCGGGTCAACGCGTAACCCTAGGTCAATGCTAGTCAACGCGTTGCAACCAAAGTCAACGTTTGACGATTCAAAACCCTAAGGGTCAACACCGGTCAACGCGTAACCCTAGGTCAACGCCAGTCAACGCGTTGCAACCAAAGTCAACGTCCGACGATCCAAAACCCTAAGGGTCAACGCCGGTCAACGCGTAACCCTAGGCCAACGCCAGTCAACGTGTTGCAACCAAAAGTCGACACATAGTGGTCCGAAACCCTAAGCCAGTACAATGTGGCGGAGGTAGTTCAAAGTCAACTCAATGACACGAGCCAAACTCAATTCATCAGCTGCAAACTCGAGTCTCCGACGACGGCCAAGCGATAAACGCAGCGCCGGAAGAACCTTGGCTATTCGTCAAAGCATCGAATAGACCGAAAAATCGAAGGAGCCAAGAGTTGAAGCTAACCACAGGTCCTTATGCCGACTGAAGGCCAGACCAAGCACATCCAAAGTATTCCAGCCTCTTCTATAAAAGAAACGAGTCCAGAACACTTTGGAGGGGGTATCTGTAGGCATCGAAAATTGCCTATAGGTCTCTGCGAACGGTTCAGTGTTAAAGAGCGACGATGAACGTCACCATCCGATCCAAAAGAGTCTAATTGACGTCGACGAACGACTAAAGTGAATCGACGAGCTACGTAAGCTGATAGGATTTCGGAACAACGAAGACCCGGACCAATCGGGAACCCGACGGTGTTCACGAAAAGGACAACGCCCTTCACGCCTCGATCACTCTAAAGATAATCCAACCACCAGAGCGGATCGAACTCTTCGTCAAACATCCAGCGCACCTGGAATCACGCAAATCCGAGTTCGAACGAAGAATCTACAGGGAAAACAATCAAATACACCTCAACGGAGTCTCAGAAGTTCCAAAACACCCCTGGGGTGTCTCGAAAATTTCCGAGACACCCCAAGGGTGTCTCGGAAAATCCGAGACACCCTAGGGGTGTCTCGGAATTTCCGAGACACCCCTGGGGTGTCTCGGAATTTCCGAGACACCCCTGGGGTGTCTCGAAAATTTCCGAGACACCCCAAGGGTGTCTCGGAAAATCCGAGACACCCTAGGGGTGTCTCGGAATTTCCGAGACACCCCTAGGGGTGTCTCGGATTTCTTGAGACACCCTAGGGTGTCTAGGCACCCTAGGAGCCCCCTATTGCCTATAAATAGCCCCCCTTGGGCCTCATGTTTTGGAGGAGGATTTTTGGAGACCCTTGGCGAAGCCCTGCTGCAGTGAAGAGTGTTTGTGCGCTTCAACAAGGAGAGGAGAGGTCTACATCAGAGCCTTCATCACTCGTTCCCTCTTTTCCTTAGTATTACCCTTCGCCGGTAATCACTAAGAAGAGCTGATATCTCGTTTTAGCCGAGATAGACGCTTAAAGCTTCTAGATCTCACGCGGATCGACGAAGCTCTGTCCGATTTTCTCGGAGCAGATCTGAGTGCCCGGTGGTCCACGGATATTGACGTCCCCGTCACAGGCAAAAGACCCACGTAAGTAAGAGACGATAAACGGATCTTGCGTTTGTTTGAAGAGAGTTGTAACCTTTTTTTTGTTTTCATTGTGTAAGAGCCTTATAAAAAGGCGATTTCTTTTTGTTTTATTGTAACGATCTAAGTTGTAATGAACACAGCAATGAATACAACAGCTTTCTCCGCAAACAACTGGTAGCATATTATAAAAATCTCATGGGAAAGGCTGTCAACACTATACCCCTAGACAGAGATATCATTAACTCTGGTCCTTGCCTAAATGATTCTAATATCAAGGAACTAGCAAAGCCAGTTTCTAGGGAGGAAATAAAGGCTGCTATATTCTCTATGTCAGATGAAAAAGCCCCAGGCCCTGATGGATACAGTGTGTCTTTCTTCAAAGCTGCTTGGCCAGTCATTGGAGATGAAATTACCTTGGCTATTAAGGATTTTTTTCAGGACTGGAAAGCTATTAGGCATTGCAAACTCCACTTCAATCTCTCTTATTCCAAAGGTGCAATGTCCTAAATATCCCTCTGATTTTAGGCCAATCTCCTGCTGTAACTGCATATACAAATTCATATAAAAAATCCTTTCAAACAGAATCAAGCCAATTATGGGTAGTCTTGTTAATGAAGCCCAAACTGCATTTGTGAAGGGAAGACAAATCTCTAGCAACACAATGTTAGCACATGAACTTGTTAAAAACTACAACAGGAAGCATATATCACCAAGGGCCATGCTCAACATAGATATCAGAAAAGCATTCGATACTGTAAGCTGGAGCTTCATTGAAAAAATGCTTATTGGTCTCAAATTTCCAACAGTTATGATAAAATGGATCATGTCTTGTATTACCTCTCCTAAATTTTCAATTTCTCTCAATGGCACACTTCATGGATATTTTAAAGGTGAGCGTGGCTTGAGACAAGGAGATCCTCTCTCTCCTTATCTTTTCATTTTGGTTATGGAATACTTATCAAGGAGCCTCTCTTCCTTAAAAGATGACAGATTCTTTAATTTTCAACCCAAATGCAAAAATCTTAAGATAACCCATCTTATCTTTGTGGATGGTTTACTTCTATTTGCTAAGGGAGATTCATATTCAGTGAACAAAATTTATCAGATTGTCAGAACTTTTGGTATGGTATCTGGATTGGAGGCTAATCCTGATAAATGTTCTATCTTTTATGGGGGTGTTGAGGAATCTGTCAAAGCTACCATATTTGATTCTCTGGGGTTCAATGAGGGGTCATTCCCTGTAAAGTACCTTGGAGTTCCTCTAATCTCCAAAAGGCTATCTCACATGGATTGCAATCCCCTGTTTGATAAAATTTCTGGACAGTTACAAAAATGGACCAAACATAGGAATTTATCTTATGCCGGTAGGCTACAGGTCATCAAGAGTGTGCTACTTGGGGTACAAATCTATTGGACTTCTAGCTACATCCTTCCTGTTTCTGTGCTGCTTAAAATTGATGAAATGATAAGGAGATTCCTATGGAACTCTTCTAAGAACTCTCTGGTTTCATGGAAGACAGTATGTATGGGAAAGGAACAAGGAGGCTTGGGTATTTTTTCAGCACATATCTGGAATTTAGCAACTGCGTTAAGGAATATATGGTTCATACATACAAATAAGGAATCATTGTGGATTAAATGGATACATGGAAACTATCTCAAAAATTCTGATATATGGCAGGTTGAAGCAAGGTCGGGTGACTCTTGGATGTGGAGAAAATTGATTCAAACAAGAGATAAGGCTCTGACAGTTTTTGGAGGATTGGATAGGTTACAGAATCTCATCAAATCCTGTTACAAGGGATCAAAGCTCAAGCTTTCAGCCTTATATGCTGTTATTTCCCCTGTGTCTGATACGGTTCCTTGGTGCAAAACTATATGGGGGAACTTAAATTTTCCTAAGCACTCATTTATCAGTTGGCTGGCTGCACAGAACAGGCTACTAACTCAGGATAGGCTTTTGAAAAGAGGGATTATAAATGAAAATTGCTGCTGCTTATGTGAAGGAAATGTGCAGGAGTCGAGGGATCACTTATTTTTTGAATGCACTTTCTCTTGTTGCATTTGGAATCATATTATGGACTGGACTAATTTCAAAAGGAAAACATCCAATTGGGATCGGTTGATAAATTGGTTCATTAGGTTGAGAGGTAAAGGTCTCAAGCTCAAGATCAAGAGATTAGCTTTGACGGCTACTATATATCACATTTGGAGAGAGAGGAATGCAAGGATCTTTACACAGCAGAAAAAGGACACTGTGCAGCTGATTAAAGCCATTAAAATTGATATTGCTACCATCCAAATAAACAGTCCTTATTCTTCTATTAGAGACTGTTTCCCTGTAGGTTGAGGGAATTGGATATTATGTTCAAGTAATTTTTTGTATCTCAGATTCAAATTCTGAGTATCTTGATATGTACTCAAAGCTCTTACTTGGTAAATGAATAAAATTTTTCATTGACAAAAAAAAAGAATTACAAAAAAATAGAAAATATCAAATTCTATCCTACAAAGCTCCCTATAATAGAGGAGACTCCCTATAATAGAGGAAACAAATCATGAATTAAAATTAAATTTGTTTCCTAATCTAATTTGACTCTAATATTGAATTTATTTCCTAATCTAAATAGACTTCAATTTTATTACTAAAATTAAACTAAAAGCAGATTATTTTTAGATTTCAACCAAAAATAGATATTACTAATGAGATTTTAAAAATTTGATAATCTGGTTGGTTCCGTCTCGTTGAGATAGGTAATTTACATATATATTATGTCAGAATTCGCCTTCTGGATTGAAAAATATGATTGTTTCTTTACGGAAGTCAATAATATGTATAGCTCGTGATTCTCCGAATCCTCCATGAAATTATCTGTTAAGCGTCCTATATCAGTATCTCCTTATTGAAAGAAGCTCAACCCCGAGCTTATATTTGTTAGAATATTAGCTTCATTGATAAATAATTTTTTTCTTTTGCAACGATCAGCATCCGTCTTGTATTTAGTATTAATTTTCTTCATTTGTTCTTTTACCTCCTCTGCTAGGACTTCTTTTGTATCAAACTTGTGTATGAATCTTTTCCAAGACATGTGTATGTAACTAGCAGCATGTGGCTCTGTAGTCGACATGAAAAACTCCTTCAAATATTTTCCTTGTTGCTTCCCATATTCTAGTGTCAACGATATCATCTCACCATTGTTAAAATTATTGATGACTATTGCTTCCAAAAAATAATTTTCTTCCTCATACTCCATACATAATTCTTTCATCTCCTTTATCTCAATCTCTGCACCAAGCAATGCACACATACCATCAATTGACTCACCATCTATTTTATCATTCTCCTCCATCGGGACAATATCAATATGTGTAACATCACTCATGATATCATGTAGAATATTCATCTTCATTAACATATCATCATCAACATTAGGAACCTTAGAATGAATCTTGATGGTGGCAAAATCTTCCTTTCCGGGGATGAGTGTCTTGTTGTTTGCCACTAGAGAAGCCTTCTCCTTAGCAATCTCTAAATTAAATGCCTTCGGTTCTATGATTGACATAATTGGTGAAGTCTTTATTTGTGCTTCCTCGATGCTCTTCACAAATTCAGACTCTTTCTCAGAGATGAATTGAGGTTTCTTAATTTTCCTATAATCATAACTAGTTTGATAACTCTCTAAAAACATCCATGATAAAGGTCGTATGTCATTCTGCTCAAGTTCTTGCTCCACCTTCTTCGCTAGACGGACCGTAGCGGCTAAGATAAAAAAAATCTTTTAAAGACACCTGACATTGCTTGTAGTTAGAAGATAAGAAATGGTCTCTCAATAATTTCTTCATCTTTGCCCATGTTCGAACCGAATCCTTCCCTTGATGGTATTGATTTATCAGTACTTCATCCCACAATGCAGATGTTTTTTCTTTAAACCTGTAGACCACTAATTTAACTTACCAATCTTCTGGGATTATCTTATACTCAAAAAATCCACTTTATCAATCCAATCAAGGAAATCACCAGCATGAAGCTTTTCATTAAAGGATGGTATTTTTAATCTTCTAGTGTCATAATTGTCTTGTCTTTGGTGGTCTCTGCGATCATAACCGTGGCATGAGACTTCATAGTCATCACTATTGAATTTATCATGTAGAGCCGGATCACGTCGTTGGCGACCATCAATGTGATTTTGAACTCCTCTCATGTTCAGACGATCCACTATCGACGCAAGTCATTCTATGACAGTCTTCCTCTGATTAACATCGGTCTTCAGCACGTCGAACTCAGTTTGAGAAAAAGGAGCTTCATCATTTGCCATCGGATCGGAGGAACAAAGCTCTAATACCAATTAACACAGTGCGGAAGTGATAACCTCGGAATCCACCAAGGGTGCTCTCTGAATCCACAAATAACAATCTCCGAATCCACAAAGAAAATATTGAAAGAGTAATTTTATTAATGAAAAGATATTGTTCTTTGGGGTTACATGACTCTTCTTAAATAGAAAAATAAATAAGATTCCTAGTAAAACCAGAATTACAAAAAAAATAGAAAGTATCAAATTATATCCTAAAAAGACTCCCTATAATAGAGGAAACTCCCTGTAATAGAGAAAGCAAATCATGAATCAAAATTATATTTGTTTCCTAATCTAATTTGACTCTAATATTGAATTTATTTTCTAATCTAAATAGACTCCAATTTTATTACTAAAAATAAACTAAAAGCTGGTTATTTTTTGATTCAAAACTGAGTATTACTGATAAGATTTTAAAAATTTGACAATCGTGTTGGCTCCGTCTCGTTGAGATATGCGATTTACATATATAATATGCCAGAATTCGCCTTCCAGATTAAAAAATATGATTGTTTCTTTGCGAAAGTCAATAATACGTATAGCTCGTGATTCTCCGAATCCTCCATGAAATTATCCGTTAAGCGTCCTACATCAACTATCCAGGCAAAAGTATAAGACTCCCTTGTTTGGGTCGAAAGTTGATGTTTTCATTGTGATCGAATCTATTACAACTTTGGTCGTTACAATAAACTCAAATAAACATTAAAATGTCAATCTTTTTATAAGATCTCCTTATACAATAAAAATATAAAAAATACAACTCTTGTCAAACAACGTAACGGATGTTTATCACCCGCTGTTTGCGTGGGATCTTTGTCTGTGCCGGGGACGTTGATATATGTGGACCGTCGGGATCAGATCCAATTGACAGATTATGGAATCAAAGCTCCTACTTCACGAAGGAAGTATTCCCTGCAGCGATAATCTTGACCAAGCTAGATTATGGCTCTTCTCGAGATTAAGATTAAACTTAAATCCGGAGGAATATGGTACGGGTCTCAGATTTCTTGAACTCCACTCTTTATGCACAGGAACTCGCTAAGATCTGCTAACCCTCACTATAAATTCGTGGCTCCACTCTCCAATTCGGCAGCGTTTCGCCCTCTTGATCTCCTCCTCCTGAAATGAACCCCTAGACCTGTATTTATAGGCTTCGGTTAGGGTTTTCGGATAAGAATGATGGATTTGATCATATCTTCAGTCAATAACGACCTAACCATGTTTGTGGATGATATCAAGTCAGTTGGGAACCCCTGGAATAGATAAATCCTGAGAAAATCGCTCAAAACCACCAAAAACACGTTTAGGGCTCGGATCTGCGCGATGGGCGCTGTTGACCCGTAGGGGGCACTTGGAGCTGCCTGACAAGTTCGTCTGGCACTTGGAGCTGCCTGACAAGGGTGGCAGGCACTTGGAGCTGCCTGACAAGCCTATCAGGCACTTGGAACCGTCTGACAAGTACGTTCGGTCACTTGGAGCTAACCGACGCGCGCGAGCTGATTGACGTGCACGAGCTGACTGACGAGTGCGCGTTGACTGACGTGCGCGAGCTGATTGATGTGCGCAGTGGCCAATCAGATAATCCTTCTTGACTCGGATGATGACGTTCATCATCTTCTCTTCGCCTCGAGCTACGTGCGGACACCTATAGGTATTTTTAGATGCCTACAGATACCCCCTCCAAAGTATTCCAGACTCATTCTTTTATAGAGAAGTCTGGAATGCTTTGGATAAGATAGGTCTTGTTGTCAATCTCTTCAATATTTGTTGAGGAGATCACGTAGAAGGACCTGTGGATTGTTTCAATTCTTGACCTCTTCAGCCTTCAGTCTATTCAGTATTTTGTCGAATAGATGAAGTTCTTCCGACGCTACGTTTATCGTCTGACCGTTATCGAAATCTCGAACCGAAGTTGATGTATAAGCATTTGAACTTAACTCTTGTCATTGAGCTAACATTGAACTGTCTGTCTTTGTCGAGAATTCATGTCTGAATTGCAATTGAACTCCCTAAAATCATCCTTTAATCCAAAATTTTTCTTTAGCCTTATTTTGGCAAAATTGTCGATGCGTTGACCGGCATCGACCTTTACTGTAACGCGTTGTCCAGCATTGACCTTTGCTGCAACGTGTTGATTGGTGTTAACATAGTTTATACTCGTACGTTTACTGGAGTCTACATAGTTTAAGCTCTTAAGGCATTGGAGCGTAGCGGTCCCAAATGTTAGAGCTACAGGACCAACTATTAAAGCCGATTCATCTGCATGTATGGATCTTATCCCGAAGTTGTTGGATGCTCAAGTCACGAGACAAACTAATGAGACTGATGTGTCAATGACTCTCACATTTATAGGATTTTTGACAAACCCTCAGCCATCAACGGGTTTGATAAGCCTTTACCGACTACCGTTTGAGTCGGGCTAGTATGTGAATTGTTTAAGTCTGTTCCGCATATAATGTTATGCTAAAAGAGTTAACTCTTTTAGTGCTACAATATTAAATACATAAACTTCATCTTTCTCCTGTGAAAAGACTAAATAGCAACGTGTATCAGACGTAGACTTAGGATTTTTGGCAAATCCTTAGCCTTTAACGGATTTGATGTGCCTTTACAGATTACCGTTTGAATCGGGCTTGCATACGGATTGTTTAAGTCCGTTCCGCATGTGACGTTATGCTAAGAGGTTTGAATCGGGCTTGCATACGGATTGTTTAAGTCCGTTCCGCATGTGACGTTATGCTAAGAGAGTTAACTCTCTTAGTGCTACTCCGCATGTGACGTTATGCTAAGAGAGTTAACTCTCTTAGTGCTACGATATTGAATACGTAGACTTTGTTCTTCTCACGGGAATAGACTACCCGACAACGCGTGTTAGGCACTGACTTATCCCTACTTAGGCTTTGGGATTAAATTTCCCAGACTTGGACTCTGGTGTCTTCTTCAATCGGTGAAAGACTAAACCGACAACGCGTGTTAGGCGTTGACTTATCCCTGCTCAGGATTCGGGATAAAATTCCTCATGCATAAAAGGCATGGATTTTTGTTGCTATGATACCGAATACGTAGACTCGGTCATTTTCACGGGAATGAACCACCCAGCAACGCGGGTTAAGCACTGACTCATCCCTACTTAGGCTTCAGAATAAAATACCCCAGATTGGTATTCTGGCATCTTCTTCAATCGGTAAAAGACTAAACCGATAACGCGTGTTAGGCGCTGACTTATCCCTACTTAGACTTCGGGATAAAATTCCTCATGCATAAAAGGCATAGATTTTTGTTGCTACGATGCTGAATACGTAGACTCGGTCGTTTTCATGAGAACGAACCACCCAGCAACGCGGGTTAAGCGCTGACTCATCCCTAATTAGGCTTCAAGATAAAATGCCCCAGATTGGTATTCTGGTGTCTTCTTCAATCGGTAAAAAACTAAACCGACAATACGTGTTAGGCACTGACTTATCTCTACTTAGGCTTCAGGATAAAATTCTTCAGACTTGGATTTTGGTATCTTTTTTAATCGGGAAAAGACTAAACCGGCAACGCGTGTTAGGCGTTGACTTATCCCTACTTAGGTTTCGGGATAAAATTCTCCGTGCGTGGAAGGCACGGATTATGGAGTTGAAGGATGGTGTCTTCTCTTGGGGTAAAGACGAACCCGAAATAGGAGAGGAAGAATTTTATATTCTATCTCCCAAAACCGAAGAGGAAAAATTTTATATTATATCTCCAGTTAAAAAGAAGACTCGAAGTGGGATCTCTACCTCAAGAATATGAAAAGTGAAACTAAGAGTGCGATCTTCACTTCGAGAATAAAAAAGATTTAAATAATCCTAACTGTCGGAAGGTTTGATTATCAAACTAAAGATGAGTTTCTCGTTTATCGAGAGTGAATTATGGTTTTGGTCCTAACTGTAAGAAGGTTTGACCGAGT
Source organism: Asparagus officinalis (assembly GCF_001876935.1). Taxonomy (NCBI): domain Eukaryota; kingdom Viridiplantae; phylum Streptophyta; class Magnoliopsida; order Asparagales; family Asparagaceae; genus Asparagus; species Asparagus officinalis. The sequence goes on from NC_033796.1 coordinate 12,021,518, forward strand.
GGGGGTTTGAGACAATCCTAACTTTTATAGGTTTGATCACTCAATTTGTGGACCTCTCGTTCATTGAAAGAATCGAGAGGGAATTTTGGTTGTGGTCCTAACTGTAGGAATGTTTGACCGAGTGAGGAGTTTTGAAACAATCCTAACTTTTATAGGTTTGATCGCTCAATTTGTGGACCTCTCGTTCATTGAAGAAATCGATAGGGGAATTTGGTTGCCGGTCCTAACTGTAGGAAGGTTTGACCGAGTGAACAGTGAGAGTGGGAGTACAAATTATAATGGGAGTGTTGATTCGTACAAATCACTGAGAGGGAGTTCCTGGTGTTATGTGACAAATACTTAACACAGAGGGGTTTGACATTCGTCAATGATCAAGATGTTAAAATTTCAAATACTATCTCCAAAATTTAATAATAGGAATGTTGAGTGCACAGATGCATCGGAAGTTTGAGTGGATTCAATTGAAATAAATTTTGGTGGTCCAACCGTCAATTAGTCTGATCGGTGGGGGTTTTTGTGGTAGAAGACTGTGAGTCGTCAAACACCAATGAGAGTTTTGTGAGGGAAAATTAATCCAACGAAGTGATCAAATCTCGTCTCAGCAAAAGAGTATTCGGAAATCACAGTGGGAGTTTAGTGTTTATCACTTTATTCGTAATGATCGGGTAATCCCTAAGAAAATTACATGGAGCATTCTTCCGAGAACTTTCCGTTACATGAATCATCCACCCCCAGCTTCCTTCGCGAAACTGGGTCTAACATTATACTTAGTTGGGTGATTCGATTATCCTTAAGAATATCAGGCATGGCACTCTCCAGGAACTTTCCGTGAAAGAAAAGAAACAGTTTAGACTCATATACCTGTTAGAGTTTAGAGAAACAGTTTATACCCGTATACTCTTCGAAGTGTCGGAAGGATTAGTTATACTCTTATACTTGTCGGAGTCTTCATTCGGCTTAATTTAGCGTTATGACGCCAGCTTCAACTAATGTTTGGATGCTATTCTTGAGAGCGAAGCAAGCCTTGGTAGGATGATGGATCCTTCTGTGGTACGCACAGTACTTTGGATCCACAGTATTGTCAGCTTCCTCCTGATTTGCGATAGGTGACAGCTTGATCTTGTTGTTTTCAAGGAGGGACTCGAATATGGCTGGAACGTCTTCGTCTTTGAAAGAGTACTCTTTTTAGAGTCTCGGATCCGAAGTCTTTTGCTGCCTTCGGGGTTGTTATTGCGACGTCTGATTAACATCAACAACTACTGCAGGTGCCTTTTCCTTACCACGGGAGGCGAAGTTCGAGTTCGGAGGATTAGCCGTCGGTTGGCTCCTCTCGGCCTTCTTCCTTCTGAGGAAGTGTTCGGCCCGCTCTCCGCGCATCTTCAACTCTTTCTAGGTATTAGAGGGTGCTACTTCCATAACCTCCAACACGTCCAAAGAGAGGTTGTTGTGACAGGTTTGGAGGATGAAGTCCTCTGTGATCGGATCTCGGCAGTTCATCGCCTTATTCCGAAAGCGCTTGATGAAGTCGTCGACCGTCTCTCCGTATTTCTGTTTCTCCTCGAAGATCATTCTGATTGATATCTCGGCGTTATCATCAAAGAAGTGGGTGAGGAATATGTTCTCCAGGTCATCCTAGCTGTTGATGCTTCCAAGCTTGAGACGGCGGTACCAATCGAAGGCGGGCCCACGAAGGGTGCCAACGAATGACCAAACTATCAGGGATTCATTCTCATAAATCACGCCCAAGTGAGACTTAAAGTAAATTAGGTGCTGAGTGGGCGAGCCCTTCCTATCAAATGGCGTGAAGTTGATCAGGTTGAACTTCATTGGGTACGGGATCGAATCCCACTCCCTTGGGTAAGAACACGGAATACCGATCCTTTTCACCTCTCGAGCAGACATTAGAGCGTTGATTTTGCTCTCAAGTTCTTTTATTTTCTCATCCTCGCTCGTATCAGGCCTTGGACGATTCTTAAGAGGAACAACGGGGCTACCCCCAGTGTTGTCATCTTCAGTAGGACCACCCCTAACATCGTTGTTTTTAGTAGGAACACCCCTAAGCGTCGTTATTTTTAGTAGGGTCACCCCTAGCATTTTGGTTAATGGGAGGGTCATCTGTATTGATGTGTTCATCCACGTCTAAATCGCTACCTGCTTGGTTAGCAGTATTACGACGGCTGGATTCACCAAATTGATTGGACAGAGCCCGAATCTATTGGTCATGCTCTTTCTTCATCCGCTGCATAGCCATTTCTATTTCAATCTTGAATGCCACTTCTGCTTAGTTAGAGCATCCTCGAGAATTTTGGCGATTTGCTCGGTGTTGATCATGAATGCCTCGTGGGATTGTCCTGGGCTGGACACCATTTTGTCAGAAGCGACTGTAGAGTTGGCATCTGATGCTTCATCATCCGAGGATAATCCCCTCTGCATTCTCTGATAATCTCTTTGTCTAATAATTCCCGATCGCAACCGGGTTAGACGATACGACATAAGTGGGTCAGAGCTAGAAGGTCGAATCGACTTTCCCTTATCAGGCATATTTATTGTAACTTTTAGAAGTTTATCACCTTAAACGACCGATTGTTTCTTGCGGAAATATTTTGTCTTGGACTTAGTCGCTCTGTTAGAGATCATCTTAAATACCGAGACCCTCTATGGAGCGGTCTTGGGGCAGCTACACGCTGATAATACTATCCTGATTATCTTGGTACATAGACAATGAAAGCCCATCTCCCGAGATTCTCTCTTTTGAGGTCTGTTCGTACCCACAGCCCGATAGTACAACTCATCGGCATAATGACCGGAGTAATCTATCGTGTGTTGGCATGACTTCTCAGGTATAACGTCATCGTCTGACGAAGACGTTTCCTTCTGAGGACTTATTGCCTTAATGACGTACTCAGGAGTCACACGTTTAGAGCCACACTTTCGTAAACGTGGGACATTAACGGGCTCTTGGACACTGACCCGTAGTCCAAGGTGGTCAGTTACAGGAGTTTTCCTATTATAGAAAGGCTCTGACTTGTTGTGAGGGCGTGTGCGACCCCCAGCTTGAGTAGTTGCTCGGGGTTCAGTCTCCGGACCCAAGCGCTTTTTGATCGAAACTTTACCTCGATCCTTGTACAAAGGACCCAGACGATCCGCCATTAGCTTCTTGCTTTTGAACAAGTCCACGCTGCCGCGAGGCTTCAATGGAAGTATTGGATCAATGAGAGCATAGGCGGAACTCGATGGAACAGGTGCAGAATGTCTCCTATCTTGGCCCTGGCGCGGGTTAGACCCATGGTTAGGAGGGTCAGACTTGAGTGACCCGCGTTATAGAGAGTCAGACTTAAGTGACCCGCAAGCTGGAGGGTCAGACTTGGGTGATCCGCGGGCTGGAGGGTCAGATTTGGGTGATCCGCGGCTTGGAGGGTCGGACTTGAGTGACTCACGGCTTGGAGGGTCAGACTTGGGTGACCCGCGGGCTAGAGGGTCAGATTTGGATGACCCGCGGCTTGGAGAGTCAGATTAAAGTGACCCGTATTTTTTGATCTTTTCGGTCGATGTTTCGTACTTTGGCCTCCAAGTTTGATACAATCTTGGTTGTTTCTTGGCTATGTCCTTCTTCTGTATCTTTTGTGCCTTTTGCACAAGAATTCGCACGTGCGCAAGCAGTGCGCGGTACTTTTGGATGCGTTCCTTAAGGGTCAAATGTGTCCTTCTGACTTGGATCCATTTATTCGTTGAGGACTTAAAGGGTTGGTCATTCGTCCACTGTTGGGGCGCTCGACGCTCCTTGAATTTCAGATCCGCTTCGTAACAGATCCCGTCTACAGGCTCCAAAGCCTTAGCGAATTGGCGTGCGAGGCGTTGGCGCTGCTTTTGACAAGCTCTTTTCGATAAAGTAGGCGCGCCTTTAGTACTCAACTCCTTGATTGAGGAGGAGTTCAGATCTGTAGATCCGGCCTTGTTGGAGGCCGGATGGGCATTGTGAGGTGCGGCTGCAACAACGATAGTAGGAAATTCGCCTTCTTGAGTCTTCAGATCTGAAGACCAGCGGATCTTTCGGGTGAAGGAGACCCTCCTGCGATTGCGATGAGAGGTGGATCTGGAGGAGGAGGAGGATACGTACTCCTCGAACTTCTGTTGGTCGAACTCGTATTCGACCTCTTCAGCCACGAGGATCTTGATCGTCGGCTGCGGCACGACAGCCTCGGTGACGAGACTATTGGCTCCCATTGTGGTCGCCAGCGTGTTTGGGTCAAAAATTGATGTTTTTATTATGATCGAATCTATTACAACTTTGGTCATTACAATAAACTCAAATAAACAAGAAAATGTCGATCTTTTTATAAGATCTCCTTATACAATGAAAATACAAAAAATACAACTCTTGTCAAACAGCACAACGTACGTTTATCACCCATTGCTTGTGTGGGATCTTTACTTGTGCCGGGGACGTTGATATCCATGGACCGTCGCGGATCAGATCCGGTTGACAGATTATGGAATCAAAGCTCCTACTTCACGAAGGAAGTATTCGCTGCAGTGATAATCTCGACCAAACGAGATTACGACTCTTCTCGAGATTAAGACTAAGCTTAAATCCGGAGGAATAGGGTACGGGTCTCAGATCTCTCGAACTCCACTCTTTATGCACAGGAACTCGCTAAGATCTGCTAACCCTCGCTGTAAATTCGTGGCTCCACTCTCCAATTCGGCAGTGTTTCGCCTTCTTGATCTCCTCCTCCTGAAATGAACCCCTAGGCATGTATTTATAGGCTTCGGTTAGGGGGTTTTCGGATAAGAATGATAGATTTGGTCATATCTTCAGTCAATAACGGCCTAACCATGGTTGTGGATGATATCAAGTCAGTTGGGAATCCCTAGAACAGATAAATCCTGAGAAAACCGCTCAAAACCATCAAAAACGCGTTTGGGGCTCGGATCTGCGCGACGGGCGCTGCTGACCCGCAGGGGGCGCTTGGAGCTGCCTGACAAGCTCGTCTGGCACTTGGAGCTGCCTGACAAGGGCGGCGGGCACTTGGAGCTACCTGACAAGCCCGTCAGGCACTTGGAGTCGCCTAGCTGCCTGACAAGGGCGGCGGGCACTTGGAGCTACCTGACAAGCCCGTCAGGCACTTGGAGTCGCCTGACAAGTACGTTCGGTCACTTTGAGTTGACCGACGCGCGCGAGCTGATTGACGTGCGCGAGCTGACTGACGTGTGCGCGTTGACTGACGTGTGCAAGCTGATTGATGCGCGCAGCGGCCAATCGGATGATCTTTCTTGACTCGGATGATGACGTTCATCGTCTTCTCTTCGCCTCGAGCTGCGTGCGGACATCTATAGGTATTTTTAGACGCCTATATCCCTCTCATGATCGCAGCAAGCAAGATAAAGTTGATTATTATTTTGTTCAAGAAAGAATAGCTCATGGAGATTGGATTTTGAGATATATATCTAGCCACTAGCAGCTTGCAATTATTTTTACTAAAGACCTGTCGGGTTAGCAGTTTCTCTTTTTGAAGTCCAATCTATCGATGCAACCTCCCCTCCATATTAAGAGGGGGTAATATGGCAAAATAATGTCATATATGAAACTGAAAATGGATCTAAAAATAATTTATCAAAGTATTTTGGCTTTACTAGTGATTTTGGAATTTGGGCGGGTCTACAAGTAAACGGAGTAAGCTTTGGGTACATAAGTAAAAACCTAATAATATTACTGCATGGTGATGGTAGCGGCGTGGGCATGATAATTAATATTCAATCTCTCTTTGTTTTTGGGACCACCCCACTTTCTTAATCACCTCACAACTCTTCTCTCATCCTTTTCCTTGGCATTACGCCAAACCAAATAAATAAAAACAAAAGCCTAACAAACACAAATAAATAATATTTAAAAATGAATAACAAACCCCTTCTCTCTCTCATCTCTCATCTCCTCTATCTATATATTTCCTCTCCCCTCACCTTTGCTTCTCATCTTCTCTCTTCACTTCTCTTCTCTATTGTTCTTGAGGTTTCTTGATTGTTTAGTGCACCAAAAGTAGCTGAAGCTGCCAGCATGATCTGATCTATTTTTGCCCTTATCATAGAAAGGCGCATCAGATCATGTTGCAGTTTCATCTGCTGATGGGAGCACAAGATAAACCCTAATCACGAATACAAAATTTTGAGTTTTATTATGAAACCCTAGTAAGGGTTTGTATTTTTTCTTTAATTTTTTCCTTTTTTCGTTGAATAATTTGGGTTATGTTAATTGGCGATAGAATTAATGGAAGTGCGGGATGGGCTTTTGTCTCTGGCATGGTTTGTGCTTTTGAGATCTTGGCATGGGAGACAACTCTAGACATCATTCTCTGTGAGTTACTAATTATTTTATTATTCTTTTTTTTTAGTGTGTTGTTTTCCTACTTATACTTTATTTATGCAAAAGGTCGAATATGTTACATAGGGTTGTAACCCTAATTTCAATGTATCAAGGAAAGAATTAATGGGCAATTATTAAGTTGATATTATGGATTATTCTTTTTTTCTTTCTTTCTTTTCCCCCTAATTATATTCTTACATGCATGCGGATGTATCATGAGTGTTCATCAATGTTATCGGAATCGCATCACCTAAATTCACAATTAAACAGCTGATATATATGAGCAATATAGGCACTTAGCAAATTCTCAGATGATAGGTAAATGCCCCTCTTTGAATTTGGAAAAATTTGCTCTGGAAATGGTCTAAATTCAGAGATC